>NC_066867.1:26484950-26805450 GCF_025177605.1 Cucumis melo | reverse complement strand
ACTTGCAAGAACTACTTCCTGGAAGCAAAATTCACTACATTGACATTTACAATCCAATGATCGATATGATCAATAATCCACAAAAATACGGTAAGTAATGGAACTACGCTACCTTACCTGACCCAAACTTCCTGTTTATCATTATCATTAGTAAACTTCACCTAGTTTTGTTTGACGCATTTCACCGAACAGGTTTCATACAAACGACAAAAGGTTGTTGCGGGACCGGTTTGGGGGAAACAGGAGCTTTGTGTAATCCGAAGACACCAACATGTGAGGAGCCTAAGAAATACTTGTTTTGGGATAGTGTTCATCCTACTGAATCAGCCTACAGTTTCATTTGCGACAACATTGTCAAGCAACTAGGGTCGTATTTGATTCAGAATCCATCTTCCCCCTAAGCCGTTTATGTAAATAGTTCAAACATTACCCACTAAGGCATCGAATAGTTGAAATTTGAAAAATGTTGTTTGAGATTTGCTAGTTCTTATGAAAATAATGTTGTTCTTAATTCATAAACAGTATAATATCAATGAAAATTTGTAAAAAGGAAGAGGTCGAGATCAGTTATAGGGAAGTAAATGCATAATTCTTTGACAAAACGAGATGCTCAATTGCTTGATCACAAATTTTCATCCAGTCTATCACCCGCCAATTTCGCCGAAAAAAGATTCTCAATTCTTGTTTCTTTGCTAACGACATGCCTAGGAGAAACACAAGCGTGCTACTTACAAAACTTAAGCTAACTACCACTATGTAGCACAACAAGTGGTTAGGAGTGGCTTTCTCTCGCCTCACCTGGTGACACTTTCTAGCTTAACCAGAGGAGGGAAAACTTAAACCATAAACTATTAGACTTAGTGAGTGACAAGAATTTTGAAATACAATTTCGTACGATAAAAACTTTCTTATTTTAAAAAACGTCTTAATGCTTTATTACAGTGTAAACAATACAATAATTACATTAGCCTTTGCTTATTGCTGACATCTAGATATTCAACTTCCTTGATGTAAGGACTACTCTGATGATTACAACTTCGTCATCAGCATCCCTATGGACCCTCATTTAATACCAGTTGCTTGGGAGATTGATTTGAATGTGACTACCAAGCGGACCACTCAACGTATGGTAACTTCTACTCTTATGTGCATCTAATAGCTAGCTTTCGATTAGGAATAAGGCTAATAGTTTTGTATACACACAAGCATCAAAACAATATAACTTCATAAACATAACATACTTCAATTGGTCATGTTCTTTTATATTTATGTTTGAGATTACAATATAAGCGTATCTAACAACATGGCAATATAACAAGACTTTCATGGTAAAAACATTTTTCAAAACCTCGCCTTTTATTTTGAAGGGTCATTCACACAACTAAGCCTTTCTTTTTTCTTTTCTCTCCTTATCGTATATCTCTTCCTTCCTCTTGTTGCCTGGTTCAATAATGAAGTTTCACTTTTTACTCTTGTGATAGAATTTCCTTTTTTCTAAACACTTAAATTAATCCTTCCTCAAACCTATTTATACTTCCCTCAAATTAGTTTAGTTAGCATCACACTCCATATTCTCGACAACTCCTACTTGGTGCGTAACACATGTTAGTCTTAAACCATGCTTAACTTAAACTTAACCCATGTTTAGCCAATTAATCAGACTCCTCCTCGCCTAGCTCGTCACATGATAATTGGTTAAGTGCTCGTGATGAAAATTAGACATGCATAACGGAAAATGGGTCGAAATTCTACTATAATTGCTAAGATTAACATGCAACTCTAAGTTAATACAAAAAGAAGGGTTTTAAAAAAAACCTTTGTAGCTTTGATTTCTTGAAATACTACACACGTCCTCGACCCGAACCACCACTAGAATTGACTTACTATCATCCAAACTTAGAACCAAGTTGTAGGACCCATTGGATGAAAGAATCAGGAGAGAGAAAAAGATGGAAATAAAGTGAAATTGGCTTGGAAGTTGAGAAATTTGAATAGGAAAATTTTATGAATAAAAAGAAAATTTCACCCTAAAACTCAAAATAATCCAAAAAAATTTATATTAAAATGAAATGGCTATTTTATAGAGAATTCACATGCAATTTGCATGTTTGTGCAATATCATAGCCCAACAACTCAAAATCCATTTTCTCTAGTGGACTTTTTGTCTTAATCAAATGGAAATACCTAGCCCATTAGAGTTAGTGGAATAATCCAACAAAATGTTGAATTTTTTCACTAACTTTGATCAAAGGGCAAAATGGTCATTTGGTCAAAGTCAAAATTGACTTTTTAAACAAAAAGTCAATATTTTGACTTTTTATCATTTTGTCCGTCTTGACTAACTTCGACCTCCTGAGCATGAATTCACATTCATTTTCTCGAAATTCAAATCATATTTGAATATATTGTCGATCAAAGTTTGACTTTTCAAAGTTTTGACTTTTTACAACTTTGACTGTTTTCATCATTTTCGGGCTTTCGAGTATGAATCCACATTCATATTTTAATATTTACATCACATTTAAACATAAAGATTCATCTCTAATATGATAACCAACGACTATATCACATATACTTGTCGGTTTCTCTCTCTTCACCTAATTCGAACAATTTGACTCATTCCATCATACTGTTCTAAGTTTATTCTATATGAACTAGCAGGGGAACCTAATGGACCTATAGATCATGGGCTCTAATGACTTGAGATTAACTGACTAAACTCTTTCGGACCGAACTAATCAACATTCATTAACTAATGGGACCAGGGACGAGAGATGGCCCCCTGCCTTGACTAAACTCTATTGCCAACCCCTAGTAGGCGAGAGATAACTTCACAAATTTCTCTCTGCTTCTATGCTATTGTACTTTGTAAACGATTTATATTTAGGTGATAAGTATGGATTGCCTCCAAATGGAGGCCAAAATAAAAAAATGGACCAATTTTTAAGAGTGAATGAAAATTGGCCTCCTACTTGCATAAACATCTTGTGAATTTACTAATTCGTCCCTAAAACGTCCCATTTGCATGCTTGATTCTTGATACTAGCTACTAGCTACTCAATGCTCGATGCTCGGTACTCGTCGTTCCTCGTTCCTCGATGCTCTATGTTTTATGCTTCATATTATATGTGTTATGTTATATACTAGATACTTGATACTCGATCCTTGATACTTGATGTTTGATGCTCAATGCTCAATACTTGATGCTCTATGTTTTATTTATGTTATACATGTTTACCACTCGATACTCGATTTTTAAGAAAACACCCACACTAAAAAAAAGAAAGAGTAGAAATCCTAAAAAAACGAAAGAAGAAATATAGAAAGAAGTATAAAAACGAAAGAAGAATGCAAAAAATAAAGCGCAAAGAAAATAATAGTTAAAGAAGAAAAAGGAAGAAGAAGAAGAAAAAAAATGAAAAAAAGAATAGAAAACAGTTACAAAACAAAGAAAAGAGAAGAAGAAAGCATTTGGGCGGCGGATTAATACTGTGGGGACCCTAACCCGCGTTTGGTACTAGGGTTATGGAAACCCTAGTTTTAGGGTTTTCATAAACCCGATTTTGCCCTTTCTCCAACTCGTGTTTACATTCCTTCAACCCGTGTTTGCGTTTCTTCTTCTTCCTTGCGTTTCTTCTTCAATCGCCATTTCTTTAGTCTGCCTCTCCATTCCTTGCGTTTCTTCTTCTTCTTTCTTCTCCTTCTTCTCCATGGTTCTCTTCGATTCCATGTTTGCTTTTCTTCTTCTTTCTTGCGTTTTTTCTTCAATCGCTGAATCTTACCTGCGTTTCTTCTTCTTTCTTCTTCTTTTTCTCCATGTTTCTCTTCCATTTCTCTTCAATCGCCGAATCTTACTTGCGTTTCTCTTCGATTCAGAGTTGATGTCGAATAGTATGCCTCTCCATTCCCCATTCCGTGTTTGTTGATGCCTCTCCATTCCCCATTTCGTGTTTGTTGAATATTTTGGATTGGAAATGTGGTTTCATTTCAAGAACGGAACAGAGGAAGAAGGAGAGAGAGAAATGAACATGTGATCTCCTAGAGAAAGCCTCAATTTGCCGATGTGGTTGGGGATAGACATAGATCCGCGAAACCGATGGAATGGAATTGGGAAACCGATGGAATGGAATTAGGAAATTGGGAAACCGATGGAATGGAATTGGGAAATTGGGAAACCGGTGGAATGGAATTGGGAAATTGACGATTCTTAGTGAATTTAGTGCACAATAGTAGCTAAATGCTACCCTTGTCCAGATTCATTCATTTCTTCTTCTGTATTGCCCCTTCTATCAATTTTCTCTCTTCTGGTTGTCTTTCTTTTTTTCTCTTATGGGTGTTTGCTTTTCTGGTATTGTTTTTCTCATCCAGATATTGTTTCAATTTTTCTTTTTTTCTTAATTTTGTTCTTGTTTGTTGGTTATTTGTTGTTAATATCACGATTGTTTGCTAATGTACATTTCTGCTTGAACCTTTCTTTCCATGTCATTTGTCTATTTGGATTAAAATCAAGTTATTCAATTGTGGTAGTTATGAATTCATTAACATGGTAACTCAGATCAATTGTGGCAAATGAAACTTGCAGTAATATTTTTGTTCATGGTCTTTGATTTCAATGTGCATTTTGCCTTATTTTCTTAGTCTTGGCTGCTGTGCTCTGTTATTTTGGCTGAAGAGAGAAATGGACTAACAATTGTGGAAGGTAGTACACATTCTTCATTCATCTAAAAGTTTTCTTAGAAATGGACTAAGAATTGTGGAAGTTAGTACACATTCTTCTTCATCTAAAAGTTTTCTTAATTTTAAGTTTAGATTGTATAAAAATAATAGAAAGATGTGAAAAAAAAAACTGAAAAATGTGAAAAGGCAGGAAGAGGAAGAGGATGATTTGTATGTTGGAAGTGTGTAAAATCTTGGGGCGAGTAGTTAAAAAAAATATATGTGAATTTCTACATGAATCTCAATTTTTTTTTTCTTTTGTAATTTTCCTTTCACAAATTTGATTACGAGAAATTTCTGTAACTGTACATCAATTGCTTGATAGAAGAATCATCAACGTTAATGCAATCCAATGGTCACCAATTTTGTAATTTCAAGTAGGATTTCAATTAAATTAATCGTAATAGATCTTAGGTCACTCATCTGCCATATGGTCAAAAATATAACTTTTAATAAAAATTTAATAAAATATTTAAAATCAAAGGTAATAAATTTTATATTTTAATATTTTTATTATGTATAAATAGCTTGTCAATTTTTTCTATTTTCGAAAATTCAAATTCAATCTAATTATACACAAAATATAGTAAAAAATATTTTACTACATAAAAAAAAATTATTGACCTAACCCATATAATACTTTCCCAAATAAATTTTATTATAAATTTCACATAAACCTACCCACCTAATCCTTCCCCCAAACACATCTTATCATAAAATCTTCATAAAACTATCCACCCAACCCTACCCCAAACACATCTTATCATAAAACTACATTTCTAAACTCTTCCCCCAAACAAGGGTTATGATAAAACTAGATTTAACATAACACTAGTTTTATCATAACACTAACCCTTCCCTAAATCAACCCTTCCCCCATAGTCCATATATTTTTGATTTTATAATAATTTAGTTCTTTGTGTTTATTATTATTTTATGATATAGACTTTGTATTGTTACACGTCATCTTATCTAAAGTTAAATTACATAGGTAAGATTTGAACCTAGGATAGAAGGGAGTTAAAGATAGAATAACCATTAAGCTACTTATAAATAGTAAAAATTGAATAGTTTTTTTATATATATTATATAAAAACGATAAAGTTGAGAAAAGCTCAGCCCCTAGATCTATACTAAATCTGCCGGTGATCATTATTATTAGTTGCTCGCTAAGGTAACACAATACCTACATTTAGATGTGCACTCATCGGATGGAGGGTTAGAATAAAAATAATAGAAAAAACTTGTTTATAATCATTTGGTAGCTGTCTGGTTTTGTAAAGAGGAAGAAGAACAAGAAGATGAACGGAATGTCAAACAAAAAAGATAGCTATTTCTTTGTTTAGGGCAAGTATTTGGTTGCCCAAGCCCGCCCAAAGACTCTTTACTTCCACTAACTTCACTTTTGCAAGTCCCTAATTATGCTCTCACACATTTATATCCTCTAATTACTCCTGAATTCTTCAATTAAGACAAATAAAAGATGAAAGCTCTTCATGCGACTAGACTATCTTATGGGTCATGGCACTGTTGTATACATGTGTGGGTCATTCCCAAAATTTCCTCACGAATGACCTACTAGAATTAAAAAAATGATAGAAAGATAGTAGTGATTCCAAGCAATGGAATGATGTTAAATTTAAGCATCAACTCAAATTACAAGAGGGATAAAATCATACTTCAAGTGCTATTTAGGCCATGCACATAATGATGAGTGTAGAGTATGCCTTAGGAAACATGTCTCTTATCGGCTTCAGTGTTAGTGAGAGATTGCTAAGATTTATGCCCTAAAGCCTCGTAGCTAATTGATTATTTAATATAATAACTGATTATATTAGATATATAATAATCAGTTATCCATTGCGAAAAATCAAAATGGTATTTCATGAGACTTGAAACATTAATTGAGATTGATAGACTTTTGTTAATATCTATCATAATGTTTATCATTGATAAAATATGAAATTTTGTTATATTATAATCGCATAAGATGACTATTTTTTAGAAAACTTTTGTTTAGGAAATTAAGATATAAAACCAAAGCATAACTATTCCAGCCAAATATACTTTCATATGTTCATTCAAACACTTGACTTTCAATTCCTGGCGTTTTGGAGGTGATAAAGGCATAGACAGTTCACCCTCTATATATACAATAACCCATCAAAATGCAAAGCGTACTTCCTTGGAATGGTTTCATTTTGTACACTAAATGCAAAAACACTAACGTGATTTTGTGTAACATTCATCAACTCCCTATAAATTCATGCACAAATTTGATGAATTCCAAAGAACCACAAGAGTTTTGAACAATACCTGCAATGGCACGAGCTAATTACCTCATTGCTGCTCTATCAATCCACATAATTTTGGCTGCTATTTCTTAGCAAACCATGTACTGCTCTTGCACCTAAAACTTCTCGATATTTTCCCGCCATTCTCATATTCGGTGATTCGACGGTTGATACTGGGAATAACAACTTCATCCTCACTATTTTCAAGGCTAATTACCGGCCATACGGAAAAGACTTCCCTGATCATGTTGCCACTGGAAGGTTCAGCGATGGAAAACTCATTCCTGACATGGTGGCATCGAAGTTGGGGATAAAGGAGCTTGTTCCTCCATTTCTAGATCCTGAACTGTCGGATGATGATGTCAATATAGGGGTCAGTTTTGCATCCGCTGGTACGAGAGTTGATGATCTGACAGCTGCTATATCCAAAGTCATTCCTGCGATGAAACAGATTGATATGTTTAAGAATTACATTCAAAGGCTTCAAAGAATTGTGGGCGTGGATGAAGTTAAGAGGATTATTGGCAGTGCTTTGACTGTCATTAACCTACAATTTCTACGATATCCCAACTAGGCAATTGCAATACAATATTAGCGGTTACCAAGAATTTCTACAAAATAGGCTACAAAGCTTGATCAAGGTAAATGATATACAATATCCACTCATTAATCTTAACCAATAAATTATACTTATAAAAAGAATACCCCGTTATTGGTTAAAAAAATATCTTTATTTTTTCAAAAGTTGTAACATTATATTACCTCACATTAACATTTCAAAACTAGAAATTCTTTACAAGTTGGGCATCACGGGGTTTCAAAACGGTATGACAGTGACTTAAAACAAATTTTTTTATGTTCATACTATTTCAGGTTCTGATTTTCATTGAGTAGTTTTAAAACGTTCATGAAAGTTCAAAGATAATATAGTAACTTGTGAAAATGTAAAGGGGAGTTGTTTATAATTTAGCCTTAGACACAATAATCAATCGTGCTCCAATAGTAAGTTCCACATCTTCAGTTTGGTAAGCTTTTCAAGAATAGGATTATCCTATTCTTGAAAATCTTAGCTTTAATTCTATTCTTGAAAAGCTCTATAACCTTCAAAGTTAGGATTTTTTCCAATAAACTTATCAACTACTTCCTACTTGAAAAAAACACTTGTTTAACTCTGTTTTACAATGAACAGGAATTTTACCAGATTGGATGTTGCACTATAGTTGGTTGTCTTCCCATTCAAGAGACCATATCATCCCCGATTCCTCTAAATCGAAGATGTTTGGAATACCAAAACAAAGATGCCGAAGCCTACAATCAGAAACTTTCGAAGTTGTTAGGTAGTTTACAACCACAACTCCCAGGAAGCACTCTTTTGTATGCTGACATTTACACTCCTCTCAAGGACATGATCAATAATCCGCACAAATATGGTAAGCTAGTAAAAATATTTAAGGAAAATTTCAAGTTATGAAAAGAAAATCAATTCAGTTAATCTGAAATTTGATTGGGGCATTTGGTCGAACAGGTTTTGAGGAGACGAAAATTGGTTGCTGTGGAACTGGATTGGCTGAAGCAGGGTCTCTATGTAATAAAGTAATTCCAACGTGTGAAGACCCATCAAAATATATTTTTTGGGATAGCATACATCCGAGTGAGGCAACCTACAAGTTCATCACAGAGTCGCTTCTCAACCAATTTTCGAATAGGTTGAATTGAATTGGAAGTGAAGGATTTTGAGCTCAGTTCTGGGCTCTAAAGGCTTAAAAAATATATATATATATATATATATATATATATTTAATTTGTTCTTCGTTGTATTCGGAATATTTCTTTTAAATTACTCATAATCTATAGATTGAGAGCTTGAAGTTCAAATTGAAGGGAAATAGTTGCATTGCATGTGTTCTTCTAATTGATAAGATGGTGGACATTATCAAAATAGTTATGGGTTTTAGCTACTATACCATTTAGGGTGACTTATTACAAATTAGACTTGCCAATTTTTTTATAAATATCTATGCTTCAATTTTAGAGTTCAAAAGACTAAATTATCCATATTTATTATTAATAATATATTAAAAGAATAGAAAAATAAAATATGAAAAGTGGATCTTTATATGTAATTAAGATTTATATTTATTAGATAACTTAAGATTTGCATTTCGTAGATATCCTATATAAATATATGTGATATTAATTCTGTTATGGTAATATTATAATCAAAATTATGACTTAATTATTTTTCTTTTGGTGAATTTGTTCAAAAAAAATTCCTCAGTCCAATCTCTCTCTTCGTCCATTCTTTTTTATTCTTCTCATCTAAGTGCATATTCGTTTCATATTATTAATTATGTGTATGAAACTATGAAATATAGTATGTTGGTGAAATTTTTCGGTAAATTTTTCCAATAAAGAAAATTTATAGTGAATTGAGTATATATGCTACGTAATTTACAGTATATACTCCTATTTACAGTCAGTCAAATATATATATATCACGTCATTTTCTTTCGTTTTTCATATATTCCACGTAATTTAGTAATTTTTTTTTATAAATACTTATTATATTTCATCAAATTTGCATTGATTTTCATATATTGAAATTAATTTGTAAAATCTTACCATGATTGAAACTGTTTTTGATTTAAATAAATCATTATATACCTTTGTATATTTAACACAATATATTAGATAACAATGCATGTGTGCATATTTTACATTATATTTTAATTTTATAACAAATTTTATATTATGTGAAACTACAAATTAATATCAATACAACTAGCTAAAAGGGTTGCTAATGATCATATTTTATATATGTTGTAAAATATATGATATATTATGTGTCTGCTGTTTAACAATATATTCTGTGTGATATGCTTATTGCTTAATGATATTTAATATGTACTGTAACTATATGAAATATTATGTCTGTTGTTTAATTATATATTATGTGTATGATGCTTAATGCTTAATGATATATGATATATATTGTAAACTATATGATATTTTTTATGTTGTACGTTCGAAGAGTGCACCATTGATCTTAAAAAGAAATAAATTGTCAAAAGTCTAGAAACTTAAAAAAGAAATTCATTAACAGCACAATAGTATTAAATAAGAAAGAGAAAAGAAGTTCATTATATAATGCATACTATATTACATAATTTAAGAAAGAAAATTAATAACATGAAACAATTAGTTGAAGGAGATGACCATCGTTATATACAACAATTTTGGTCATACTTGACAAGAAGTAATAAAACTATATGTGTTGTTGCTTCCATATTATTTTAAATATACACGTGTATATTATATAAGTCACAACACAAAATTGTTTTAAATATGCAATGGTATATAAAAATAATGAAATAAATATGCACAGGAAGGAATAGTTAAAAATACAATAAAAATATAAAGCAATTTTATCCATACATGATAATAAAATAATATAAATATATATGTCAATGCTAATGTAATATTCAATATATGAAAGAGTATATATTGATCGATGCACAAAATTATAATATATATGCAATGATGTATAATAATAACTGCACAATACTATTTAAATAAGAAAGGGAAAATACGTTGATTATATATTGTATATTATATTTTCCAGTTTAAGAAACAAAATTAATAACATAAAAAAATTAGTTGAAGGAGATGACTGGAATATACATTCACTGTACTTTTTATTCACCGAAAACTTCAACAAAAAACCAAACCGGAACTATATATGGCAAAATTTACATAAACATGAAGAAGAAAGAAATATGCACTCACTGGATATACTTGAAGAAGATGAGCGGAATAAGAAAAATAGGACAGAGAGATAGATCGGAAAGATAGGACGACTAAACTGATTGGTGAAAGACGCCGAAAAAGTGGAAGAAGAACGTGAAATTAGGATGTCGAATGAAATTTAATAAAGATAAATTCATTCATTTTGTAGAAATTATTTAATATATTTTTATCATATTTGACTCAATTTTCTATCGTATTAAATTTGAATCTCTAATTAATGATATTCTATTATTAAATAAAAATAAAAATAAAAATTATTTATTACATTACTTAGATAAGTTATAAAATAGATAATATGGTATAATATATATATATATATATATATATATATATATATATATATATATTTGAAAATAAATATTATTTATAATTGATGTGAATGATAAAATGGTTATTAGATGTAGTTAATTAAGAAAATAAATAAAATTGATTTCTCTAAATATTTCCATAATTATCTTACATAAGAATGTCGGTGTTTAGTACAACTATTGGGTTATCAAACTCCAATTATAGTTGGGAAATTAATAGAAGTAGGCTCTTTTTAGTTTTGATGTTATTTTCTGGTAAAACATTTTAACCTCCGACTACAACTCAAAATCATTTTATAATTGTTTCAAGTGACTTACGATTATTTAACACATATTTTAGCAAGTTTTTTTTAATACTTTTTTTTTCATCTCGCAATCGCCTTACAATTTCCCAACTTCAAATATTTAATTCCAAATCAATTATATACTTGTAATTTAATGTAATTTAAGATGCTTCTCTACACATGTTTTAGGAAGTTCTTAGCTACTGTTTTCTTTATTTTCTTTTATTTTATTTTGCAAACATTTCGTAACTTTCAAATTTCAAATGCACAATCTCAAATTGTAGGTCATATATTTGTTTTATGTGATTTAAGGTGCCTCTACACATGTTTTAGAAGAGTTTTTAGAAATTGTTTTTGTATCTCACAAACATCTCGAAACTTTTAAACTTCAAATGCTCAATCCCAAATTAATCATATACCTCTTTAACATGATTTAAGGTACTTCTACACATGTTTTAGGCATTTTTTTAGTGACTACTTTTATATCTTGTACACATCTTACAAATATTTCACTCCAAATTTGAAATACTAAACTCCAAATTAATAGTATACTTGTTTTAGATGACTTGGGGTGATTTTATAACATATTCGATGGAGCTTTTTTAGCTACTTTTAATCTCCCAAACATCTCGGTGTTGGTGTGAAAAATAATCCTAAATGATACGAAAAAAGTGAAAAAGAATCCTAAATGATATAAAAAAAAGTGAAAAATAAAACTCCAAAACACCAACTATACACTCAAGAAAACATGCGAAAAATAATCCTAAATGATCACTTAAAACAATTATAGAATGGAATTGGTGTTGGGTATTTTAAGTTTGGAAGTGGCAAGATAGCTTGCAAGATGTCTATGATATGAAAAAAGTGCCTAAAAAAATTAAGCCTAAACACGAGTAAAGCCACCCAAGATCACCTAAAAAATCTCACACGCATCTTCACACACACATCTTTCAAATATTTGACCATGTAACTTGAAAACCTAACTAGCTTCAAATCAATTATATATTTGTTTTGTGTGGTTTGAGGTGATTTTATGACATGTTCGATGAGTTTTTTAAGCTATATTTTTAATCTCACAAATGTCTTGCAATTGTCCAATTTTGAAATACTCAACTCCAAATTAATTCTATACTTGTTTAGTCATGTTTGTTGAAGTTTGCTATAGTTGTTTTTTTAATCTTGCAAACATCTAACACATATTTCATAAATATCTCGCAATGTTTAAGTTTGAAATACCGTCCCATAAAATATGTGTAAAATCACCCAAAATCACCTAAAATAAGTATAAAATTGATTTGGCAGAGTTTACTATTTTGTGTTTTAAAATTGCAAGATATTTGCACGAGATGTAAAATAATACCTAAAAACTCCATAAAAAAAATGTGTAAATCACCCAAATCACCTAAACAAGTATATAATGATTTGGAGTCTAGTATTTCAATTTTGAAATTGTGAGATGTTTACAAGATAGAAAAACGCTAACTACAAAACTCCATAAAACATATGAAAAATAATCCTAAATGATCACCTAAAATAATTTATAGAATGAAATTGGTGTTGGGTATTTCAAGTTTGAAAGTTGCAAGATGCTTGTCAAGTATCTACGATATGAAAAAAATGCCTAAAAATTAATTCTAAACATGAGAAAAATCAATACCGATCACCTAAAATAAGTATAAAATTGATTTAGAGTTAGTAACTATTTCATATTTGGAAGCTGTGAGCTGGGTGCGATGTTGAGTTATACAATAACTCAGCCTTTTGGTAAAAGAATTATCATTCGTTTCAACAGTTTCTTTGTAAAAATCATAACAAGCTTAATCTTATGCCTTCAAACACTATAAATACATCAACCAATGTGCAAACATGAATATATCAAACACAAGAACTTGAAGAACATCAAGAATAATGGCGAGAGCAACTTACCATATTGCTGCTCTATCACTCCACATAATTTGACTGCTATTTCTTAGCAAACCATGCACTGCTTTAGAGCCAAAAATTACTCGATCATTTCCCTCCATTCTCATATTTGGTGATTCCACAGTAGATACCGGAAATAACTTCATTTCCACAAATTTTAAGGCCAATTACTATCCATATGGCACAAATTTTCCGGGCCATGTTGCTACTGGAAGGTTCAATGATGGAAAACTCATTCCGATACGGTGGCCTCTAAGTTAGGGATAAAGGAGCTTTTCCTCCATTCCTGATACGTGGCTTCTAGGATAGCAGCGAAACTAACTCGTATATGGGGTTTTGCCCCGACCCTTTTCAGTTCTTTTAGAGAAGAAGGAAAGATAATGTTCAACTCATTAGTTTGTATAGAATAATTGTATACTTTCTTGTATATCGGTATTTCATTGATAATAATCAAAGATTACAGTCCTATATATACCCAAATTAAAATCCATTAAAGGAAAGAATATATAAAAATAATATTTCCCAAAAATATTATAATTATGTCAATACAACTTAAGCTGATCTATATGTTCTTCGGCTTGCAGTTGATTCTTGGCGGTATATTTTGGTCAACCTTTGCCTGCTTCTAAACGTAAAAACTAAAATGTGTTGAACTTAGAAGGTCTTCTCACCCCGTGTTTGGAGTCAAGGAGTTGAAAAATGTGAAGTGGTGAACTCAATTTCTTGTTGGTCCAAAGACTTTAGGGGCCTCACTAGAGGTATACATGAGACGAATTGGACCGGATTGAAGATAAATATTTATGGATCAATCCAAGGTCCTCGAGTTGGCAAAAATTAAACTTTATCGGTTCAATGTGCAAGAGTCACCCAACCCAATCCAAAATTTTCAAGTTTGGTTGGGTTTGGTCATCGACTTGATTTTTTGGCAAACTAGAAGAATAGTAATTTACAACTTGTCATTGGAAAAAATAGAAAAACTGTATTTTTTTAAATGGAAAAATGAATAAAAAATACAATAAATAGAAAAGATCAAAATGTCCTTATATACATAGAATGACAATTACTTTCTAAAGCTAAAAAAACATAATTACATTTTAATTAATTGTGAACTATAGTTACCTCTACATACTTGTTAGATCAAATTCATAACCCTTTGTGTTCATTTTCTAGAACTCTTGCAATCATCCTCATTTTCCATTTTTCTTTTTCGATTCTCCATCTATCCTTATCCATTGCAAAGTACTCACCAAGTTCTAGTTCCATTCCCATTTTCTTCAACTGGGCAAACCCTAATCTCTCCACCCTCTCCCTTTCGCAAGTTTACAGTTCCATTTGAAGTTTCAGTATGAAAATGCGTTTTCATCTTCAAGTTACAGTTCCATCTTGAAGCATGCAAACCTTAATCTCCATCTTCAATCTTCGATCTTCAAGCCTATGTCGTACATTTTCAAACACTTGTGCGGTTGAAGCACAAAAACCATCACTCGAACAAAGGTACAAAAGTTGCATATTCTTTGTCTCTTAAGGGATATTTTTGGCCGATTTTTTTTCTCAAAATCATTTATATTATTTCATTAATAAAATGTAGACGGGATTTGGGGAGATTTTAATTTCTCAAAATAATGAGGAAAAACAAATCAATAAAGAGATTGACTATGAGCTAAAAATTCATTCAAAAATAAATTAAGGTCTAATATGAAAACTAATTTTAATTCCAAATTATTAAGGGTTGGAATCAAGACAATTAGGGTTATTTTGAAATAAAACTAAGGTTGAGATTCAACCAATAAAAAATAGTAATATTGTAATTTTTAAATTTAAAAAATGAATAAAGTTGTTAAATTATGATCTATTAGGAAGAGAATATGATAGAGGTTGTATACATAATTAACACGTCAAAATTAAATACAGACTCATAGATGCATAACACAAATTAAAATTACAAACTCATAATTGCATAACACAAATTAATTACACTTGGGTGACTTCTGATAAGAGCTCAAATATTGAAATAATTACAATCCGTAAATGTGGGTATTTTGGTGTTTTATAAAATACCATGCATGTGTGACATTCTAGAAATCATGTTAGTTGGTACTTTATTCTTCAGTCAGATGAACATACAACTATAGACGTCAAACCAATATCGATAGAAATTATAATTTAATTAATGTTATTCAGTCAAATGAAAATATTTTGGTTTAAAAGTCTTTCTAACCACAATTAATGCATCGTTTTTTTTTTTTAATTTTAATTCCTTTCCAATGAATTAATGGTACTGAACTAATTATATATATATATCTTATAAATGAAAAACCTTAACGGAAAGTGCAAAAAAGATACTCAAGCTCAATGAAGATTAGATTTATACATGCCCTTAAATTGTATCGGAGATTTGATGAATAAAATGGAACATGATCGACAACAATAGAAATATTCATCAGAGAAGGAATAAAAAGTAAATGACAACAACCACAACACATCTTTGTCTTTGACAATGTAAGTCGAGAAATTAAATATTCAAAAGAGGAGAAAAGTTTTTATTGAATTAGATAAACAAGCTGGTTGAAAGATGTGTTTAAGACGGTAATTTTCATCTCATCTACCATAGAACGACAAAACTCTTAAAAGTTTAGTGCTCATGATAGGAAATTAGTTTAATCTAACAGGATGAAGATATTTTGACTATTATTTTAATAATTAAAATTTCAAAAATAAAATAAGATCTAATATGACATTTTATTTTGAAATAAAACCAAGGAATGAGATTTAGCTAATAAAAATAATAATTTGGTCATTTTTGAAATTAGTAAAATTGAATAAAAGTTAGTCAATATCCTTAACCAATTGGTTGAGTCCCCAGATATCAGGAGGTTATGACACTACTGTTATATCTCCAATACGACCAAATAATTACAGTTCAGGCGGATGTGGATATTTTTTGTATTTTAAAATACCATACACATGTTATAAGTGTCAGCTAAAAATAAAAATAAAAAATGATTTTGCCATTTTTCAAAATGACCCCTATAAACATTGTTATATTCTTTATTATCCCTTGGTTTGTTTTTCATAATTTAGAATTTTGTTTGGTGAACAAAACGTAATATTTATGTAAAGGACCTGAATATGTTACCTCAATTTCAAAAAAAATTTATAATCAAACAAATTGATAACAAGTAAAGTCCAATTGTTTCCCTCAAATACATCAAATTTAAATTTATGTAAAATCCAAATCTACATTTAAATTAGTTCAAAATAGAAATACAATACATTCAGAAGCATTCTATGCAAAGTTTAAGTCTATATTCAAATTCGATCAATAATAATAATTATTATAGTATCGGGTTGGGTTGGCTTGGCTTGACCACTTTACTAAATCCTATGACAAAACCCGAAATATATATTTTCTAAATTTTGCAAACAAAAATAAAAAACTAATGTAACCTAATCCTTACAGTTTGGGTTGAAATCTGGATTGATTGAGTTATCGGATTTTTTTGAACACTCCGTAACCCTAACCCTCACAACCAAAGAAATAAAAGTTTTAGGGATTTAACTTAATGTACTAACCATATTTCACAAATATCTTTGTAATATATTTCATATCTATTTTTTAATTTATCCTTAGTACTTATTCATTCTCATATTAAAAACATTTAATTTTAATAAAAAAAATCAACAGGAAATTCAATTAAATATTAAAAAAATTGAATTAACAATTAATACAATATATATTATACGTTTGAATTAATATTTGAGATTAATGAATATTATTTTATTCTTTTGACTTATGTAATATATGATCCATTCAATTTAAGAATTCAATTATGCTTTTAACTTTGGATTTTACAATTTGTCAAACTCTATTCTTAGAGGTAAATATTTTTCAAATGATTAGATATACATGTGACAAAGTTATATATATATATATATATATATATATATATATATATAAGTATAAATGAGAATATAAAAATAAAATTATAATTGATATAGGCTATATATTACCTAACAACCTTAAATCGATAATTGTTCTAAACATGTTTAAAATAATATTTTATATATTTGAAATAATGCTATTACTACTTAAAATAAGTATTTTATATAAAATCTTTACATTGTGAACTTCGGACTTCCCAACTCAACTTCTTGTCTAAAATGCATTAACAAATTTAGATATACAGATGTGCTCAAATGATCTCCCATTCCAAAACATTCACTTTGGGTTTGGGTTTATTTTGTTGTTTACATAATAGGAGCAACTAAATAAGCAGCAAACTAAATATTTTAGTTTGGATAAATAAAAAAATAATTATAAAGATGGAGAAATAAACAAATTAATTAAAAAAATAATAATCGACAAAAATTACCCTACTTAAAGTAAAAATTGAATGTTCAAATAAAGTCTCACAAAAATTAAAAACTCACACACATACACTATAATAAAACACAAATCAAGGTAAGTAACTAATGCATCCGTCATGCCTCTCAAATCAACCCTAATTGATAGATTAGGATATACCAATACACAACTCAAGATTCTATCCTTATTCGTGCGTGAATCAAGAAGAAATCCTCGTCTTTTTTTTTTTTTTTTCTCTTCAGCTTCTCTCCACCTTCAACCTATTCCACCCAAAAAAACGATCATGTGCATAAAACTCTCTGGTCGAAATCTGTGAATACGTGTGAAGCTCTCCACCGTTTGTTCATTAGAAATCTTCAAGGTGGAGGAAAAATCCTTCGATCCAAATCCTTGAACTTGTGAAACTTTTCATTGTCCGCTCGTTCAAAATTTTCGCAGTGGAAGAAGAAATCGTCAGGTTGAAATCCTTGAAAACCTTAAAGACTATGGAGGACGAATAAAACCTTGAAAATGAATGACAGAATCTCCAAACTTCCTCAAGGTAAAAAATGTCCGTATTCAAGTAAAGAAGGTGTTGGGTCTTCACCATCACGTGGCTAGCTAGTTTAAAAACTAGGGTTTAAATCTATAATATACCAATTTAGAAATATTTTGTAACGTTACTAATAAATAATAATTTACAGAACATGAAAGAGAAAGTTGTTGTTACTAAAAAAGAATGCAAATTAAACAATAGAGAGAAAAAAGGATGAAAATGATATTAGTGACACATTTCACTCAATGGATGGAAGAGATATGTAAGAGTGAGCTTCATTCCCTAATATATCAAAATATCTTATTTCAAAATATATTTCAAATCTAAATAACTTTATTGGAAAATTTCTTAAAAACGAATCAGATATTACAAAAATGGCAGCAAATCACACCTTTTGTATTTTGAATTATACAATATCTAATCCATCATACATGAATTACTATGTATCCAACAACATGATACATGGATTATAGGGTTTAGTTATCTTGATATTTTAACCAAAATAATTTTATTACTTTTTTTTTTTTTTATATAAAGGTTGGTTAATGAGATATTTTTGAAAAAAATTGAAACAAATTAAATCTTCAACTTGGTAAATAAAAAGAAAATAAAGAAACACATCTTTTTATATATATATATATATATATATATATATATATATATATATATATATATATATTATAAAAGTTGGTTAATGAGATATTTTGATAATTAAAAAAATAAAACAAATCAAATAGTTAATGAGTTATTTGGTTAAATAAAATCAAATCTAATATAAAATAAACAATTCAAAATTCAAGAGGGAAGCTAATTATGGTACATCACTCAGATCCATTAGATTTGAAACACATATTCGATGCTTAGGATATATCTATAGAAAATTGATGCATGATCTCGTTTCACTTATGCATGATCTCGCTTCAATTGATGCATGATCTCGTAACGATTTCACTTACACTATATTCAAACAAAATATAAAGTAATCGAAAAGTTAGACATTCAAACATACCAAGGTCAAGTTAGGCATATTGAAAGAACGTGGCATGTGAGAGTCACATGAATTCCTATGAAATTTTATACATCATGTTTTTGCCAAAAAAAAATAAAAAAATAATAAATAATAATAATAATAATAATAATAATAATAATAATAAAAATCAAGGACACCCTAAAAAATTGTCATTTTCTCCAATTTCCCTTAAATATATATTTGTTTTGATTTTAGTAATTTTAAGTTTTGCCCACTTCCAAAAAAGTTCTATTTTAGTCACCATGAACAATTATTGGTACTTCTACAAGTAAGCTAGTAATGATGGAAAGGATAAAATTGTGTTTTATAGTTTCAAATGAGTACTTAGAAATGAAATATGTGTATTTACTATTTTAATTATCATGATTTTGGGATACGAGAGCTAATAGTTTTCTTTACCAATTGTATATCTAAAAGTCTGCCCAAATGTTCACAGCCAAATTATATATATGATTTTTTCTTTCCTCTTCTTTTTTTTAGAGAGAAAAAAAGAGGCAGACAATGTAAAAAAATGTTTTTGGTCTTTGAGTTTATTCATGCATTTGGTCCATCATATTTTAAAATAGTCACTTTATTCTTTGAGTTTTCATAAGAAAGATAAATAAATTCATTAAATTTAAATAGAAATGTTACTAAATAGCTTATATGGGCAAGATGACTTAGTAGGAGTGAACATGATAGACCTAAAAATCGAATATATCGACCAAATTGAAAGTGGTCGATCAGAGATAAAGAAGAGGTTTGGCCGGTGTCGACTTGGAAAAAATTCAAATCAAAAACATTTTTTTTTTAAATATTTCAAAGACTTAAATTAACCGATCAACTGACTAATGTGCGGTTTGTACTCCTTCATTGATTGGAATTGGTTAACACAAAATCATACGTGTGTATTAGACAGAAAATTGCATCGTTTTAAATTTGTGCTTGGCTTCATCTTCCTTCTCCAACCCTAAGTTTACTATAATAATGCATCTATTCTAAAAAGAACCTTATGGACCAATACACTTTTGAAAACTTAGGAGGAACCAAAGACACTTTTTGAAGCAATAAATTGATTATTATAGTAATAGATTATTATAGCTTGAATTTGGAGTATATATGAGTTTGAGATATATATAGTTTTAGTTTAGATTATAATAGCATGTGTTTAAGGTACAAACTATTTTAGTTAAGAATTATAGTAAATGAGGGGTTATAATAGAAGAGAATAGTAAACGTTGTAGCATATATGTTTGTAAAATAGTAAGAATTGTAGCAAATGAAGGGTTTTGAAATAGTGTTAACTGTAGTTTATTGAGAAGTGCAAAATAGTATTTACGGTAGCAAAAGGTGATTATTATAATCTTGAATAATACTTGTCCCAAAATGTTCCTAAAATTTTCAAAACTCTAAGATTAAGAAGATACATTTTGAAAACTTAAGTATCAAACACCTTTATATGCTTCAAAATTTAGAGGGTTTTTCAATTATTATAACCTACAATCAAATCTTTTTTTCTTAAATGTTCACTATTTTTTACATAAACTAAAATACTCAGCGTTCGAACATAGAGTATTATAATCAAACTAAAATAACTTATATTCCAACGAATAATTATAACCTATTAATTATGATAACCAACTTAATATCCGAGCATAAAAGTAAGAAGTAAGAAGATCCTCTGATAATTTGAAGAAGATTTTCTAAAAAGAGAACTTTGTGGCCAAAGATAAGACAAATTAGAAGATTAATGACACAAACGTGGGTGTACTGACCAAAAGATCTCAAGCACACACACACACACAGATTAAATAAAAATAAAAATATAGTCTAAAACAGAGGGTTGTTACAAAGACATGTTAGGGGTTTGATATGCAAATACCACACAATGTGATGGGTCAACATAAAATCTCTTTGCTTACCAACTCTAAGATTTTCCTTCATTTTCAATGGTCATTAAAAAGATTTTCTGCATATTTTTTGGTCATATTTGTATTGTTTAGAATATAGTTTTACATCATATATCATGGACAAAAAATTTCTTTACTCACATTCCATTGCATTTGGAAGATAACCCAAACACAAAAAGTCCTACTTTTTTGCGACAATAAAGTATGGTTATTCGATTCATATATGTTTTGCCTTAGAAAACAATTGGAGTACATTATTTGTTATGTGGGATCATAGAGTCTTAGGTTGATTAGATGGTTAATCATAGTTCTCACATAGAATTACTATGTTTAGAGATTTATATGAATTTTAAGTAGAATCTTATATGAATTTTAAGTAAAATCACTTATATAAATGACATTTAAGGGGATAAAATAATTACGTATATAACATAAAAATTGTAAAAATTAAAAAACTCATGTGCGCATCCACCAATTTGGACATTTCTTTTCGATTTTTTCAAATTATGTTATCAATTGACCGATAATTGCTATTAGTAACAACTTTCTATTTGTCATCATGTTTTTTGTTTTCATTTTGAAATTTTCTCAAATTGATAGCTATCACCGATAGTAGCTATTAGTGATAACCACCGACTTAAGAAATGTAATATCAATTGCTATTTTTGATATTTGATAACTTCTATCCATGATAATTATCGAAAATTAGATTTGATATTTTAAATTTTGTAGGCAGGCGATTGATCAATATTTAATATTCATTCACTACAAGTTTGTTTCCTAGATGATGCTATTTGCTATAATTATCCAATTAATTATCATTCCTTTTGTAAGACATTGACACAAATCATCCACTATCTAATTTCGTGCATGGTATTTAATGAATGTAATTTTTTTTTCTTTCTTTTCCCTTGTTTGAATTTTACAAAGTGTGGATGGAAACTGAAAGATCTAACTTAATTTAATGAAAGCTTGAGTTTGTAAATTGATGATGTCAAAATTTTAGTACTTCTTAAATTGTCTTTATATGGTTTGTTGAGCTCTCACCATCTCCTACACCATACAACGTCTTTAATGTAAATTATCTAAGTATACCTATTAGTTGCATTGATATTTGTATAACTCAACCAATTATCCAATCTCCTAACTTACTATGCAATATTATATTGAGAGTGAATTACACAAGAATGCAACCCAAATGCACCCACATATTACTCTTTTATATACTACATTAGTTGAAGGGTCATCTTGGTTATATTCTCAAAATGAGATAGATGCTATATATTTTAAGTTTTAACAATATATACAAAGAGAAGTAGAGAGGAAAGTGTTGTAATTTTGTTTGAGAATTTAATTTAGGAAGATGTTAGTAGTTGAAAGGATAAGAAGTGGGACAGGACTTTTGATGAAAAGGAAGAGTTTATTAATAATATGATATATATTGAATTGGTGGATTTTGGATGAGAAGTGAAGAGGACCATACCATGGATCTGCGATCTTACCAACCATTAGACAAACCCCACTGACCTCCCAAACCTCCCTCTAACTTTGTGTTTGAGTATGGATATTAAATACCTTACAAATTTCTTTAATTTAAATCTCTCCATATATTAAATTATTCATATCTCTCTTTGTATATATTGAATACTTAAGCTCTAGATCAAGTTTAATATTTGTATTTTATTTGAAAGTAAAATTAAATAATTACTTGACCCAAACCTTAATTTTCATAAATATAACAAACACATCGAATATTTATGTTATATATAACAAAATGAAAAAAATCCATGAAATTGACTATTTTTTAAAAATATTTCAAGTTTGCTCTTTTTTTATCATCTTTCTTCTCTCCTTTTCTTTTTTTAATGTAATTTTTTAAAATATTTTCGTTTGTGGCCTTTCCATTTTCTTTCTTCTCCAATTTTTCTTTTTCTTTCCATTGTCCTTTTCTCTTCTTCTGCATTTTTTCTTTTGTTTTTTTTTTCAAACTGTTATTTGGTTTAAGATCGTGTACAAAAAATAGTAAAATCTAAACGATCGTGTAAAAAAAATCGTTTACATTTGGGTAGCCAAATTTAAACTATCAAATATAAACGACCATGTACCAAAAGATCTTTAAAAAAAAATAGTTGAGATTTGACTATCCAAATTTAAATGATCGTATACAAAATATAAACGATCGTGTACCAAAAAATCTTGAAAAGGCTACCAAATTTAAACGATTAAATATAAATGATTGTGTACCAAAGAATAATCAAATCTAAACAATTGTTTACCAAAGAATCTTGAAAAAAATGGCTTAAATTTGGGTAGCCAAATCTAAATGATCAAATCTAAACGATTGTGCAGAAAAGAATAGCCAAGTATAAACGATCATTTACCAAATATATTATGCGTGCTGGGTGCCAATTAATCATGAGACATTTTTGGGATTTTCCATTATGCGTCAATGGGTTTTTTTTTTTCGTTTTTGAAATTGTTCTATTTAATGTAAATATTCTGCTGGTTTGTTATATTTTTTAAAAGACCCTAATGAAAAACTAAAGATCAATTAAATTAACATAAATTAATTGTAACACCTCGAGTTTAGAGGGGGACATGAATGAACCATTATCACATCTAAATGAGAAAGATCCTAAGGACATGAAAGTAATGTTAAGAAATACTTAAAAGAATTAAAAGTTATTACCTATATCAAGAAGGTGTACATTTCTTTTTGATGGCTCGATCATAGCAAGTTCAAAGTTAAGCGTGCTTAGCTTGGAATAATTCTATGTTGGGTTCTATCTAAATAGAGCAAGACACAAAGTTTAGGAACCAAAAATTAATTAAATGTGTAAGTGTTAGATTTTTATTATATAATGGATTATATTAGTCTTTATATTACATAGCAAACTTGATCATCAATTCATTTATCAATCTAAATGTAATGGACTTGTATTATAATAAGTTATGAAATCGGTCAAATTGTAGAAACTATCAACAAATTTTGAAATATGTTTCAATTATGACTTTTAGATTGTGTTATAGTTCACTTTAATCTCGACAATTGTAAATTAATTTTACAAAACTATCCTTGATGAGGTTTCTTTAGTGACAAAATTGATGATGTGACTTACAACATCATTCACTAAATCCACTTTTAGCATGTTCTCCAATTTTTGCACCATCTCCTAACTAACATCTCAATTTCCCTCCCATCAATTTTAATAAATAAAAAATCTCTCCAAAAGTACTATATATTAACAAACTTAAAAAGGTTAAAATAAAAACACGTTTGAAATGTACTCCAAACTTAATTTTTAGATTCTTTTGTGTTGATTAGCCAAAATGTCTCTGGTTTATGAGTTTTCGTTTTGGGTTAAAAAAATACAATTTATTTTAATCTTTTATTTAGAATGAAGTTAAATTGAGGAAGAAGACGATGAATTGTAATAAATCCATATGGAGAATCTTATTATGCGAACATAAGTTCACAAAAGATTAAAATATATGTGTATTATGAAGTTTCAATGTTTTTTGAACGTAGGATCACAATTAAAGAAGAGAAAAACACCAAAGAGTTAGCGGGGATGAAGAATCATGAAGAAATGAGGCGACGAGTACTTGCACATGATCAACATATCAAGTAACAAACCAAAAGATCGCATGGTAAACATACAACGCAATGAAATCACAAAACAAGAAGCGTAGTTGGTAGCTGTCCAATTAGAAAGTTGGAAGTTGCCAAAGCTCATATCGTGCCAGTGACGCAATGAAGCAGCACATTGGGACATCGAATTTAATACTCGATATGTGAAATCAAATCAAAGAATAGATGTTAAAGAATAATATTCCCGTTAAAAAATAATATTCAAATTCAACACCTATATAAAGCCTTCAAAATCTAAGTTCAAAATACAGACCCCAAACTGGAGAGATCATTTCTACCTGAAGCATTGCTACTTTTTCTATTCTATCCCCTTTCACTCTCTACTTTTCATTGAGCTTTTAGGTGAGAACTTAGTTTATCTCTTGAAACAAATATGAAATTCATTAATTTCCATTCACATGATAATCCTAAGGACAAACATCTATGGAGCCACAAGATACAAGAGATTGCATCCTGCGGCTCCATGCATATTTCTATCCCCACACTTGTATTTTCATTTTGTTTATATTTGTATTTTGAATTCAAAGGTCAAAAGACAAAGTTTCTAATATAAGTATAAGCACATTTCATCAATACATCTTCCATCTCTTTACTTTCCATAATGTATATGAGTTATCAAAGTTTTAAATAAAGTAAAAGATTAAAAAAGATTATTGAAAGAGTACGTATGAATAAGATATTCATAATTTTATTTAATTGTGCTATGTTCAATACCTAATCCAATCGAGAAATTGAATTAAACGTCGATAGTTAACTGCTCAAAGGAGTAAATGACTTAAAACACATAAAACAAGAAAAGAGTTGGTTTTAGGAAATAAAGTTGAGGCTTTAATTTAACTTTAACATGCATATCCAAAAATGAGAATACTTGTAACATTAAAGCACCGAGAGGAAGTGACATGAAAACTCAAACAATTGGAATTAAAAACCATTTTGATATGAGAACTCTTAATTCTCGATCACTAAAATTCCAAAATCAATGTAAGTTCAAGTCCAAGAATTTTGATTAGACGCGGATTGCTTTAATATCAATATCTTGAAACAAAAACAGGTTCTTTGTCCAAGATTCAAACACTTCGACCACAAGATAGGATGATCAATTCCATTCGAATGTTCTTGAAAAATTTAAAAAACTATAATGCTCTTGAAAACAAGCACAAAAGCTAAACTTGATTCATGGTTAGAACTAAATAAAACAACATAATAACAAAGCTTAAATAGCCTTGCAATAAAACCCTACTTCGTTGTAGAAAGACCAAATTATCTTTACTTAAATGTCATTAACAAAGATAAAATTGAAAAATATTAAAATTATAATTATTAAATAAAAATTTAATTAATAATTTGATGTTTGATTGGTTTATATATCAAAATAGCACATTCTAATTAAGGGTTGAAATATAAACACATTATTCATATTTACTTAGAAAAAAGTTAGTATTTCAACTTCAATATATATATTAAAAGATGTGAATATATGTATGCTATATCCGTCAATTAAAAGTTAAGTATAAATAAATGAAGAAATCCAAAGTCTTTTTGGTTCATAGCTATCATGTAGTGGGAGTCATTCCTTCATTTATTTCTCAAGTCTATACCGGGTAATTATTAGTTCAACTTCATCCACACTCACCCACCTTCAAGGTCGTCATTCATCACATTCCACATAACTTGTACATAATAGGTGTGGTTAATCAATTTATTTAGTTGCATACCGTGAATGTCATAGTGTATAGTCTCATCGTAAAAGATATTAAAACATTGTATGTATTGATTTTGATAACCACTAAGTCTCTGAGTTCGATACTAGCTTACATAGAAAACCTTTATCAATGTTGCATTTGGACAAGATGGAAGAAAACTTGTATGCAATTTGATACATCTATTTAGTTTGTAAAAAAGATGGAAATCTAAGTATATAAGAAAGTGTGAATAAGAAACTTAGAGCATGTTTGGTTGGTAATTCATATATTTTGTTTTATTTTATGATTCAAATTTCAAAATTTTATGTTTGGCAAATAATCCATATCCTATTTTTTTAAAAAAAAAAATCATATAATGTAATTCAAACATGGCAAATTTTGAAGAAAAGAAATATTTTTGCGGTTATATCCCAATTTTAAATTTAAAATTTTAGAATACAAATATTACATCGAATAAAAATACAAATTTAGAAATTCTTCATTTTTTTAAAAAAAAATAATTATGTATCATGTAAATGTGTTTGTTTTTTAAAAAAGAAAAATGCATCATGTAATTTATTATGAATAATTTAATATTACGAAATAATAATTATAAGATTTTTTAAAACATAATAAATGTTAAATAAATATTAGTGGCCGGTAACTACAGTGAAATTAATTGTATGATACATAAACATACTATCAAACATAATTTAAACAATTGTTCAAGTTACAAAAAATATATATGCCACAGCATAACAAAATTAAAAATATGATATACCTTATCTTCAAATTTCCTACAAAAACAGATTCTTTGAATAATAATTACAATGTTATAATATATCCCATGGGAGCAGTAAAATTTCAATTTAGGAATAATTATTAAACAATCAAGCTAACCTAGTATAGTATGTATATACTTTTGGATATGTGTACAATCATATAATACACATTAATTAATTGAAGTCATATTAAATAAGTAAAGTATAAAATGCATCTGAAGAAGTATGTCAATTAAACTCAACCCATGAGTTCAAATACCTTCATCACATGGATAGGGAATAAAAATTGACACCTTAATGTGATATATAAATATATACATATATAACTTAAAAATGGATGCATTGAACCAAATATATTACAATCAAATTGCCAGCTATATTGGAATTAAAGATTGAAAACTACAAAACATCTAAATCAAAAATATAATGCACCTAGAGATTATAACCCCACTTTGAATATGGAAAAATTATTCCATTTCGTTATAAATGCATATGCCCATTATAATTTTGGTTGAGAATTGGGTTAGGGAAAATCCAAGTAGTACCACGGCAAACCAAAATTAGTTAGGCTTCAATATAATAATATACTTAAATCACGAACTCCATTTCAACGTAAAACCCTCTAAACTTCACTCTTTCCCAACATTAACTGCTCTTTTTTTACATTCTATCCTTATTATTATACCCATATAACTTACAGAGTTTTTTTCTTTTTCTTTTTTTTTTTCTTTTCTTCCTCTATAAGTAATAGACTTATATCTTTATTCTTTAATTTACTCAAATTTACTTGAACGTTTGTTTAATGGTCAAGAAGTTGTTATGAGGTGGTGGTTCAATTCCTTAGGGTTTGGGTTGTGATAGTTAGAAGTACCAATATGTCAAAGATGTACGAATTGAAACCCTTAACTATTATAACTTTGTATTAGTATATATGTGTGGTTGTACGTTGTGTTGTGTGACATGTCAGCTTGCTCTTTGGTTATAGTTTTGTTGTTTACTAATTATGAATAAAAGAATTTTAGAATAAACAAATGGGTTTCCAACTAGGCTTTCGTGTAAACTCACGTTCTTGAATTATAATGGAAATTAAATGATTGGGTTTTTTCCCATTAGATTGAATCTGGCAAATTACAAATTTAGTAATTTAGGAATCTTTTCTTTCTTTCAATGTGCCCACCCCTCGTGCGTTTCTCTCATTGCCAAACCCTAATTATTATTCTTTCTTCTCTTATTATGCTTTCTTAACTTAAACCTATATTTAATTAATTAACTCTTCTTCTTCTTTTTTTTTTTTTTTTTTTTTATTCTTATCATAAATTAAGTCATCAGCTTTTAAATTTATGTCCTTTTATTAGTTAAAAAAAATTTGAAACTTTATATAGATTTGTTGAAGAACAAATTTTTATTGACCAAATAAGATTGCAAAATTCAAAGTTTAAGAAAATTTAACTTTAGCTATATATATAAAATTTAATTTTATGTCTAATTGAACCTTTTAACGTTCCATTTCTTATCAGGTAGGGTAGATTCAAGAGTTTAAAGAAAATGTTGAAAAACTTATAACTTTTATTAAGCATAAAAATTAAAAAAAAAAAAAATTAAGAAACTTATTGTGAAAAAACCCCCCCACACTAAAATCAATGAAGAATGAACATAGAATTAACTATTAATTAAAAGAAAACAATGAAACTATTGAAAACGCAATCATAAAGGTAAATATTTTTCAAATGGAAGAAAAAACATGAACAAAAGAAATTCCTCACTTATTATGATAAACAAAAATCCTTCTCAAATTCCAATTATAAAAACAATTTCTCAAAGCATTAAAGACAAAATTTTTATCTTAGGGTTCTTGAAGTCTATCTTGCACTCTTTTAAGACGTAGAACGACTATTTTTTCAATATTTTATTCGAATCTAAGGGAATATATGATCGAACAAGAAGTTAAATTAGATATAAAATTTGAAAAAGAAGAAATTAGTTGAACACATTCTAAAACTTAAAACACCGGAAACATATATATACAGACGTATAGGTAGATACAAACACAAAAAAGTTCAAAGGCTAATAATGTAATTTGGTATTCTCCTGTTTAGGTTGTCCTTTACATTATAATGCATATTAGGACATGGTCGGTGCCTCTAAAATAAGGTCCATTTCGTGGATGCATGTCCCACGAAGCTTCGTCCCCCCCCATTATACCAACTTATATTTTATAAAATGCACATTAAAACTTTATATTATAATTTAAATCTCATTTAGTAATTAATAAAGTAACAAACAATAGAAAATAATTGGATTTGCATTCCCCATTGATGCAACAAACTTAACTACTTCCCCATTTTCTTCTTCCTTTCACTGTTACCTTATGTTAAAGTCTAACATTTAGGAAAATCAAATTAATTAACAAACTTTTTAATTTTAAGGCCACTATACAATACTTGTTTGCTAATGGTGGGACAATCACAAATATTAAATTACTTTTTAAAAAAGAGCTTTTGTACTTGGAAAAATTATAAATTATTTCATGGTTGATTAATTGTTTTTAGTCACAAACATGGTGTTATTTATATGTTCATCTTTTTCCAATCCACATTATTCCATGCCTTAATTTACGATCATGAGCTGTGACATTTTATAATGTTATATTTGGAAAAATAAAATAAATTAAAATAATATTATTTCAATTGTTCCATTATATTAATTATGAAGATGGTACCCATTTTAGAATTGTTTCATTATTGCTCTTATCCTTATGTGTGTGTATAGTTTTATATTTTGCATGATTAAATCTCTCACATTTGTGGGGCTCTCAATTTTGAAGTCCCTCAATTTCTTTTTTCTCCTTTTCCCCTATTCAAGCCTAAATTATTAGAGAATATAAATGGTGTATAGTTTAACTAACATAAACTCAATCAAAGCAACCTTTATTTAAGTAGTAATTGACATGTAATGTCTTCTTTGTTGAAATGGGAAGTCTTATTCTAATTCCATAAACATTTGTCATCGATCAAAAGATTAGAAACTTAAGTCTCTTTACCTCTATATAATTATTGATCTAGAAAATAACTTTTGTTATTGTTGAAATGGGAAGAAAGTTTAGAATTATTAATTATTTTATATAATTTAATAATAAAAAATTTATCTTTATGATTTGATACAATAGTCTATGTGTTTATCAAACTGCATAGAAATTCAATTTTAAACTTCTAAAATTATAAAATTTAACAATATTGATTTCTTGTAATTTAACAAACAGAGAAAACATATATATATATATATATATATATATATATATATATATATGTATAAAATCAATTTACTAATTAGGACCAGTATATGAATTAAAAACATGTGGAAAAAGAAGCCTCTACTTTGTATAAACAAATTCTTCCGTAAACATAAATTTTCATACCCTTTCTATACAAAAGTGGTTCTAAATAAACTATATACCATGATATATTTGTTGTAAAAAAATTAGATAATTTTGTTTAGTAGAATGAATTGAAAAATGATATTAATTAAAAAAGAAAAAAAAAAGGGAATCAAGTTGATTGGAATTAATTATGGTGTAATATGGGGATTAGGAGTTGCTTAATGAAAACTCAAAGAAGGAGAGAGAAAATGAGTGGTTGCGACAATCATGTTGTAGTTATTTATTATATAAATTAATGCATGGCCCTATTCCTTGGCCAGGCGCCTCATAATTTTGGGGATACCCTTAAACCCGCGCTTCCTTATCCTTCTTTACCAAACACACCCCTCTTACATTATTTATTTAATTTTACTCCATTTTTTCAGTTTTAATGTTTTCTCTACACATCTTAATTTTAATTTTATTATTTTTTTTTAAATTTATGTAATTTCAATTTCAATTCATTTTGATTCATATACTCTTAAAACTGTCTATATTAAAAAGATTGACCATTTGGTCCTTTCATTCTATTCTTAATTGATCAAGATGATTACTTTAAAAAAAAAAAAAAAAATTGACTGACACTACATTGATCAAAATAAGGATTTTTAAAATGAAAAAAAAAATAAAGTAAATAAAATTAGAAACAAAATGATACTAAACTTAACTAGTGATTTTTCAAATACAAACAAAAGGGCCACTAGAATTGGAATTTACTCAAAGGGGCAAATTGGTAATTCAATCATTCAATTTAATAAATTAGAAAAAAGAAACCCACCACCTTGTTGGTTTTGTTGTTCGTACGAGTAAATTTGGGGGTCTTTATAAATCCCTCGATGTCCTTCCATTTCCTTCCCCCATTCATAATATTCAAACATTTTTTCTTCAAAGTTCCAAACTTTTCATAATTTCTCGAAATGGGTAACAGTTTAAGATGCTGTTTAGCTTGTGTTCTTCCTTGTGGAGCTTTAGATTTGATCCGAATCGTCCATTTAAACGGCCACGTCGAAGAAATTACTCATCCGATCACCGCCGGCGACGTCCTAAAAGCCAACCCAAATCACGTCCTTAGTAAGCCTTCTTCACAAGGAGTTGTTCGCCGGATTCTGATCCTCTCGCCCGAATCCGAGCTCAAAAGGGGAAGCATCTATTTCTTGATTCCGTCCACTTCTCTGCCGGAGAAGAAAAGAAACGCTGGAACCACCCTTAAAACTCCTTCAAGAAAAGTAAAAAATTGCACCGTCGCTGCCGTGCCCACCGCCGCCGCAGACAGTGACTCTTACCTCTCCGATGTTGTCTCCGACAAAAAACCGTCGCGGCGGGAACGACGCAGCGGCAGCCGGGTTATCGTATGGCGGCCCCATTTAGAGAGCATTTCTGAAGACTAAACAAATTATACTTTACATATCAAAATTTAATTTTTGCCCACGCCGGAATCTGAATTCCCGGCGAAGCGGAGGGGTAATTTGGGTTTTTTCTCTCTTTTTTACTGGGGGGTAAGTTTGTTATTAATCATCCAGTTTTTTTTTCCGGGTTGTGAAATCTTGAAAAGAAAAGGAGAAGACTCGGAATTTTTACCATTCGTTTTGAAGCGGTAAAAAAGAAAAAGGATCTTTTTAATTTTCTCATGGTAAATTTGAAAGAAAAAAAAGAAAAGAAAAGAAAAGAAAAGAAAAGAAAAGAAAACCCATGAGATTTGAGAAGAAAACGTTTGGGATTTGTATTTACATTGTCCTTTTAAGTTGTAAAGTGAATATATAGTTTTTTTAATCCCTATTTATCTTTTTTTTTCTTCTGTTTATTATTATTTATTTTTTCCTCCTTTTTCAGCCATTGTAATTTGGTTCCTTATTTATTTTTATTTTCTCAATTTTATTTCTTGTCATTCTTAAATAATTGTTGTAAAAGATTTATCCATTTGCACCCATTTCAATTTGAATTTGGATTTTAATTTATATCTTAATAGTGAAAGTTCGAATCCACACATTTATCAAGTAATTTTTTTATTATATTATAATTAAATCTTTAGATCTACCTCCAAATTGAATGGAAAATAAATTAAAGGGTATGATTTAAGGTAATGTAGAAACGAGATTTGTTTTTTTTTTTTTTTGTTTGAGTAATGTTTTGACATTTGGAGTTTAATAGGAATAAAGTTTGTGATTAGGGTAAGAGATTGAATTGAATGATTGGGATCATTGTTAATTTTGACTTTGAGATACATTATGGTTTTTGTAATTTTAATATAATAAAATCAATAAATTATTTTCTTTCAATCATAGAGGCAGATGATGAGCTGCCATGCATAATTAAAAATTAAGTTTCCTAATACTGTTTATAATCTTAGCACTCACACAATATGCTATTATTACAAACAACAATAAAACTACCTTATGTTCAATGTTTTCATTTAAAATGAATTTGTTGACCTAATTATTTATACAGAAATATGAATTTCATTTTTGCATGGTTCATAGGTCAATCAAGCATAATTCAATCACTACTTATTACAATATATATATACATACATACCATGATTATCGATTCATATATATTTGAAATGGAAAGAAAAAATGTTAATACCAAGCCAAACTTATAAAAATTCGTGTGCAGTCGATTTGAGTTTACTCAACTACTCAAAAAAATATATTTTTTTCTACTAAAAAGTCATAAATTTAATTTTCTCCATTGACATGTTATTGAACAAAAACAAATATTTATTACTAACTTCAAATTTTTTATCTTATTTTTTTAAGAAAAAGATAGCGAAAAATGTAACGTGAAGGTAAAAAGAACTCTGAAGTAATTAAACAAAAAAAGTCTCACCTACGTAGTTAAATTAAACCTCACAAAATTTGATTAAAACATATATTCTCAATTAAAAAGTTAAAGGTTTAAATTTCTATTTATATAATGTTGAAAAAAAAATATCTATGGATTCTCGTATTTTCTTTCACTTTACTTTTTTTTAATATAATGTAGATAAATTTCTAATCACGAGATGGTATAAAAGATAAAAAAGATTGATTTTTTTTTTAATAATCTTGAAACAAGAGCAATTCACTTTATTTAACTAATAATTGTAGTAACCAAGATATTTGATTCTTTTCATCTCACTTTAAAAATCTTGATTTTACAAATTTAAGATTCAAGTTATTAACCTAGATGTTGATGAAGAACAAAAGCACCAAAAACTAATAAATAATTTACTATACAAGTTATGGTATTAACAAAATATATATACATACATATACTGACACATTTGAAGCTCAATTATGTACATTAAGCTGAAAAACTAGCTGGCAAATATATATTATTATATATAATTTGAATCCAATATAATAAATTTCATATATATATATATATATATATATATATATATAAATTGGTCTTCTCAATTTCACATGGATTCCCCCATTTTTCCTACTCCCAAATTAAATAAATAAAAAAAAGACTTCCACAATTACAATAAAGTACATGTTAATTATTTAATTAATTAATTTTTGTCTTGGAGTACAAACTTCACTTGATTAATTACAATACAATTTAAACCCCTTAATTGAGTATAATATAGCTTTAACTTCTTCTTCTTTTTTTTTTTTTTTTTTGTAATGATTTATTTCTCAAGTTAATATATAAATTTTTATTTTCAATATCAAGTGATTTGCCTTGATTATAGTGCAATCATATTTGTTTGAAAAAATTGTTTAAACTTTTTTATTTTTATTGATTTTTGGCTGATTCCAGTAACCAAAGTGTCTTAACTATATGTTGAATTGTTGTAAATTTATGTCTACTTTAAATCTTTTGTATGATTGTGAAAATTTGATTATATATCGTCAACTTTGATGGGAAGAGATTGACTCTTCAAGCTATTAAAATTTGTGAGGAACTTCCATGTTAATAAAAACAAGAGAGAAATATAAGTAAGCATATATATTAACTGACTTATGAATGTATTCGGAATTAAAAGATTTGTTGTTGGAGTCAGAAAATGAAAAAGATAAACAAAATAAAATGAAATTTTTTTAATAAGTTACTATCAATTTAAACATTAAACTAATAGTCGATCCATTTAAATCTTAACTTTTGTAAGTATATCGATTCACACTCTTCTTCATGTATAGACTTTTAGAACAAAAAATATTATGTAACATATATAATTGTTTCATTTTATTAAACTTTAACATTGTTACAAGTGAATCAATTTAGACTTTTTATTAAGTTTACATTTAAAACTCTCTATAGATTTAGCTATTACATATATGTAGACTTCTTCAAATGTAGAGTTAATAAAATGCACGATTGGAATTGGTGCATGAACATTTTTTAAATAATAACCCTACTGAGAGTCTAAATTGATTAGTTTATGAAAATTTAGAAGTTTAATTCATAAAATTATAACTATACACGATGTTTATACAACTCACAAAGTTTAGCGTGTAAATTAGTATTTTTCATAATGATTTTGAATGACAATTTACGATAATATTTATGTAAGAAGTCGAGAGAAAATAAACAAGATATTTAAAAATCAAATGATTATCAAAACGAGAAACAATATAATGTAAGAAAATAGGAAATACTCTAATGAATCAGATGAACCAAAATGGTAATGTAACAGAACAGACAAAGAGCAGTTAACAAACTTGTAGTCTTGAATAAGTAAACAAACTCACATGCACACTGAGAAGAGACTCCTAAATTGATATTAAATCATCTAATCCATTAGCTAAAAGTAAGGTTGGGAATAAATCTAAACTATACGTGCATGTGAGTCTTGCAGAAGCTTAATGTTCACAACACTGGATCATTGAAAAGAGTGCACATGTAATGTTCAGCCATTGAAAATTCCCAAAAAAAGAAAAGAAAAAGAAAAAGAAAAGCATTGATGAGGATAAAGAGGATCTGGGTTTACAGATTAATACTTCAATTCCCTGAGAAATTGGGAGAGTCTTCCCCATATTGAAGACATACCCTTCCCTTCCTTTCCCTGTTTAACCTTTCACACCTTCAGCTCAAATTCAACCAATGGTCTTCTTTTTCACAGTTTCCAAAGCAACAAAATTACTACTTAATCCATATTCTCCATATACAAAAACTGCAAAACCAAACTACATTTATCTAGATGGATGAATAATAATATATCATATCCTCAGTTCGGGCATTTCAATATCATAGCATGGTTAACCTTACTAACTACATGTAAAGGAAGAACGAACATATCTGTTTAAACTTGGTGACCGATGCTCTCTGCAAGTGCAAGCAGATGAATAAAAGTTGATGACAACGATGTTGTTCGATCACAATACTTGTAGTCCTTACTTTCGACGGTTGATGAACTTCTTTAAGTCAAGAGAAGCCTTTGACATGTATCATTTGTTGATTTATGAAGCTGATCTTGCTAGCAAATTGATGGTTTTTCCTTGAATGATTTCGATCATTGTGTATATACTCAAAGGGTACATCAGCCAGATGATTCAGGTTCTGCTTAGTTATATTTTGATTTTTTCGAGACTATATCTAGGTAAAAAGTAAATGTTGATCAATGAGGTTGGAAGGTTTTAACTTCCAATATCTTTCCCAATCAGAATTAAGAACACGAGGTTGTAAAGTTTTAACTTCCAATATCTTTCCCAATCTTAATTAAGATGTTCTCTGCATTATGTTAACGTATCAAGAGGAGGAAAAACTGGAACCAAAAGTAGAGGCCCAACTCTTGAACTATATACTGATGGAGGGACAATGTCTATGCAACAAAATAAGTGAGATATCATAGCAGTTGATATTAAAGGTCCTAAAAAACTGCTTATATTTTCACTCTTCTCAAATGTGTCGAATCTTCGGGGTCTCGCAGTCCCCATAATCTTGTCTGCTGTTGCACCACAAGTATAGATGTCCCACTCTCATAGTTGAATGAAGCAAGAAAGTCTCCAACAGCCCCCAAATCGCCCTGCCGTTCGTTAGATTTCCTAATATCAGACATCAACCATGATTCGGCATGTCGCCTTCCAATGATTACAAGGTCATAAGCATTTTGAAGAGATTTAAGGACAGAAATCAAGTCCCCACCATCCATGACCATCTTATCTTGGCAAGATATTCGGTTATTTTGAGAGGTTTTGAGCTTAAATTCACTCAACAACTTTGTATCAAGCATCTTGCCTCTAGCTGTACTCCCAACAATCTCTTCAGAAGACGAGAAATGAAATAGAGTGACCATTATTCTATCCTGTTCTGACACTCGTGTTGCAAATGCTAATGCCTCTCGATCATCAGCACCACCAAAAAAGAGCACTACCACTCGATGGAATGCCAGACGCGAGAAATTATGGGAAGACCTGACATTCCCATTATCAATTAAAACTCCAACAGTGCAAGGTGCTTTTTCAAGTACATTATTGTTTAACTGTCTCATAGCATGAGATGATTTTAACCCTTCGCCAACCATACGTTGCCTATGGAAAGGGATGACAATAAAGGTCGTTCTCTTGTCAAGTGCTAATGAGCATACATCATTGTACATGGTTGGGTATGGTGAAATACCTTTGTAGCAAGTTATTACGATACGGTCACTGAAATGTCCTTCAAGCCTTCTAAAAGCACTGAATATCTGTTCCGACAGTGTCTTGTATGAAAACGACCTTTCACGAGGCTGATGAGCAATTAATAGTGGAGACGAACGGCCTGCAAGCTTAATATGATGTAGGACAATCAAATTAATGTGGCTCTTATGGGTCGGATTTGATACCAAAAGGAGATCTAGAATTGCCTGGGCATTCTCTAATCCATGGATGCAAGCGAGTATTCGAAGTTCTTCATCATCTCTAAGATGTAAGATAGTCCTCCGTTTGTAAGCAAGAAACCTCCTCGAAGGATTATATATGGCCTTGATAAGAGGTGAAATAAATCCTGTTTCAAGGATCAAAGAGACAATCATAATGGTGAAGCTTTCATCGTTCATGACCTGCATTCAGTGTAATTATTTCCACTGAATAAGCAAAATTTAAAAATAAATAAATAAATAAAAGAAGCAATGCCCATTTAGTTTGCCGCTTCTTAAGATTTAGTAAACTCTATGATGGTAAGTATCATTTCTGATACTATAGTCCAAAAAGATTTTGAACAAGAGGGAAGTTTACTTACATTCTGTACTTTCCAGCTAATCAAGATTACAAGTTCAATAGTGCCTTTGCAGTTCATAATAAGACCGAGAGTGAGTGCATCTCGAAATGGCATCCTACAGAGAAGAGAAGGCACTATGCTCCCCACAACCTTTCCAACGAGAGAAACAAAAACAACTAGGTGAATTACACCCACATTCTCCAAATTCTGTATAGAAAAAACATTCATTCTTAATCCACAAGCAATGAAGAATATTGGCATGAGCAATACTGATACAAAGCAATCAAGCATATCTGTCAGTGCAGCTCCTAAGGGTGGACCATCTGGAATGACCAAACCCAAAACAAATGATGTGGAAACAGCGGTTAGACCAGTAGCCTCACCCAAGAGTCCACAAATCAGCAATGCTACAAAAACTGCATATATATAAATTTCCTTCACAGGTTTTCCTTCTGGGCTATTTTGAACTACCCAAAGAGCTCCTGGACGTATTCCAAACACGATAAGAGACATAAGAAAACCATTTGAGAGAAAAAAACCTAGTGAAGTTTCTGGTGACATTTCTTCAAATGATCTTAGGGCAAATCTAAAAGATACAACAGACCAAAAGCATATCTCACACACCATAGAAGAAGAACAAGCCAGACGACCAATATCCGAGTTAAGAATCTCAAACTCATCAAGAAAGCAAGCGACCACTGGAAAGGACGTCATGGATAGTAGCATCGCCACATGAGGTAGCACACTTGAAATCTCTTTGTCCAATGAGAGAAAATGCTTGAGAACAAAGGTAGTGAGTCTAGCCAGTGCGTTAGAAAGAATGAAGATTAAAATTCCAACAGCCAATGCTTTTTTACCCGATTTTACAATGACCATTGGGTCCGTCTTCACTCCAATTTGGAAGATAAAAAGCATCAGACCGAAAATAGAAAAGGTTTCTAATACATTTATTCCACTCAATGGGAAAACTATACTTGCAAATGGTGAGTAGTAGCCAAGAACCGAAGGTCCCAATATTATACCAGCCTGATTAAAACAACCATTTAGCTTCATATCCCATGAATTAATATCTCAAAAATAAAATAAAATAAAATCCACCAGCAATCCATGGAAAAGATGTCAACCATAAATTATTTTCCTCTACAAAGTATAAATAAATGACAGATAACAAAACCAAACGAGCTATAAATGCTAGTTTTCCTATAAAGACTCAACAATTTCCAGAGTGCAGTATTTGTATCAAGTATGATCAAAACACCTCTGAAGAATCAGAGATTAAGGTATGAAGTCACCATTGTCAAGTTAAAGTACAACTTGAATGTTCAACAGACTACCCAGTATGTAACCATTATTGTATTGAATATTGCATTGCACATTCTTTGGATACCGAATACTCATACCCAAGTCAAGTAAATCCTGATTTTAAGAAGAAATGAAACTTAAGAACATCATAACACTCCTCACAACTTAACAAACATATAGATAGCAAAACCTTTCAAACTAAACTATTTAGATAAAATTTCCCACAATAAACTACATAAATATTCATAAAACTAGACAAGACCCATTACAGAAGCCAATGGAAAACATAGAATTATCATCACAACAAGCAACAATGAGGGGCAAAATCTATACAAGTCAAATAAAAAAGAGAGAAAGAGAGAAAGAGAGTTACAAGAATCTGCGAAATAAAGGAGGGTTGAGCACAGCGCTTGAGAAAGAAGGAGAGGAAGCGAGTTAGAATGGAGGAAAGGGAAAGCTGCAAGAGGAGGAGGGGGAGGGAAAAAGAAAGAAAATCATCACGGAGCCAAATGCCTCTGGAGTTGATTCGATTGGAAGGATGACAGATAAAAGGAAAGCCCTCTTCCATCCGGGCTTCCATGGCGGAATGGGATGGGGAAAGATCGAGAGAGGATTCTTGAATTGGGGACATTGGGTTTGAGTTAGAGGCTGGAAAGAAGGAAATGGTGAAGAAATGCCATGGAAATGGAAGGGTGAAGAATGGAGATGGGTGGAGGAGGAAATGAGAGAGAGAAGAGAAGGAAGAACGATTGTTTCTTCCATGTAATTCGTAGAGAAGTTTGAGCAAATCAAACCTTTCCCATTTTTTGCATTGAAGAACAAATCTTTAAATCCAAAGAAAGCATTACCATTCGACATTCTTGATTACTCTCCAAGAAAACAGGAAAAACAGAAACTCGTCCTCTTACAAATACTTTATAGGGACATTTTCTTTTATGATAATATTTAGGTGCTTCTTTGCCCATTATTATAATTTGCGGTTATAATTAATGTGATATTATATTCTCTATTTGGGTGCACCTATGCTTACCATTATTCATTTATAATTCAACTGTAAAATATTTATGTTTTATTAATTTTTATTTTCTTTATTTTAAAGGGATACCCATGTTTTAGATCGAAAGGAGATAGACAGACGTGGATTTGTTGATATCTCTACACACGCGACCTCTACCGTTAGTCCAGACGGGTAAGACATGGTGAGATTAAAATAATAGTATTATTTTTACTAAATGTTTATTTTAATTAAATTTTAATTTTAGATTTTTTTTCTTTAAAGCGTTGAGATATGTTTACACGTTGAAGTGAGGCGATTAGATATGTGTTGAGACTTTCTCAAATTCTGTAACGCAATGTGTTGAGATACAATACGTTGAGGCATTACACTTTGACATGATCGTTAAGGCGTTACATTTTTACATAATTGTTGAAGTGTTATAGGTTTGGGGACTCTTATGACTTTTGAAGCGTTACAAAACTAACTCCTATATATAGCCATTCCACTCTTCTCATTTCAATAATCCAAAAAACCTATATCTTACCAAATTTCTCTTTCACAAAAACTTTCCACTCTATTTTTGTTTTTTGAACAAGGTCATTCAGAGTACTGTTGGTTTTTTGATCAGTTTAGATGCACCTCGATCGAGTTTCTTTGGCTTTTTTATCTTAGGACGACGTGACAATACCGAACTATTTGCATTTCGAGCAAAGCCGCAAAAATCTTAAAGAAAGCGTGATCCACAACTCACAACCTTCATCTAATAGTTTTTTTATTTTACACTTAGGCGTTCGACCTACATCCACCTTGTTTATGCATATTATGTCTAGGCAACCACCAACTAGGCGTTTACATGTCTAGTCGTTCTGTCTAGGCAACCATAATTTAGGTGTTCTATTTAGGCCACCACCACCTAGCGTTCACCATCCAAAGCAACCAAGTTCTAGGTGTTTTCTCATTTTTAGGCATCCAAACCTTTAGATGACTAATTGTTACTTTCAATACTCGATTCACCGCATTCTTAGCACTTGCACCAATAATTTTAAGACATTTTCTTTTTGCTACACGATGGCCAATTGAACTCAAGGCGATGTTCTCTCTTTTGATATCAATTGTTCTTTCTGGTTCGAATGAAAGTACACTTCAAGCAGTGGAAACAAAAGTTCTTAACTATTAAGAAAGTTGTTACCACCCGGACCACTGAAAAACCCAAAATCCCAAAAATCAATCTAACCGAGGAGCAACTCAAGAATTTCGACACATGATAGAAAAAATGATTTTATTTATGTAAGAACGTAACCTTATTAATTTACAGTTTGATTGATGATTTATATGACTACTGCAGTACAATGTCCACTGCGAAAGAAGTTTTGGATGCTCTACAAAAGAAGTATGACAACACCGAAGAAATTGGTTCAAAGAAGTATGCGGTAAGTCAATACTTGTAATACAAGCTAGATGTCGACCGATGAAAAATCTGTAGAAGCACAATCCCACAAATTGCAAAAAATTGCTCAAGAAATAATCAGCGAAGGTATGACTTTAGATGAACAATTCCAAGTTGATGTTATTATTTGACAAATTACCTTCTATATGGAAAGAATTTAAAAATATACCCTGAGACATAAAACGAAAGAGTTCTATTTGGAAAGTCTGATTATTCGCCTAAGAATTGAGGAGGAAGCACGAAAACAGATGACCAGAAAAAAGAGGTGAACGTCGTTTCAAGGACTTATACTGTCATTTTGAAACTTGGATTGAAGCCACAAAGGAACAAAAACAAAAGTCCAGAATTGAGGTCCCAACAACTAGAAACACCAAAAGAATCAGAAACCTTAGTTCATAAGTAAGGTACAATTTCTCTACTACAATTGTAATAAGCCTAATCACCTAGCTAGAAATTGTAGGAATCATTTTGCTACATAGGCGAACTTAACAAAAAAATAACTTTGAGCCATGATCACATAAATTAATGTGATCGTGGGTTCTAAAGGTTGGTGGCTACGTGGCATATCTGTCATGACATGTCAGACATTTTGTCTAGGTGACGGCCACCAACCAGGCGACCAAGTTCCTAGGCGTTTTTTTCTATCTAGGCTTCCAAACCTTTAGATGCCTTATTGTTGCTTTCGATACTTAATTCATCGCATACTAAGTAAAATTAGCACAACATACTAAGTAAAAACATATCATAAATAGAACATTTATAAGTATAAGCCCACCAAACAAGTTGAATGAAGAAAGCAAACTCAAAAACAACCATTAAATGTTAGTAAAAAATATATAACGTACTAATGCTAGATAAGCTACACCCTTGTTGAACTACACTTATGTTGGTCATTTATTAGATGTGTTTGGTTTAGTATAGAAGCGTACGTTGAACATAAAAACACACACTATCTAAAAGAATAAACCGAAATAAGTAAAAAAACAAAAAAATCACATAACAAAGAATATTTTTAATAAATGTTAGAAAACAAATTAAATATGAATTCGTTAAGTATATATGGTTTACTTACATAAACAAGTTATTTTGTATAATTGTAGGTTAATTCACCAACCTGGTTCATCTATATACATACAAGCGTAGGATCTCCTGCAAGACATAGAAACTTATGGCGAAATATATTCATCATCCTAATTATAACGACCCGTATATATGTCATTGACGACCTCTTCTTCGTTGCTCCACAACATGTTTGTCAACTCCAATAATCCATTACTACCACTACATATCTCCGAACTGATCAGTCGCAGTGGATCACCACCAATGCTCCACACAACCTCATTGTTAATTACTACCCCGATTACTAAGGTATGGGTTTGCCGCCACGGGCTGCCGGAATATCGTGGTTGTGCTTCCCTTCATAGGTAGTGACAACTGCCCTAAGATCATGGGATGCTCTCTCTATATGCTTCCTCACTCCACAACCTGGATATGTGCACTTGTAATAGCTCCTGTTTTTACATAAACCATACCCTTCTTAATTAACGTTAAACTTATATTACCGACTTCAATGTCAAGGATTCTATATATTTCAAACCTAGCTGATATCATACAATAGAAATAAAGGGAGAGAAAAAAAGACCTTGGATTTGGATTTCCCTTTACCACTTTCTGTCCATATTTTCTCCACCAGTAACCATCATCTAATTTATCCACATTGCTAATTGTTTGAACTACAATCCTTTCTTCTCTCATTGTTTTCCCCCCTCCTCCTGTTGTCATAATTTCCTTCTCACTCTCACTCTTCCTATATATAAAAAAAAAAATTCAATTCAAGTAAATTTAATATAAAAAAAGAATCATACCCCTAATTTAGTCTCTAAACTTTAAAATTTACATCTATTTTTTTCTTAAATTTTTAAGAATATTTAATAAATTCACACACTTTCAATTTTGTATGGAGTATTAAACTTAATAAAGTATCCAAAAGGTTCCACCTCTACTTAGAAGATAAATAGATCATTTAAATTTGTTAATTTAGTTAAAATGTCGCATTTTGGGGGAGTTTTTAAAATTTTGCTAAATAATAATAATATAACAATAATATCTTTAATAAATATGTGTTTTCAAATTTATACTAAAATGACAATACATAAAAAATTTCTGTTTTGAAAAATACGAAAGATTAAAATTGGGAGTACACACAGCAACCAAAATGGATAGTTTTTACTTGATGATTTATATTTATATTGAAAGTTGAATAATGTCAAAATTTTACCTATGCAATGGATAGTAAAATTGTTAAAACTTAAAAGTTTATTAAACAAATAGATACAAACTTAAACTTACAATTTAACGAGATTAAAAAACTATTTTTGTTCGTATACTTTAAACTTTGTTCAGTCTTGGCCTTTTTACCTTTAATAAGTTTTAAATTTAGTTTCAATACTAATTTATTGTTGATTTCTTTTTTAAAAAAAATTGTTAATATAAATCATTTTTACCATAATTTTTATTTAAAAAAAAACCATGTTAACACACACACATGTTTACTCAGTTTTGGTAAAAGTAGGGAGAAGTAAAATTAGAGAATTGAAAAGATAAGGTAGGATCAAAAGAGAATTGAAAAAAACTAAAAGGGGGTTTGGAAAAATACCATCTTTTTGGATGAGCTTGGTCGGAATGGTCATCCCCAATGGTAATTGAAGAGTTCTCCGGCGTGGTTAGAGAGTGAGAGGCAATTGAATTGATCTTCAGCTGTGCGGCCATTGTTACAGGTTCAAAAGAGGAGGAAGAAGAAGAAGAAGAAGAAGAAGAAGAAGAAGAAGAAGAAGAAAAAGAAAAAGAGGAAGATGACCTTCTTCTAGTGAAGTCTGGTTTTGGATGGTTATGTTTACTTTTGTAAACAATTTCAGTAATTTGAGCATTGTTATTCAAAGATCTTTCAACTTGTTTTCTAACAGGGCAATTTGGGAATGTACATTTGTAATAGCTTCTAGGATTTTCACTTCCTTTTACCACTTTTTGACCATATTTTCTCCAATTAAACCCATCCTCAGATCCTGATCTGTTTCTCATCTCCCATTCTCCCCGGTCGCTCTCCGATTCCAAACCCCATGCCTCAGTTTGCACCTGAGAATTAATGAAACACATTCTAAGTTCAAACCCAATGCATTAAATAAGTTATATACAATATTTATAAACAAACACCAGCTTTTTAAATATTCAAAAATGGGTCCAATATGTAATTACAAATTATAATTAATATTCTACCTTTTTTTAGACTCGAACTAATAAAAACTTGTTTATCATTATTTATTTGTAATAGAAATTTATAGAAGTCTATCAATATCTGTAAATCTATTATTTATATTATGAGTTATAAAAAATCGATAATATCATTGATAGAGGTTTTCTTTTTTTGCTATTTTTTAAATTGTTTGATTTGACTTTTTTTTATTGACAAAAATTTATCTACGTAAGTATCATTTTAATTAGTCCCTACGTTTTTCTTTTTTCTTTTTACTCTCTATACCTTAAAATATTAGATTTTAGATTTATGTAGTTTTAATAAATATAACCTTAATTTTAGTTCATCAAAATTATTTTTTTATTAAGATTGGTTAAATAAAAATAATAATAATGTTCATGAAAGAAAATATAAAATGAGAATATATTTTTAAAATTTATAGTAAAAATAGATGATTAAAAACTACAAAAAGAACTACAATTATAAGATTCAAGGTAGAATAAATTTTAAATTACGTAGATCAATACGCTAGTATTACTTTGAAATTGCTTAATTCACCTCAACAAATTCAACCTCTAATGTCAATAAAAAAAAAATCTAATCTAAACATGAATGTTTAATGTTGGTTTTTAAAAACTAGATCTTTAATTTATGTTAGTTTTAAATCGATCAAGTATGAAAGTACTTATTATTTATTTAGTTGAATAAACTTAATTTCGTACCTTTCTTCTCCTCATTTATCTTCTCTCCATAGTTTTTTTCCTAAGACTTCACCCCCAAAACCCTCTATTTCACGTTGACTTCACCCCAAGGGCATTCCTTTTTTATTTTTTAAATAAAATTTCAACCATTTTCGTCCAAATTAACGATAATGATATTTTTAAACAATTTTCAAAAATTTAAAAGCATTTTTAGAATTTTTAAAAGTTTAGGGTATTTTTAACCTTATACCGGAAGGCCAAATTCTAGTTATTGAATTTTTAACAAAAATTTTATATTTTCAGTGTTTAAAATTTAATTGTTATTCCCTAACTTATAATAGAACTTCTCATGTGATATATAGAAATATGACATTGAAAAGCTATTTTGGAAATTTAAAGAATAAAAATGGTAATAAATAATAGAAAAACTTTTAGAAAAAAAAAAAAGAAAAAGGGAACAAGTTGAGACTTAATTTAGTATAAAGACTCCAAATTTGTTATTTTAAAGTTGAACAAACTTCAAAATAGAAGATCAAAATGAAATGATTTTTTTTTTTTTTACGTACTGTTGAAGAGGATTGAAACATTGATGATGATGATGATGATTTTGTGGTGTGATTACGAGGAAATGAGAATTCAGTAATGTTGTGTTCTTGTTTGATGTTCTGTTGGTGATGGCCGGAATTGTTAGTCGTTGATTTTCTCAAATCTCTGGTGGACGGCGATAGCAGAATCTGCAAATTATATATATATATATCAACACATTTATTTTTATATCAAATGATGATCATAATGCCAACACTGAAAGAAAAAAGATGAAGATGGCCACGATAAGAAAATTAAAATAAAAAGTCAAATTTTCTTGTTCAATAAATTGGACCAAGTCTCCCCTATTTTTTTCTTAACCTTAGTTGTAATATATTATGATTTAACGTAAATCAATAATATATCATCGGCCACCTCAAATTTAGAACTTCCATCTCCTTTTTTCTCATTTTGTCAAAAAGAAAAAAAAAAAAAAACAAATTGAGAAAGTTGAATATTAGTATTTTAAAACAAAGAATAGAGTTTAATTACAATTTTCATTTTCCAACTCTCGATCTCACCATTTTGTATTTGAAGCTTCAAGCTCCATGCGTGTGTGCTTACCAAATACAAAGCTTTGCTATCCTAAACATAACTTAACATGAAAGTAGAAGATATAAAGTTATTTTTTTCACTCATATATATTCCAAACAATTTGAAAAGATACAAAATCAAGACTACTTCAAATAAAGCACACTACTAAATTGTGTTTACCTAGCTAATAGATTAGTTAATGTATCCAACGTATGCACATATTCAAAACATAGACACAGATTTTGATTGCATCAAATTAATTAATATATATATGGACTCTGTCATATATAGGTTAAAATTTCGAAGATGGATGCAAAAACTTATTTGAAAACTCCAATTTGAGAATAAAAACGAAAAGGAAGGAGAAACTTACAGGAGAAGAGTTGAGAAGAAGAGGGGAATCAAGTAATTGGGTGGGGCTGATACCAGGAGGAATAGTGAAGAAGGAAGAAGGAGAGTAAAGTGGTGGAGACAACGGCGGATTACCCTTGCCCACCACCGCAAGGTCCGGCTGTCTCCGCCGGCCGCCGCCACTAGGATCATCTAATGTAGCAGAGAAAAAAAATTCCATGACCAATATAACAAAAACACAAAAAAAACTTGTGAACAAGAAGAAAATGGTTTGTGTTTATTATTACATATGTGTATGTATATATAATATATATATATATATATATATATCAACCAAAATGTAAAATGAATAGATTAGATGGTGTGGAAGTCAAAATTTTTAATTTTCAAACCTTCATCTTTATGCATTGACTTTGACCAAAACTTGCTTGGGCTAAAAGAAGAAGATGTTGATCAGTTGATGATATACCTTGGTTATGATAATGAAATTATATGTGTTCATATACATATCTACACTAGACCACATTTTTCTTATTTTTGTTGTATTTTGGCGTTGTGTTTGATAATATTTTCGAAAATCAAGCTAATTTTTTGAAAACTAAAAATAAGATAGTTTAAATTTAAAAGTTCGTTTCTATTTTTAGAATTTGATCGAGGATTCAAAAATGTTTCTTTTTTTTTTTTTAAGAAAATGTACGTGAAAACTATCAAACAAAATTTACAAAGTTTTTGTAGATATTTTTTTCTATTTCTTGGTTTTAAAAATTTTGCTCATATCATTTTTAATAAATTTCTTAATTAAAGAATTTATGGATCGTAGTTAAAATTTGAAAACAAAAACATGTGAAAAATCAAATCTATCAATGTTTAAAATGAAAATTATAACTCATTGACAAAGTGGGGGGACATGCCGAGAAGAGTATATATTATAATTTAATTTAATTTTAATTAAATTCGGTCAATATATTTCACCTTGTTATCTTGACATCAAAATAGAATATTATTAATACCTCACAAATTAAAAATAAAAAAACAGAAACATTGAAACTAAATAAAAACAAATCTAAAATATCTAGCCAGGATTCACGTAGGATTTTAAAATTTAGATTAGCTAAAAACCAAACTCATATATGATCTAAAGGTCCAAATGTATATTCAAAAAAAGAATATATATATATATATATATATATCAATATTTGGAAGAAACAAAAAATTTTAAAATTATTTTTGTTGATTGAACAATTATCCAAACCATGGACATTGTAATAACTTCTAACTTTAACGTAAATGCTATACATGGAATGAATCTCTTCTAAGGTGAGTTCTAACGTGACTAAACGTTAAAAAAAATGTGGAATTTGATCAACTGGAAATGTGTAACTTTATCGCTCATGATTTAGCTTCTCGTGTTGGAAGACATAGATATTCAATAGTTTGGTTTGATGATCATCCTATTATAGATAAATGAGTGGGGTACATAACTTACATTACGATCATGACACTCAAAATTATTATCCAATACTATTGAGAAGTAGTTTTGTATTTATCTGAGACAAGTACAGATAAAACTTAATAAATTATGTGTAACAAAGCTTTGTTAAAATATAGTACAAACTAATGACAAAAGGAGGAAGAGACAAATATAATCCCCGTCTTCTCAAGAAATAAAGCCCCCTATGATAGAATATAAAGAAGAAGGTCTTCGTTTAGTGAAGGGGAAAAAAACCCAGCTTGCTTTCTCCTCCATTTCTCACGTAAAAACATATTCTGTGATCTTTGCAGGATCCAACCTCACAAAATAAATAAACATATAACCATTGTAGAGATACACATCCAAGTTTCTTGTGTGTTCTCACAACCAATTAGAGGAAAACCCCTAGACTCTCCAATTTTATTATTGATTTTTTTGCATGTGGCTTCATCTGGACCCTATAGATGAATAAATATTTACAAGTCTTAATATGTTTGACCAAATATAAATCAATTCATTGTTTTTTCCAGACAAAAAAACAACACAACTTGCTACTTATTTTAATTATTTCGCTCATCAACTTAATATACATATATATATATATATAGATCTTAAAACTATTCTATTATTATCATTTTTCAGATAGCAACTATATATAAGACAACTAAACATATTATTATAAAATTGGAAGACGAAGAATAAGAAAAATCAAGAAAAATAATAACTCAAACACACCGTTCGAATGGTCCGACCAAATTTTGATTTTTTTTTTTTTTTAGTGAGTTCAATTTTCTAAACTAGTTTGATTTAATTTTAATAAATCTTAAATTTAGTATTTTTTTTATAATTACCATAAACCACCATAAACCAGAACTTAAGTGGGTTCAATAATAAGATTAAAACAAGACAGTACAAATATAGTTCCAAAATTTATATAAGGTATTTTGAATAGATTATTCTGTTCTAAAGAGGTAAAAAAAAAAGGAAAAAAAGTTAATTGTATAGACTCTTTTTAAATTTTGTCGAGATCTAGATGAAAAAATAGAAATGATTCAAATTCAGAAACGATGATGATTACAAAGAAGATTTAAGAAATGGAGACTAATCCCAACCAGGGATGAACTTTTGGTTTAACAGAAGAAAATAGCCTTGACTTTGGCCAAAAGAAAAAAAGAAAAAAAAAAGACAAAAATACCAACACCCTGTGTGAAATTTTCTTTATTTTGTAGATCACCCAACAATCAAGAGAAATGTTATATATGGACCAAGTCAAAAACTTGGGGCTCATCCCTAGCTAATACTGAAATGTTATACGCACAAGCCATTTTCGTGGAACCATGATGGTTCGAATCTCTCAACCCTCCCAAGGAGGCATGTTTTGGAGTTCAGGAATGCACCCTACAAGGGAGAAACGACTTGGCTGCAGGAGGAGCTGTGGCACTGAGATGAGTAGACCATGTTGTGATATCTTTAGTCATTGGCTATGTTGAATTATGAAATATCAAGCAGACAATTTGCTCCTCATTTACTTTGGATTATGGCTTCATGTTAAGTTACTTGTCTAGAGTGTGTAAGCTTCAAAATTTTTGCCATGGATTATGTGTAGTCTCCCAAACTTTTCCCACTGTGAAAATTCCAATCTTTATCACCTCGGTCAACCTACTAACAATAAGGTTCATCAGCCTTTTTGTCCTAGCTTCCATTCGGTCAATCACATGAAAATGTTAGGAAATTGGATTTTTCTTTTTTTTCTGAAAAGAAAACACTCATTCACTTAATAAATATAGGAGCAATAGTTCATAGTACGGGAACGATCAACACGTGTAACTAGACATCTCAACTAGGTTGACACCCCAGAGCACCCTCATCATATTCAAACAAAAGGAGCCTAACCTAAGTAATTAAAGATCAAAAGGTGACATGCAGCCAGAACAAACCAAGCAACCATTTGATGATTGATCAATCCGGCTTAAACATAGCCACTACAACCCAAAAAAATCTGAGAACAATAAAAACAGATACAGAAACAAAATCTTTAGTTAGGAAATTGGGATTTTAATATCAGTTTGGTGGAAGTCAAGAATCTTTAGCAGAATCTTCATGCTAAAAAGTTTTCAATTAAGCTTAATATGAACATCCATATCAGAAGTGTGGAAACCTTGATACATATCCGAATTAACTTATGAACAAAATACTGTTATTGTGTCATGGTTTCAGTCCAAAGCAATGGTAGAGATTGATTGTTTCAAAGAAAAAAAGAAAAAGCAAAACAATCAAACAATTTAATAAACTTCCTTACCAGAAAAACGGAAGTTCATGAACCAATATTTGAAGAATTAGATAACAATGACATTTTCAAAGAGATAAACAGGTTAATTTTAGTGGAAAGCATTAGAAGATGAGTACCTGGAATGCTTTGTCCCTCCAGTACAATACACATCCACGGGTTTCCATGTATTTACGAAAAGATGGAGGAAGCAAGGATTTGAACGACAAGTGCAGCTTCACCTTTCTTAGACCACTACCAACCAGCAGGGCAGCAGTGAGGCCATCTGGAGTCAAGCCAGCCAAATGCAAGATGGTCATGTTTCTCAGGCAGTTAATGCTTGCTAGAGACAACAGACCAACATCTGTAACCGAACAGTATGATAAGTTAATCTGCAACCAAATGAGGACCATCTTTAGCGGTACAGCTTATACCAAACTCATTTTCAGGTCGATAGAGAATATAGGATCGTGCCTGCTTTAAGTTGTGAGAGAATTGGGCGAGTGGAATCATCCCATCATCATTTACATTGACACAATTCTTTATATCCAGCACAGTAAGTTGCTTACATCCCACTGCTATGGCTGAGAGGCCAACGGATGAAATGCAACAACACCCTCGAATTTCAAGTGCTTTTAAACTCAAACATTTTGACAAGGATATTAACGAAGAATCTGTAATTTTATCGTTATAAGCAATGTTAATCATCTCAAGAGCAGGACAACCCCCAGCGATTGCTGCAATGCCCCTGTCTGTTATTCCTGTTGACCTAACAAAACAAAATGGAAAAAGAAAACTTGCTAAATTAAGTCTAAAGTTTCAGCATTGTGATGAGTCGTAAGTCTTTGATATAGTAATCTAGAGATGTGCTATTTGGTCTTGATGTTTTCTACATGTCAAAGAAATACAATCTCGAATGTGTAATACCAATAACAGACAACTCCTTCCTAAACTTCTACCAAAGTAGGAAGTTAACGAAGTTCCAACTAAAATAGGTGATTCTAAAGGTACAAACAACATACCTGTATAAATCAAGCTCTTTGATTTTTCGACAACCACTTGCAATGTGCGATAGACCATCATCATTTATATTCAAGCAAATTCCCAGCTTAAGAACACTAAGTCTTGAACATTTTGAGATTGACTTCAAACCTAAACAAGAAAAGTAACATTAATGTTATGAACTAAAAAGATTCATGTACTATACAACGTAAAAAGGAGCTGAAATTCCCGTCCAACCTTCATTGTCTATCTCATTGTCAGTGAGGTCAAGTTCCTCCAAGTATGGACAACGTTGTCCTATCAACACATAAGCCTCTCTAGGAACTAGGGTACAAGATTCCATTTTAAGGGAAACAAGGAAAGAACATGAACTCGTAATGCTGTTAATGGATCCATAAGTTATCTTGCGGCAGCATGTGATATCTAATTTCCTCAACTGCTTGTGTTTTTGCACAAGGATGGAGAGACACTCATCGGTCACGCCCACACACTTGCTCAAGCTCAACTCCTTAAGAGATGCACGCCAATTTGCAATGGCTTTTACCCCAGAAGTTGTAAGTGAACAACAATCCAATTTTATTGATTGTAAACCAGAAAAACTATGCAAACATTTTGCCATGTCCGTTGTGATCTGATGTAAGAATATAATCAGACAAGCACAATAATCTCAAATAATCACCAAAATACAAGCACATTCACACTTACGGAAGAGCCATATGATAAATTGAGCTTTTGAAGGTCTTCAGAGCCATTAATCAAAGAAGACAAACCAGAATGGCTGATACTTGGACAGCGAGACAGATTGAGCAACTGCTAACAAATTTGCACTAATATCAGTAGTAGTTACATTGAAACGGCCGAAATATGTTGCCCCAACCATAGTGAAAATTTCCGATTGAATTCTCAAAGTTTTGAGATAGGAAGAATTTCGATTTCCCTCCCTTACTCAAAATTTCACGAAATTTCCAAATTTCCATCGAAATTTCATTTTTTAAGAAATTAGCTATGCTAGCTCAATTGAAGTTCTTTCAGTTTTATGGTCTTATCTGATTACTAAAATTGTATAGTTTCACACAAAAATGCATAATTTCACTTCAAAATTGAATTGATTTGAGTTTTGTTTCTTTTACCATCCAGACCTTTTGTTTCCATTTCGTTTTTAAATATACGCTCCCGTATGGACATTCACACAGATACTAACAATATACATCTACATGTTGATTACTTGAAGATTAAAAATGGTCATTCATAGTCTAATTAAGCTACAATCAAAATTTCATTAACTAACTAATACAAATTCCATCAATTTCCATAAAGTTTCCTAAAATTTCCATGGATACTTCCATAAAATCGGGACCCAAAATTTTGAACCTTGGTGTTCATCAAACAAAAATCCTAAATTAACAGTATACGGTATACCCAAGAAAACAAAAGAATGTACCTTCAACGAGTTTCTCTTGCAGTTACGTTTAAGAGCTTCGAGACCTTCATCATCAATTCCATGGCATTCCTCGAGAATCAGCTCTTCAAGATGTTGCAATTGAAGAATTGGTGGAAGACATTTCTCAGTAATCTGTAAAACAAATCTTCATCAGCTTTGGAACAGAGAGAGGGGGGAGAAGAAAGAAGGGGAAATACCGTCAAGAAAGAAAGATCCAAACTCCTTAGCTCCTTGCATTTGGTTGCAATCAAACCAACCCCCAAATCAGTAATATGCAAACACCAATTCAAACACAAGAGTTTCAACTTCTTACATCCAACAGCTACACAACCAATCCCCATATCCGTAATCGATTTACACCTCGACAACCAAAGTTTCTCCAAGTTTTTCGCCTCCGCTAAGACCTTCATTACCGCGTCAGTCAGTGCCACTCCATTCGACAAGTTAATCTCGACCAACCCAGTACAACTCGTAACCAAATTCGACAACCCCACATTCGAAAACGACCTAGACCGAGACAAATCGATGGAACGCAGCGTCGTTTTCCAAGCACTCGATACGGAAATCAGAAAAGAATCCTCCACATGTGGGCAAAGGGTAAGGTCAAGTTTCGAAATGGAAGGGTAACGAGGGGATACAGTTGGAATCCGGTCGGAATGGAGTGGCCTTAGAGATTTCCGGTGGAGCGATTCGGCGGCGTAGAAGGACTTAGAGACGAGAGAAAAGGATTTTCGAGAAAAAGGGTCGTCGTGAAGATGGTCGAGAATCGCAAAGATGATCTCCTCTGTGAGATGATCAAAGGAGCGGTCCATTGGAGTGGTTTTGAACTTCTTGTTCGGAGATGGGATAGATTCGAAGTTGGGGAACATGGTGAATGGGGTTTGTGAAAGAAGAGAGTAGAGATTGGGGAAGAAGAAGGGAAGAAGGAAAAAGGGGTCAAACAGGGGAGGTTGGTTCGAAGAGTCCAGCAAGATTCTTGCAGAGAAGTCATCTGGGGGAGTACGGAACAGAGGTGGAAGAAACAGAGGTACGGAAAATTACATCAAAGTCCTTCATGGTCCAATTTGGGAAATTTTCTACTGAATGGACTGTGCATCCTATTCTCGTAATTTTGTGTTTATATATATATATATATATCTTTTCCTTGCAAATACTAATTTCATCCGTTATTTTTATCCATTCAACAATGACAATTTGTTCTAATCCATGAATAATTTTACTACACTATTTAAAAAAAAAAAAAAGAACATGTTGATATGTCAATGCTCCACACATATTTGCTCCTATTCATTTTCAAAGGATCATTTGGGGACAATTAATTATTTGAGGTAGTACTCATCTACACATTTTTTAAATTTTATTTTATAAGTATTTTCTACAGCTCACTTCAATCACTCTTTTAAAAATGTTTTAAAAACATAAGGTACTAATTACTATGTGTCTCAAAATTGAATGATTGGATAGGGGTGTAAGATGATTTTCCTCTACGTAATTAAGTGTACTAGTGATGAATTTAGTATAACTCGACTTATACGTGATATATGGTAGTGATTAAGAAGTTAGTAGTTCAAATATTTTCGTTCCTATTATAGTAATAGCATATATATAGTTCATTGTTAGATCAACTATGTTTAATTAAAGTATCTTTGTTGATGTCAAATAACTCTACAAAAGGAATATTTAAACACTATGAATTGGACGCTAAAGATGATCCCAAAAAGGAAGTCGTCAACGTGTGTCATAAAAGTGGATTGTCGTCGAAATTGGGGGGTTTGTGGTAGTATTCACTAAAGTTGGCTACCATAGGTAGTCACTGGATCAAGTAATTTGCTAAAAGTGGTTCATCACCAAAATGGGGTGTTAGAGATGGTATTCATTGAAGTTGGTCATTGGAAGTGGTTATTAGAATTTGTTGTTGAAATTTGGGTCAAAGATAGTCTTAATTTGTTGGAGTTGGTTGTCAAAATGCATGTTGGAGGTGTTCGTCTCTAGATTTGATTGTTGAGTTGGTCGTTAATTAGATGTGATCATCAAAATTTGTTGTTGTTGAATAGAGTTATTGAAAGTATTGAAACGAGGAAGTGTTGGTTATTATAACTATTGAGATGTAAAATAAGTTTTACTATAACAAAAAAAAAAAGTTAAAATAACCATTACTCCCCATAAATTTAACACGTCTCAAAACACTATTTTGAAGATATAAACATAAATAATAGTCATTTTCAAGTATGCAATCTATTCTTTTGAAGGTTGTGGATTACCCTTATTTATAAATATAGAAAAATAAGAAAGAAAGCAAGAGATAGATAACCAACCCCACTTTGCATGAACTCCAACATTTAATGAGGCAATGATGACCAAACAAACCATAAAAGAGTTAATTGTGCACAACATAGGCCAACAACCGTCCTACGTCTCATACCATCACAACAAATAACTTTAGATTAAAATCCAACTATTTGAGTCTCTTGAATGTTATGGATCACAGTATGATGTAAATATAAACAATAACGAAAATTAAGAAGAGAAACAAGAGAGTTGGACCACCAACTCGACTCTGCTTATATTATAAAATTGAGAAAGATACAACATAAATAAGTAAAAAATATAATTACACTAAAAGAAAATAAATATTAAATAAATAATAATAATAATAATAATAGAAAGAGAGAGAGAGAGAGAGAAAGAGAAAAAAGGTATAAAAAGGGAAAAAAGGTATCTAAGTAAGTATGGTGGAATGGAGATTGTGGGAAGGAGGGAGGAGGAATACGAGTGCACGTGGTAGTGGTACGGTGTCTGAGTTGGCCACACCATACTTACTTAGTTTAGTAAAAACATAAACGTACTTTCATTTAATTGTCTTCCGTACTCTCCCTCTTCCCACACACTCCATTTGCCTCTTTTCCTCCGCCAAACTCTAAATAAACGAACTTCGGCCTCAGGCCCACTCTTAAATGCAGCCCACAAACTCGGGCTCTCTTATTCCTCCTTCCTTCTCCCACCCCCAACAACTACGCTCCTACTTTATAATTTTTTCTTTTATTTCGCTACAAAACCTCTGCTCCACGATTTCAACTCGACACCTTGTTAGTATTACTTGAGTTCAGTTCATATCGATTAGTTTAAGAAACTTTAAACGTATATGTCACCACGTGTACGAGACGATCCGAGCGGCCGACGTCTTCAAAATGGTTTGTTTTAAAATAAAATATAAGTCGCCACAAATATTTTTTATGATGTGATTGGACACCGAAATATATAGTAAACACTTTTTAAACAAAATCATTAGAAAAATAGTATGCGAAAACTAGAGTTCAGTTTGTGAGTCATTTGTATATGAGGAAGGTGTTAGTACCTAACAACCTTTAGAAAACGGTGGCCAAAATTCAAATCTTGAATTGAAAATATTCTTTATTTTTTTTTAAAAAAAAAACAATGTCTTGTTTTACCTCTCATTACTCCAATATTTGAAGCAATGATCTCATAAAATAAGTAGAGGGCATTCCATCAATTAGGCTATATTGAAGAAAATTTCTCCACCTCAAGAAAGTGAGAAATTAGTACAATTTCTCAAAATTCATCGTAGGAATAACCTTCTAATAAAGAGATTAAAAAAACATTAATTAAAATCAAATTTTCTTAGGATCAAATCTTGGACTCCTAAAAACGTGATCCTCATCTCAAGAATTCCAGGAAATCGGACTCCCAACTTTCTTAGATTCCGTCGTAGGATTTTGTTTAAGAAAAATGGTATAAATTATTGAAAAATATTGACTAAGAAATTTTATGAAATCATAGATTAAATTTTGAACGTTTGAAAAACATAAAAGAAAAAAATTTATAAATAATTGAAAAACAAAAGTTTCGTGAAAGATTTTAAAATTTAGAGAATTTTAAATTAATAATTTTAAAACAATGAAAATTTTAATTAGAAAGATTTAAAATTTTAAAATAGAAATGGAATGGAGACTTAATAGAAAAATCTCAAAAGTAAAAACAAGAGTAAAGAAGCATCATAACAAATCATGCAAATATAAAATAGCATATTGAGATAAAAAATATATATATATATTGGAGATCGATCTCGGACTCCCAAATAATCGACTATTCACCTCAAGAATTCTAGAAAATCGGACTCCCAAAATTTCTCGATTCCGTCGTCGCTTTTTTTAAAAAGAAAACATAATTTAAAATATTAACAAATTTAGATAATTATTAGCAATAACATATTAAATTGACTTAAAAAAAAGGAAAAAATCAATATTAAATAACCTATAAAAGACAAGAGCATATTAAATAAGCAATATCAAGATGAGAAAATATTAAAAAAGCAATGATCAATGTTATAAAAATGAATTAAATCAATAAAAATACTAATTATAAAAAAAGATAAAGATACAAAATATGGAGAATAAAACTTAAGAATAAATTAACAAAGGAAAGACATAATAAAAGATAAAAGGAAGAAAACATGTAAAAAAATTAATATATATAAGAGAAGCTCACAAGATAATAAATAAATAATTATAGAGAGAAAAATAGAGAAATAAGAACAAGAATAATAAACAAATATTTAATCATTCAGTTTTTTTTTTTTACATTTTTTATGGAAGCTTAAAGAAAAATATATAAAATAATGAGAATAGTAAGAATAAGAAAAAAAACTTTGGAGAAGAAATAAACAAAATAATGAGAATAAGAAGAAAAACAAAAAGAAAGAAAGATTGAAATCCCAACACACTAAACTCACTTGTTGTTTGAGGTGTGGATCATTGGGACCAAAACCCTATTATATACTTTCAACTAAGTTAAGAGTTTTTTTGTGTGTTGGATTCTTGGCATTGTAGGGAGAATGATGAAGATTTAGGAGGTTGCTAGAAGAGAAAATAACATGGATGGTTTAGATCTTTTGGTTTTTTTGTTTTTTGTTTTTTTAAGAAGATATAAAAGTTAAGAAAAGTAGATGATAGGAAGGTTAGAAATTTAGATGAAGAAGAGATGATGTAAATGTTGTAAAAATTTCTAGGTTTTTTTACGTGGACTTTTCTTTTTCTTTTTGTTTTTGTTTTTGTTTTTTTTTTTTTTTTTTTTTTTTTTGTTATGGATGAAGAAGAAGAGAGTATTTATAGCCAAAACTAATTCTTCAAATGGTAAAAGTTCAAAATGGTGGGGTTTTTTTTTTTTTTTTTTTTTTTTTAATTTGAAATAATATTAACTTTGACATATATCTCAAAATGGCATGGAGCCTTTATTAACAAAACCAATTTCAAAAAGTTATTAAGTAATTCTCCGCCCAACATAGTTATTTTAACTAATTGGTTTAGTTACTTTAACCAAACTATCTACAAAACTTAGTTAAATAACCTATTTTTTTACAAAAGTTGGTTAATTACCAAATTATAAGGGGTCTTTTTAATAATATAACAAAACCGCAAGTTATTTACACTCTATAGAACAATTTTAGAAACGGAAAAAGCACATAGGCCCACAATGCAAAATACCAAAAATACCCCCAGAAACGTGCAATTAATCATCTGCCCGCGCGACTAATGTTAATAAATGATTATTAGATGCCATTGTGTAGAATAATATACAATTGTACATGATTTTGTAAATTACCAAATACATAAACGATCAACAATAAACGCTAAACGATAACAATATACTTTAACGATTGTACATCTAATCACGTTTGTAAATATAAACGATAAGCATATACGATTCTGTACATTATATAAACGATAATCATATATATAAACGATACGGTAATAAACAGTAAAAGATGATGAAAAAGTTTAAGTATACACGATCATGTAGAGAAGTTTCAACGATCGTTTATAAACGAAAATTTATAGAAACTCCAATAAATCGTAATTACAAAAATGCCATCCAAATAAAGAGGTTATAAAAAGGTGAAGGGACTTGCTCAGACTTTTTCTTTCATTGTCTTCGTCGTCAATCGTTTACATCCTGGTAACTACTTCAACAGAACTGTCCCGATCGACGATCTACTTTTCATATAAAAAGGTTTGAATCTATATTCATTTCGATTTATCTCCATCATCCACATATATCTAGTACCATCTCGCATATAAAAAGGGTCTTAATATATATTCATTTCCATCAATCTATATCTATCGCGATCTATCATACATACAAACATGTCTGTTTCTTTACTGATTGCATATATTTCATTTAATATAATTTATATTAGTCTTTTTTTTTACAAATAGATGGTGACCAAGAATAAAAAAAGGTCTGAGTCTATTTTCATTTCGATCTATCTCCACCATCCACATATATGTACCACGATTTATATCACATACAAATAGGCCTTAATCTATATTCATTTCATTCAATCTATATCTATCACGATCTATGCCACATACAAACATGTCTGTTTCTATATCGTTTGTATAATTTATATTAGTCTTCTTTTTTACAAATAAATGGTGAGCAAAAATCAACAAGTATCGTGTAGCAAATCAATAAGGTGTAAAGCAAGGATAGAAGAAAGTAAAGTAAAGAAAGAAAAAGGAAAAAAAGATAACAAACTAGAATGTGAATATCTGTATGTATAGCGTTGTATATTTCTGTATCTTTTTCTTTATAGCGCTTTGCATTTGTAAATTTGTTTAAACTTGCCCTTGTTTGAAACATACTATTTATTATGTCATTCAACAGGTGAAACACTATCCAAATGACATTATTATGGAAGATGAACAAAAAAACGTTAGAATTACTGACTACAACTTAGAAACATTGAATTATATCAAGTCAAAAATAGACATGTAGCCACCTAATTTCATCCTACATTTATTTTTATTTTTAAAATATACAATGATTGTAATATTGGCTAAGATTTTCTTTATTTTTTTTAAGAAAAAAGGGGTAAATTTTTTTGTAATAATATAAAATCTTATGATAATTTTTTTTCAAAATATTTTATTAAAATGAAAAATAAAACCATTAATGAGAATATCTATTATTTAAAAAAAATCAAATCATGATTTATCATTTTAGAAGAAAGATAAATTAATTTATTTATACAAATTTTTTTTATTTCTCATTTTAGGAAAAACAAATAAATTTTATTTCGAACAAAATCTTTCAATATCACATTTATAATATTATAGAAAAAAGAACTTTAATAAAATCACATAATATCTATTTTGATTTTATACTTATTAAATTTTTCTAATTTGTGTTGCACCCCAAGTCTATAAATAGGGACCTTTGGTCATTTGGAAAAGGGAAAAAAAAAATTGTTTTAGAGAAATTGCTAGAAGAAAAAAATTGCTTTACGGAAAAAAATTGTTTTAGAACGAAAAAGTTTTTCTGCAAAAAAGTGGGTTAAGCTTTTTGCTTTATTGTTTTTATTTTTATTTTCATATTGTCTTTTTTTTAATCCTAATTCTAATCTCATAACGAAGGAAAAACTTAATTGGAGATTGCATTAGGTAGGGTTTACTTTCAATAATCCGCACCTCATATAATAAGTAATTTTTTTCCGGATTGAATACTTATTTTTGTTTTTCTCTTTTTAAATGTAAAGAGAAAGAAAAAAATGTATAAGGAAATTTTTTTTCTACATTTTTATCGTTATGCTAAAAAAAAGTCTTTTTAACATTTTTCTTCTCTCTAAAAAATTAGAGAAAAAGAAAAAGTTATAAGCAAGAATCTTATATTATTATTATTATTATATTTATTATATATTTTTTATTTTTTTTCTTTTCTGGCCGTCACCCTCTTTTTCCTTTTTATTTTTTTATTTATTCATTTACTTATATAAGTTTAGTTTTATTTATAATTTTCTTTTTCATTATTATTATTATTTTTATTATGTTCTTTTTTTCTTTCTCTTTCTTTTTTCTGTTTATTTATTTAGTCTTTTTATTATAATTATTTTTAACTTCTTATTTCTTTTATCATCATCATCATCATCATCATATTATTATTATTATTATTATTATTATTATTATTATTATTATTATTATTATTATTATTACTATTATTATTATTATTACTACTATTATTATTATTAATATTATTATTATTATTATTATTATTATTATTATTATTATTATTATTATTATTTTCTTTTATAAACCTTTTTATTTTTTTACCTATCACCTTCCGTTCTTATTTTTTTTATAAAGTTATTTATTTAGTTTTTTTTATATACTCATAATTTTCTTTATTATCTTTATTATTACTATTATTATTATTATTATTATTATTATTATTATTATTATTATTATTATTATTATTTTCTTTTATAAACCTTTTTATTGTTTTACCTATCACCTTCCGTTCTTATTTTTTTTATAAAGTTATTTATTTAGTTTTTTTTATATACTCATAATTTTCTTTATTATCTTTATTATTACTATTATTATTATTATTATTATTATTATTATTATTATTATTATTATTTTCTTTTATAAACCTTTTTATTGTTTTACCTATCACCTTCCGTTCTTATTTTTTTTATAAAGTTATTTATTTAGTTTTTTTTTATATACTCATAATTTTCTTTATTATCTTTATTATTACTATTACTATTATTATTATTATTATTATTATTATTATTATTATTTTCTTTTATAAACCTTTTTATTTTTTTACCTATCACTTTCCGTTCTTATTTTTTTTATAAAGTTATTTATTTAGTTTTTTTTATATACTCATAATTTTCTTTATTATCTTTATTATTACTATTATTATTATTATTATTATTATTATTATTATTATTATTTTATTTTATTTTATAAGTTTTTTTTTTATTTTTAAATTTATCGCCATCCCTATGTCCCATTTTCTTTTCTTTTATTTACTTATTTATTTAATTTCTTTTTATTTATATATTTATCTATGTATTATTTCATTTTAGTCTTTTTTGTTTCTTTTTTTCCTCCGATTTTATTTATCATTATTATGTATCTTTTTTCCTTTTCTTTTAACCTATTTTCATTTACCATCTTATATTTAATATATGCATACATTGATATCCTAAATTATTTGCCTAATTTAGTGTGTGGTATATTTGTTATTTCTATTTGACTTTCATTCAAAACTTCTTGAAAATTTTAAAATACGTGTAACCATAATTGCATGTAATTTTGATTTTTTTTAATTTCTCTCTTTAAAGCATTTAGAATTTTTTTTTGCTTTAAAATTATTTCTTTTAAATTCAAAATTAAATATATATTTCATAAGGTTTCCTAATCTACTTTTTCTTATAACAATCCACGCTGATTTCGCTAAAAAAATCCCATGATGGAATCTACAAATTTTTGGGAGTCCGTTATTTCTAGATTCTTGAAGTGAGAGATTAATATCTTTGGGAGTCCGAGATTTGATCCCAAGAGAAAATAAATTTAGTCAATGTTTTTTTTTAAAAAAACTTTATTCAAAGACTAGCCCATGATAGAATTTGAGAAATTGTAATAATTTTTCATCGATATAGTCTAATTAATTGGTGTATCCAACTTATTTTATGGGATCATTGCTCCATGTATTGGAGTGGTGAGCAATGAAATAACACAGTTCTTTAAAAAAATAAATTGTATTCAAGATATTGAATTTGGCCGCCATTTTCTAAAACGGGTGTTACGGGGTGCTAACACCTTTCCTGTACATAAATGACTCTTGAACTCAACTCTAATTTTTTCGTAGACCAGTTTTTATTTTATTTAAAATGATTTACTTCATTTTGGTGCCCAATCACACTATAAAAAAAATTGGTGGCGACTCTTTTTTTTTCGTTTTTAAAATTAAACCTTTCTTAAGGACGTCGGTCGCTCCGTGTCGCCTCGGGCACGTGGCGACAGGACAAAAGGATTCTCTCTTGAGTTTTGACAAACAACCCTTTTGGCTAGTTCCTTAACATTAAAATGGTCAAAATACCAACACAATTCTTGAATTTTCTATTAAGGGAATTGTTTTCTAGAAAACAATGCCATACAAAAAAAAAACTAATGTCCTTGCTTTCAACTTCAATGGACATACAGCAGAATTTAGGTTGAAAGACTTTTGTTTTGTGACTAGACTAAAAGGTCACAAATTTCTTGAGTTAAATCTAGGAGAAAGAAAAGAAAATGGTCTGAAAAATGCGCTTTTCCGTCATGATGACTTTATAACAAGAAGAGATATAGAAAGAACTTTCAAAGCGTTGTGCAATGAGGAAGACTCATTGAAATGAAAACTAGTTAACCTCTATGTCTTAGAAGCATTTTTAATTCCCAAACACCAACACAACCACATAAATCTCCTACATCTTGACATATTGGATAATGAAGAAATCCTCAAAGGCTATCCATTGGGAAGGTTATCATACATCCTAACATATCAGTTCTTGAAAAAAGCGTTCTAAAGTGACAAGGATGCTGTATACCTTCAAAGATTTCTCCTAGCTTTAGTCTATTGGGCTTTTGAGAAAATACCAAGACTTTCCAATTTAGATGTTGGGTTTGGAAGAAAGCTTGCAAAGGAAGGGTCACCAATTGTAACATGGGAATATTTGGAAACAAGTGACTGGAGGACTCTAAACATCGACATTTTTGAATCTGAGAATGTAAGTAAACTTAGAGCAGGCTTATATATATGTCTATCCAGATAGACAATAAAAGATTTTCTATCCATGTCTATCTTGAATAGATGATGATATAAATATATCACTGATTATCAATACCTTTGCTATTACTTTTTCACTAATAATGTAATATCATTTTATTAGTAGTTCTCCATGACACCTCTAGACTTATCAGAAGAAGAGTCTCAAACAATTTTGAGATATTTCAAAAATATTGAGAAGCAGAAAAAAAAAAGAAAAAGCAGAGCAACAATGAAAACGAGAGAAAGAAATGGAAAAAATAATGAAACAAATAAAATCTTAAATGAAATAAGTGAAATTAGAAAAAATCAAGAACAAATAGAAATAAAACAAATATTATTAAGATAAGGATTAAAAGAAACAAAATGCATGTTGACAATGGTTATGACAAGCTTGAATGTTTCACCACCATCAGCCAAACTTCAACAACAACAGAATGAGAAAGAAGCTGCATATACAAAAGTCGTGGAGAAAAATAGACCACCTACTTGTAGCCTTGATATTCTTGATGATGATGAACAAGTTAATACAATGGTGAAGTATGCAACAACAAATTGCCCTACAGTTAGTGCCTTATTCATTTTCCACTCTTTTGTTTTGTTTAATGTTCCTCAATTTCCAAATAAAATAAAACACGATTATGTTGTTTCTTTTTCTTTACAGGAAACTACTGTTTTGGAAACACAAAGTAGCTTGGAAATAATAGCAACTACAAATTTAGAAACATCCAAAACACAAATATTGCCGCAAGTTTCACTCTTTTCCAAACAATAAAAATAACTCGTATAGACAGATATAATTTATCTGTCTGGATGTGTTTTCTTCATGATGTATCTGAACATTCTTACTTTATGTGCTTGCAGATAGATTAAGAAGACGAAAACAACAACTGACTTAATCATTTAATGATTTACACATCTTATAGTGATTCTTAAAAGTCCAAAACGAAATAAAAAACCTTAAATTCTTACAAACAACAAAAAACTCATAAGACATTCATACTGAAATATAAATTCTTAAATCAACGTAAACAGTAATTAAAACCTTCAACGATCTTCATAACCAAATATAAAATGTCTTACAGTAATACCTACATATACTAAACATTCTATCTTCACGCCGAAATATATAATTCTGAACGAAATTTTATAATCAACTAAATAGTTCAAAGAAAAATGGTATTTAAAATACTCACTGAATCCATAAAAACTGAGATGATATCAACAGAGCAGTATACACGATCTTGATTGATGAAAGATATATACATGATATCAAAAATGATCCAGATGAAAGATGTATAAAAGACAAGATGAATAACTTGAAAACGACGATCGTGAAAAAATCGAGAAGAAGAAAATCAGATTTGGAAGATCGTTATAAAAGATTATTGACAAATAAGGAATTCTAAAAAAATAATTTGCCTTAATAAGCTTGTTACATGGACCGTAAATAGTTTACAGTTTTGTTACATTTATGTAAGTTTTTCAAATTATATAATAGTTAAATTAAGGTAAAAATTAATTTAATAATTAAATTAATTTTAAATAAGTTGGGACAAAATTAGATGATTACAGTGTAGACTATCGATATTGCATAAGTGTCCTAATCTTGAAAGATATTTAATTACTATATTTTCTCCTAATTTTAGGACAAAATTAATTATAAGAATAATTATCTCTTTCAATAAAGTTTGTGGATTCTTGTCGTTTAATTATATCAAGGATCCAATTGAAAATATTTATGATTACTATTTAATGTGTATTATTTTAATATTTAATTGATATGTATTTATCCCTTCATTTTAAGGATTTCTTTGGTGTTCTTTTTGTATATACCTTTTATTTGCAATATTTTCATCCATGATTATTTTTTTCTAGTCTATTTCTGCAACGTAACTACTTTTTAATAGTATATCTTCCAAATATATAATATCGTATATCCATGATAACTATTTTTAATAATATAATTTTTCATCTCGTAACTTTTTTCGATATCTAATGTGTTTAATAATGTATCGTGATATGCAATGAGTATATTCGTATGTACTATATATATATATATATATGTATTTTGCAATGTTTTAAGATGTAATTAGTTTTTTTACGATATATTTTTCATATATCTAACTGCTTTTTAGAGTACATTTCTTAAATATATAATGTAGTATATTCATGATAACATAATTTCTCATCTTATAACTTTTTCAATATATACTGTGTAGCCACCTATTTTTATCTTAAACAACATAATTCCATGTTGAAGGAAAATTTGGTTAGAGGTTGGATTTACTTACAAGGATTTGTAACTCATACAAGAAGTAATTTCCTTCGGATCAGAATACTTATTTTTTCTTCTTCTCTTTTTTAAGTAAGGAAAGAAAGAAAAAAAATGTATAAAGAAGATTTTATTATTTTCTCTTGCTACTTTTTTTTTTTGTTTCAAATAAAAAACTTTTAGCATTTTTCTTCTCTCTAAAAATAAAGCTAAATAAAGGCTAAAGGGTTTTTTTTTAAAAAAAAAACAGAATAATGATACAAGAAAAATAACAATAAAATCTTCCTTATACATTTTTTCCTCTCTCTATCTTTAAAAAGGAGAAGTACGAAAAATAAGAATTCAGATCGAAAATTATTTGTTATACGAGGTGTGGATCCTCAACAAATCTCCAACTAAGCTTTCCTTTATGATGAAATTAAGTTGTTTAAAATAAAAGAAAAAAAAAGTAATAAAACGAATAAATAGAAACCACATTTTGTAGAGGGTTTTTTCACATATATTCTTTTCAAAGAACTTTCTACTCCTGGTAGGGATTCTCTCTAAACAAATTTTTTTCTTCTTTCTTTCAAATGACCAAACCTTCTTATTTACAGAGATCGGGGCGTACCACAAATTAGGAAAATTAAACAAGTATCTAATTTGATTTTATTACTTTCTTTTTTTCTAAAATAGTAAAAATAAATCAAAAGTGAAATTAAAAGATTTTATCTAAAATAAATTGATTTGTTTTTTTTTCTAAAATGATAAAAATAAATCAAAAGTGAAATTAAAAGATTTTATCTAAAATAAATTGATTTTTTTTTCTAAAATGATAAAAATAAATCAAAAGTGATGTTAAAAGATTTTATCTAAAATAAATTAACTTGTTTTTTTTAAAGGATAGATATGTCTGATGATTTAATTTCTATTTTCTCTTTTTACAAAAGATTGTAAAAAACGATTATTATAAGATTTTATATTATTACAAAAATTTTATCTTTTAAAAATTAAAAAACTTAATCATTATTATTATTTTTTTAAGAATAAAAAGAACGTAGGATAAAAATAGGGGGTAATATTTGGGATCTTCGTCCTAAATATTTATATATAAAATATATTTGTTTAATATTTATTAAATAGTATTGGGGAGGGTTTGATCTTCTTTAAGATGAGAATATATATATATATATATATATATATATATATTGAAATATATGAAGAAGGAAGAGAAGTGACACTTCATTAGGAAAATTTAATATTAAATTGTTATGGTTTTTCAAATTAGTAGGTAGTGAAGTCATAAATCTAATTTTTGTCACATCATTTTATTTTTAGTTAACCCTTCAAAAATCAAATAGGCAACACCATTTTTAATCCCTGGGTGGTTCCATAATTGAAATTTTCCTAAGACTTTATTTACAAAACTTCTACTAATTTTTATATTTATAATATTGGTGTCCAGTCAACTCCTTTCATTCTCGATATTACATTTGATTTGAGGCTTTGAGCTATGTAGTGAAATTGTTGAAGATTATTATTAATATGTCAATTCAATAAACTCACTTTGAGGCTTTGAGCTTTGAGCTATGCAAATTATCATTGTACTAAACTCACTTTGACAATATATAATATACATAATCTAATAAAAAAAAAGTACTTTTACTTTATATTTTAGAATTGTTTATAAACTAAACAAAATAATCAAAGGTTAAAATATTGATGTCAACAAGAATGTTAAAACCCTAGTTTTGTAAAAATTTAGATAAACATTTTCGAAGAATTATTAAAACAAAAATGAAAAAAAATTTGATCTATTAAATAATTTTGAAATACATTAATGGATTTACATCATTATTGACATTTTGTTCTAATATTTTTATAAATTTTCTTACGATATAACAAAGATGTCGATGAATACTAACATTGAGTAAATAAAAATGTGAAAATAATGATAAAAATATGAATATAATAACAAAAATTTAATTGCATGAGAATAAGTACGACCAAATCATTGAACATGAACTCAAACCATTATATATCATTAAACAATGAAAATGGACATAATAATATTTTCAATTAAAAAAAGATGATAATAAGTTTGTATAAATCCATTTGGGTATCACAGAAAAAGTCAACTCTTGAGGTGTTCTAATCATATGCTAAAAACCAAAATCAACCATTTCAATTAATCAATTTATCCTAATTCTGATGCTTTATGTCAAAGTAGGGTGAGATCAACAGCAACAAACCTAAACTATTTTATTGGGTCGAAGGTTTAATCTATAATCCTTTTATTGTAATAGAGAAAAGCTGCAATGTTTGATAAACCACATTTATGAACGAAATACAAATAATAAGATATATTCATTCTCTTAAACAAAAAAAAGTCATATTTATGGTTTAGAGTTAAAAATTGACATAGATTTATTTAAGACCATAAATGTGAATTTAGACTTGCATTCAAGTTATATATACAACATACAAAAAATATCAAAAAAATCTAAAATAAATATTCAATTTCACACATCGATTGTTTGATCAACGGATAAAATATGAATAACTAGTAAGATTAAAATATTATTTCGATTGCGTGCATTAATTTGGGTCTTGTTCAACTTTCATCTTTATAGTTTCAAATTTTAAAAACATGTTTCCATATTGTATTTTTATAATTGAAAACAATAATTTTGATTAAATGTACATTTGACTAAAGTTAAATAAACGCCGAGATTCATAAATAATCGAAATGACATTTTAAGGGCGGTGAAAATAAACATCAACAAACTTTATACACTTTTGAAACTCAAATGTCACACAACATAAATCAAATCAAAATCAAAATCCAAATCCAAATCCAATTTCAAAGCAAACCCAAATCCAAATCCAAAAACACAAACTGTTATCAATTAATTAACAAGCCTACAATTGGCTCTGATTTCTCCATCAGTTCCTGTGAGTGGATTCATATTACCCATCTTGATCATAGAAGAACCAAAATCATTTCTAAAGGCAGATGGATATCTACTATAATACTTCACCAAATCATCGCTATCACTATTGCCACCACCAAACAGTTCCTGGTCAGAATGGAGAAGGCCCTTGTTTGTCAACAAAGCCTTGAAGTAGGCATTGTCAAAGAAGTTTGGAGTCTTGTCAAGGCCTTTCAAATTGTCATCCCCACCGCTCTGTGGGCAGTTCCTCTGCAACGTTGTTGCAAATTTTGTATCGATGTTCGTGTCATTATATATCCTAGTTCGAAAAGTGCTGCACCGGGCGACCCCTAGAGTGTGGCCAGCCGACAAGACAACGAGGTCCTTGAGGTCGAGGCCATGAGACTGGAAGTTGGAAAGAAGTTGTGTGAAGCTGAAAAAGGGTGGAGGGAGATTTCTACGGGCATTGTCAAAACTCGCTGTTCTTGCGTCTCTTCTTCCTACTAGTACCTTGTACTTTGGCCCTCCTAGCTGAAACACAAATGGTCATAGTTGAGTCAATTTAATAATTAATGTTATATGTTTTTGAAGAGGAAGCCAAAACTTACAATAGAAACGGAGTCACGAGCAGCAATGGCTAAGATGTCAGCACAAGACACGACATTCCCTTTGCAAACTCGATCCACTTGTGTCTTAATTTGATCCACAACTTCAAATCCTCTAATCGAGTTAGCATTAGCAGGTGCAGTCTTTTCTCCAGTGAAGTTGGTAGTATCATCCAACAAGACCGACCCATCACAGCCCTAACCATTATTATCAAAACATATAGGAAACCTTCTCAATACATTGCATGATTCAAGCAAAATAAAGATCAACGAGAACTACAAAGATGAAAAAACGAACTTACGTTGACAAAACAATCATGAAAATGGAGACGTAATAGTGAAGCACCCATGCGAGGCTCGCGCTTGATGGCCTTCGAAACGATGGATTTAATGGTGGACAAGGCCTTGGGGCAGACATTGTTGTAAAAGTCTTGAGTTAGTTGTGCATGGCTATGGCTTAAGGAAGCCGATAAAACAATAACACAAAGCAAAAGAGAGTGGATAAGGGATGCCATTTGAGATATTATATTCTTGGCTTTTAATTCTTGTAATTTGCAAACAATATTTCCTGGAAATTCCACAATGAAGTTGTCAAGGAATGTGTTTGCTTTATATAGGGGAAAAATGAGAGAGAGAGAGAGAGAGCTCTATTATCAACAACCATGGACAAAGTCTCCTATGGTGATTATAATATAATTTATGTTTAAGCTCTTGAATTTTATATTTTGCAAACATTAATAGGAGAGTTTGAAATTGTGGTAAAAAAATATGTTCTCCATTTTTAATAAAATAGAAAAGCTTTCTGAAAATGTGTTTAAGTAATTTGTTCTAAATATCAACAATTTTTTTTTTAAGAATATTTGGTAGGAAATGACTTATAATTGGTTAGTTTAGATTGTTATTTTTGAGTAAGTATATTAAGTGTTTTTTCAATTTAAAGGCACGTTTGCATTCAAATTTATTATCGGGAAGATTTTATTGTTTGATTTTATTTGGTTTAGAAGTTTTGAAATGAATACTTTAATTCTTTTAAGTTTGAGATACTATTTTAAATGGTTCCTTAAATCCCTCTTGGTGCCAACTTTAAGTCTGACCAGAGTTTGGAAAATCCATTAATTTACTTCTCTCTCATTCACTTCCCTCATAAGTAATCATGATCTTTAAATGGTTATTAGTTACTGTCGTCATCAATCCTTAGGAAAGATCCAAATCTAGATCAAAAGAGAAGTTCTTTACCTCGTTGTTCTAGACTTACAACGAGTATGACAATAAGTAGATGGAGGAATGCCTAACCAAAAAAAAAGATGGAATGAAAGAAAAATGGAAATTCATTAAAAAAAAAAAAGATATTATTATATTAAATTAAATTGTTTATATTTTTCTAAATCAACAAATATGATCACAAATCTAATCATGACATCATTTTACAAAATTAATCAACAACGATCAAAATAACTCACGAACTAGTTAAAATCAATTATCCACCGTTTATCTATTTCGGAAACTTAAGAACTAAGTAGATAGAGATTAAAAAACTTTACATCCATATAATTGAATTTTTATTTAGAATATCTCTATATCCAATATGATCAACTACTCATCCCATTTTAATTAATACATATGTTTGAGTTATGATCCAGTGAAGAAGTTAAACACTATATTATGTCAACTTAATAGAATTATTCTCATTTCACCTACTTTTCTTTATCATAATTAATTTATTATTATATTTTTCCAAAAGACACAAAAGAAAAAAAAGAAAAAAAGTTTTAAATGATAAAAATAGATTTAAATTATTTTTTTTAAGGAAAGTAAATGTTATAACTTATACTTACACAAATTGAAACAATAAGGTATATTTAATTTATATGAGAACGATATTTAAACATAAAATAAGTACCACCGCGTTGAATATTAATTAAAACCATTAAACAATAGAAAACAGGCTTAATTAACATGTTAATTAAACTATAATGATAATGTGTTTTATGGATCCATTTGGTATTATATGGCAAAAGTCAATTGTTGGGTTGTGCCAATCTCATAGATCAATTTCATTATCCACCAAACTTATATTTAAAAGTAAACCCAGTAGGTTAATTTTATGGATTTGTACTTTACCCTTTTTTTTTTTTGTTAACTTAACTTGGATACAATTACCCTAATTGTTTTTTAGACACAATTACGATAGTTGTTCGAAGGCTGATAAATATCATTATCCTTGAAAAAAAAAAAGCAAATGTGATCTTTCATATTTGATGATCGATTGACGAATGTAGCTTTTCACGATATTGCAAATTTGACTCAAGAACTAAATTAAATAGTAGTATCTATTTGAACTTTTTATGAAGTACTTTTAAGGGCCTAAACTATTAATTAAACCTATATGACTATGCAGGCTAATACAAACTTAGATAAAAAGGATCGACATAATCTAATGTTCTAAAGGGTTTGTTCTATATAATATAATATGCATGTCTTGGTTAAAAAACAAAGACTTATTATGTTTAAGTTCTTTTTCTTGGTTGCATGCTCTTATAAAAACTAACCTTTATTTAATCCATTTTGGTATTAGACTCAACGTTTAATTTGTATACTAATTACAAATAAGGGAAATAAACTCATGAATAAAAGTAGGCTCTGGGGCTACAGGAAGAGCAAATTTACATTTTGGGGCATGAAATACATTTTTCTCCTTGTTTAGGGTATTTGCATATTTGAATAGGATTTGGCTAACTAATGTTAAAAAGAAAATAAAAGAAAAAAACAGTTAGATAAAGTGAAAAACATATATTAAAAATAAAGAGGGGGAGGAAGATGAAAAATAATAGAAGAACTTGTATTAAACTAATATGAATGGAATAATAAGCTAATTAAACACAGTGCATGCAACAAATTTAAGAACAAATGTAAAGCATCTACGATATTCTCTCAATCAATCCAACTCATCCTTTGTCAAGGAGAAGTTGAGTCTCTAATATATACCCTTAATATATGTGGTTGAGTTTCGCTAATAGAAATATATATAAAGCATAATTAGAGTGTTTCTCTCCCTTTGTTTCCCATGGTTAATGTTATTTTTAGTATTATATATTTTAAAATCACTTTAAGCATGGATTATTTTGAGATATTTATTATGAGTTTGGATCTAAATTTGCCTATATCTTTCATTGTGCTATATATATGTTAATATTTGGATCGATTAATAACTATATTTGCAACTAATTTTTAGGGTGAAATGTCAAGATTGTGAATATAATGCATATATAATACACGTAAATATACATTTTCAAAGACTAAACAATGTATGTAATAGAAATATAAATACCACTTTTACACTGGATTGATATGTTGACACTCAAATACCAAACAACATAAAGCATACAGAGATTCAAATTTAAAACAAATATACTTGTTTTGTTTTTAAAATTTGACGAAGAGTCCAAGTATTTTCAAAATAAAAATGAAATCGTAGTAAAGAAAATAGAAAACAAACAACAAGTAATTACATTTTAAAAAACCAAGTAGTAATTAAAGAAGACTCAAACATTTTAATTGACAAGTCTGCAATTGGTTCTGATTTCTCCATCACTTCCTGTAAGTGGATTCATATTCCCATTTTGATCATGGAAGAAGCAAAATCATTTTTAAATGCATTTGGGTTTGTGCTATAATGTTTCACCAAATTATCACTGTCGCCATTGCCGCCGCCAAAGAGTTCTTGGTCGGAGTGGAGAAGGCCCTTGTTGGTCAACAAAGCCTTGAAGTAAGCATTGTCAAATAAATGTGGTGTCTTGTCAAGGCCATTTAGGTTGTCATCACCACCGCTTTGTCGGCAGTTTTCCTGTAAGGTGGCTGCAAATTTCAAGTCGATGTTGGTATCATTGTATATCCTATTTCGGAAACTGGTACACCGAGCATACCCAAGAGTGTGACCAGCCGACAAGACGACAAGATCCTTGAGGTCGAGGCCAAGAGATTGGAAGTTGGAAAGAAGTTGTGTGAAGCTAAAAAATGGCGGAGGAAGATTTCTGTTGGCATCGTCTACACTTGCTGTTCTTGAATCTCTTCTTCCTACTAGTACTTTGTAGTTTGGTCCTCCAAGCTAAAACACCAAAACTTAATTAAGACAAGAGTCAACTTGAACATATATAACTCAACACTAAACCATATGTTTGGTACCTGTATGCTATAAGTAGTGGCGGACAAATATCGTAAGGAGAAGGGTTGGTTGATAAGTATACCACTGAACCAATTACTGGTATTTCCTAATATTTCAGTTATATATATATATATACAGATATTTACATGTACTATATAAAGAATGTAAAGTTGTATTATATAAAGAGCATAAAGTTGAAGAGCTCAAAGCTTCTATGAACCTATACTAAATTTGTCGTTAGCTATAAATAACCTACCGATTAAATTTTGTTGGCAAATTTCGAAAGATATATAACTTACAATAGCAACAGAGTCCCGAGCAGCAACGGCTAAAATATCAGCACAAGACACGACATTGCCCTTGCAAGCTTGGTTGACTTGTGTCTTAATTTGGTCAACAACTTCAAATCCTCTTATCGAATTCGCATTAGGAAATGCAGTCTTTTCTCCGGTGAAAGTATCAGTGTCATCTAACAAGATCGATCCATCACAACCCTAACAATTATATTATCAAAACGACACATATAAAACGTGAACAAAGACACGATTTGAGATGAACAAAGATGACAAATTAATTAATGAACTTACGTTGACAAAGCAATCGTGGAAATGGAGACGTAAGAGTGAAGCTCCCATTCGAGGCTCGTTTTTTATGGCTTTTGAAACAACTGACTTAATAGTGGACAAGGCCTTGAGGCAGACATTGTTGTAAAAGTTGTGAGTTAGTTGTGCATGGCTATGAATTAGGGAAGCTGATAAAATAATAACAGAAAGAAAAAGAGAGTGAATAAGGCTGGACGAGGCCATTAGAGATGTATATTATTTGCTTTACTTCTTGTAATTTGCAATAATACTATTTCTTAGTATTCCACAGTGAAGTTGACGAGGAATGTGTTTCCTTTATATAGGAAGAAAAATGAGAGAGAACCCCCCCTTATGAAGGACAAAGTCTCTCCTAAGTCTGTGGTGATTATATAGTATAATTTATGTCTAAACTTTTAAATTTTATATATTATTTTGCAAACACTAATAAAAAATATGAAATTTTGTTTAAAAAACAATATTATATATATATATATATATATATATATATAAGACCCAACTCCTTATACTGAATCGAAGTCATTACCAAATATAGAACAAGTGGTTTAAGTCATAAAATTTAGTAAAACGCATAAGGTTTGAGAAATTTTATTTATGAAAATCCAAACAAGGTAGTTATGCAAAAAAAAAAAAAATATATAAAATGCGTTCTAAAGTCCTACTTGGGCCCTATCTACATAAAAAGATGGTAAGTAATGAAGAATACTCAAACTCAGGTACTAAAGTCAAAAACAAGAATAAGCGGAAACAAAAGTCCCTAAGGCTCGCCACGGTCACTTCGGGTCGCTCGCCAGCTTGCTTTTGCCCTTGCCTCGTCCTCTACCTGAAAACATGACATGAAGAGAGTGAGTATAAAATAATCAGTAAGGGACCCACTACTAGTCCCACTAGGTGCCTGTTAGCTTTCTATAAGAGTCCTGTAATTGGTACCCAATCTCTGGCACGTTCCCGAACACGTGTAATCATGCGCTCCCGTAGGAACGTAACTCTGGCCATCGGTGTCCCGGGGGACACCTAGGAGAATCGGGATGCGAGGACCTCGTCGAGTCACTCGAGTCACATCTATATACATGCTAGACTGGTGTCCCGTCGGACCGCACAGTCCTAAATAGGTGGTGATCCCGAAGGACACCCATGCAGGTACGACTCTAATAGGTTAAGCTAACAGGTACCCTAATCACAGCATACATACACATGGCATCATCATATAATCATAACAGATTAATCATCATTTCACTCTCTATCTCAACATCCATCGTACAGCCATAACGGTTCTCGTCACCACAACATCATGCTATAATATAATTGTATCATCAATGACATCATACTAACATAAATCTTATGCATCGTACAGTCTAGCCCTCAACATGCACCATTGGAGGCATACGTGACCTCATAACTCTAAACGTGGAGCTAGTAGTAGAAATCTCTTACCTGGAGATTTACTTGGCGAGTTCTAACCGCGAGGCAAGTGTGCTTTCCAAGCAACGAGGTCCTAACTGTTTAATACGCCGAAATTCGTAATTAAGTCACCAACTACTAACGGTTCAAACTCAGTTGAAATGACTTACCCTAGAAAGAGGTTGCAATGCTCGAGCCCCTACTGAAGAAATCCCACACTGCAGCAGTTATTTGGTCCAAGACGTCCCTTAAGGAAAATAATTTAATTTAGTTCCAAATTAAATTATTTAGTGTCCAAAATATTGAGTCTTATTGGGTAATGCCAAAATAATTAATTAATTTACCAAAAATTAGGTGGAAGGAGCCAAATTAGGCTTGGCGGTTCGGCTGGAAAAAGGACAGGGATCGGCTCGGCTTGGAGGTTGAAGACCGGCTCGGCTCGCGGCGCAGACAGGCGCGACTCGTGGTGCAGACAGGCGCTGCTCGGTTTGGTACAGCGGCTACGCACGTGCGGCTCGCACGCGGGCGCTGCTCGGCTCGCGGGTGCACGTGGCTCGGGTTCCGGGTCGGAGGCACGCGGCGCGGGCCGGGCCTCGGTCACGGAGCGGGCTTCGGCCGGGTCGGGTCCTCACGCGACGAGGCGCTGGCTTTCGGATCCGGGTGGCGCGACGGCTGTGGGTGGTCTGGCTACACCACGGCTTCGCTCGGTGACGGCTACAGACGGACGCTCGGCTGCGCTGCGTCGGATCGAAGCGGCGCGACGCGGCTGGCTGACGGATCGGTTGCGGATCGCGAAGGGTGACGCGGCTCGGCTTCGGGCGACGGCTGCGAGAGACGGCTGCTCCGACGGACGCTCGGCGTGCACGGATCGGCTTAGACGATTCTTCCGACGCGGCTGGAAGCTCGGCGACGGCTCGGTTTTGACTGCAGACTCGGCTGCGCTGCTGAACAGAGAGGGGAAGGCTTGGCGGCTCGGGTTTGCGGCGGCGGCGTGCGGCGTGCGGCGGCTAGGGTTTGATTAATAATAATTTTTTTTTCTTTTTTTCTCTTTTCTTTTCCCCTCTTTCTTTCTTTGATTTTTCTCTTCTTCTTTACGCACGAGTCCCAAGGCTTTTTATAAGGCAATAACTCTTTTCTTTTCCTTTTAAATAACCCAAACCAACCATCTCCTCTCTCTCTCTCCAAATCTCACCAAAATCAACCAACCCTCCTTTCAATTAGCAATAACTCACTAAATAAATTCTAAATACTAAAATAGGTAAAATAATAGTTAATAATAAAAAGTGGAAAATCCCAACTTTAATAAACCGGAAACTTCAAAATGATAAGGTTCTCCCAATAAATTTGTATTTTCCAAGACCATACATATATATTAATAGTAAGATGAACAAAAACGAGTTTGTTGGGGCGTTACATACTCCCCTCCTTAGAGAACTTTCGTCCTCGAAAGTTCTAATCCTCGAACAGCTCGAGGTACTGAGCTCTCATGTCCTCTTCTTTCTCCCACGTGGCCTCTTTCACTCCATGGTTCTGCCAAAGGACTTTGACCAGTGGAATTTCTCGACTACGAAGCTTCTTGACCTCCCTTGCCAAGACCTCGACAGGCTGCTCCTCGTAGCTCAAGTTCTCGCTGATCTGTAGTGGCTCGAAGTCCACCACATGTGTTGGGTCTACGACATATTTCCTCAGCATGGAGATATGGAATACGTCATGCACTGCAGCAAAAGATGGGGGTAGCACCAAGCGATAAGCCACGGGGCCAATCCGCTCCAGTATCTCAAACGACCCTACGAAGCGTGGACTCAGCTTCCCCTTCTTCACGAACCTCAGAATACCCTTCATAGGTGCTACCTTCAGAAAGACCATGTCTCCCACTTCAAAATCGAGATCCTTACGTCGTATATCAGCATAACTCTTCTGTCTGCTTTGTGCTGTCAGCATACGAGCTCGGATCTTCTGTATGGCTGCATTGGTAGTCTGCACTAACTCGGGGCCTAGCATCCTCTGCTCTCCAACCTCGCCCCAGCAGACAGGAGATCTACAGCACTTGCCATACAGAGCCTCGAACGGTGCCATACCGATAGTAGCCTGGTAGCTGTTATTATAGGCAAACTCCATCAGATGCAGATGAGAGTCCCAACTTCCTGAAAACTCTAGCACGTAGGCCCGCAGCATGTCTTCCAAAATCTGGTTCAATCTCTCTGTCTGACCATCAGTCTGAGGGTGGAAAGCCGTGCTGAAGTCTAACCTCGTACCTAATGCAAGTTGAAGTCCTTTCCAGAACTTCGATGTGAAACGAGCGTCTCTGTCTGAGATGATGGATACGGGTACTCCATGTAGTCTCACGATTTCTGTCATATATAATTGCCCCCACTTACTGGCAGTATAAGTGGATTTCCCTGGCACGAAATGGGCCGACTTCGTGAGTCTGTCGACCACAACCCAGATCACTGTATAGCCCTTTAGGGTCTTGGGCAGTCCCGTAATAAAATCCATCGACACACTCTCCCACTTCCACCCTGGCACACTCAAGGGTTGCAACAACCCTGCTGGACGCTGCCTAGGTGCCTTCACCTGCTGGCACACCAAGCACCTACTGACAAAGTCTGCCACCTCCCTCTTCATGTTCCTCCACCAATAGACGCTCCTTAAGTCCTGGTACATCTTCGTACTCCCAGGGTGCATGGTAAACGGGGAACTGTGGGCCTCAGTCAAAAGCTCTGTCTTGACTGCGCTGTCTTCCAGCACACACAAGCGTCCCTCAAACATAAGGCCATCATCAGAGGATATGGAAAAGTTCTCACCTTGCCCTGTCTCTACCATACGACACTTCTCGACCAAGTATGGATCATTCAGCTGAGCAGCGATGATCTTTTGCCTCAAGGTTGGCTGAACTGACAACTGAGCCAACTGTGCGATAACCTCACCTACTGAGACTGCAATCTCGGCTCTCTCAAAATCTCTGAGTAAGGGGGTCTGCTTGGTGATTAGCGATGCTGAATGTGCAACCTTCCTACTCAGCACGTCAGCCACTACATTTGCTTTACCTGGGTGGTACAGGATCTCGCAGTCATAGTCTTTCACCAACTCAAGCCACCTCCTCTGCCTCATGTTCAACTCCCTCTGAGTGAAGAAGTACTTCAGGCTCTTATGATCAGTGTAAATCTGTATCTTCTCACCGTACAAGTAGTGCCTCCATATCTTCAGTGCAAAGACTACAACTGCCAACTCCAAGTCGTGGGTAGGGTAGTTCTGCTCATGAATCTTCAACTGGCGGGAGACATAAGCAACTACCTTACCTTGCTGCATCAGGACACAGCCCAGTCCCTTCTTGGAGGCATCACTATAGATCACAAAGCTTCCCGACCCATCGGGCACTGTCAGGACTGGTGCAGTCACCAGCTTCTGTTTGAGCTCCTGAAAGCTACTCTCGCATGCTGGGCTCCAGACAAAAGGAGTTCCCTTCCTGGTCAACTGGGTTAACGGACTGGCTATACGTGAGAAGTCTTCCACGAACCTCCTGTAGTAACCTGCCAAGCCCAGAAAACTTCGAATTTCACTAACTGTGGACGGTCGAGGCCAGTTGGTCACCGCTTCAATCTTTGCTGGATCCACTGAAACTCCCTCACTGGAAACCACGTGGCCAAGAAACGTCACCTTCCTTAACCAGAATTCACGCTTGGAGAACTTGGCATACAACTTGTTGGCTCGAAGAGTCTCCAAGACCTGGTGCAAGTGCTCCTCGTGCTCAGTCTCAATTTTTGAGTAAATCAAGATGTCATCAATGAAGACTATGATGAACGAGTCTAGAAAATCCTTAAACACCCTGTTCATCAAATCCATGAACACTGCAGGAGCGTTAGTTAAGCCGAAAGACATCACAACAAACTCGTAATGTCCGTACCTCGAACGAAAGGCCGTCTTGGGAATGTCACCGTCCCTAATCCTCAACTGGTGATAGCCTGATCGTAGGTCGATCTTGGAAAAGACAGTGGCTCCCTGCAACTGATCGAACAAGTCATCAATCCTGGGCAAGGGGTAGCGGTTTTTAACTGTCACCTTATTCAGCTCTCGGTAGTCAATACAAAGGCGCATCGACCCATCCTTCTTCTTCACGAACAACACTGGGGCTCCCCAAGGTGACACACTGGGCCGGATGAAACCTTTGTCCAACAACTCCTGTAACTGGACCTTCAGCTCTTTTAGCTCGGCTGGAGCCATTCTGTAAGGGGCCCTCGAGATAGGGGCAGTGCCCAGCTCTAACTCGATGGCGAAGTCTACCTCCCTGGGAGGCGGAAGTCCTGGGAGTTCGTCTGGGAAAACGTCAGGGTACTCTCTTACCACAGGTTCGGAAGATAGGGAAACTTCTGGCTCTCTAATATCCACTACGCTTGCCAAGATGCCCCAAGTACCCTGGCTGAGTAGTTTACTAGCCTTCATGGCTGAGATGACCTTGGGTATACATACCATGCCTGCCCCCCTGAATTTGAAACTAGCCCCCGAGGGAGGGTTAAAGACAACTTCCTTGCCAAAACAGTCTATATTTGCATGATTGGCTGACAGCCAATCCATGCCTAGAATCACGTCAAAATCCTGCATGTCTAACACTAGTAAGGTCACGTCTAACATATGATTCGCTATCTCTACCCGACATGCCTTTATTTGTTCTTTGGACAACAGGACCTCCCTAGATGGAGTAGAAACAGACAAAACACTACCCAAAGGTTCTACCTCCAAACCCACATGCTGAACGAAAGCAGAGGATATAAACGAGTGGGATGACCCAGAGTCAAATAGCACAAAAGCATAATGCCCCAAAATTGGGAGCGTACCTGTCACCACTGTACCAGCTCGCTCGGCCTCCTACCGGGTAGTGGAAAAAACTCTCCCCTACTGGGAAGCAGAAGGCTGGGGCGGTGTCGTCTCAAAGGGTTTCCGAGGACACACATCAGCAGTGTGCCCCGGCTGTCTGCACCTGAAGCAGACTCCACTTCCAGCCAAGCAACGACCTCCGTGGACTCTCCCACAGGTAGTACAAGCGGGTAGCTCTCTCAGAGTCCTCCCGACTACTGCAAGCTCCCATCGGTGTCTCTGAAAGACACCTCCTAACCTCAGAGTTCGCTGCGGTACTACGTTAGGCTGCGTCTCCACCTTTCTCTTCTGTCCCAAGGCTGACCCTCTGCCGGCAGCCTTAGACGAATCGACTCTCTCAGGCAGGCTCAAATCCAGTGCTATACGTAGTGCATCAGCATGCGTGGCTGGTCGGAGAGCTCGGACAATGCCCTGAAGGTCTAGCCTGAGTCCTCTAACGAATTTCTCCGTCCTGGTAGCCTCATCCCTTACCACATCGGGAGCAAAGCGGGACAACATATCAAACTCGGCGTCGTACTGCTCCACCGTCATATCGCCTTGCTCCAAGTTTAGGAACTCTTGCAGCTTGGCGTGCTTCACATTGGCAGAGAAGAACTTAGCATAGAAGTTCTCCTTGAACTGCTCCCAAGTTATCTTGCTGACGTCGCCCCCCAACATTCTCTCAGCAGTCTCCCACAAGGCGGTGCCCCTATCCTCCAAGAAGAAAACTGCACACTGCACCTTCTGGTCTTCTGGGCACTTCATGTATCGGAAGATAGTCTCTATGGACGTCAACCACATTTGGGCCTTCGTGGGGTTGTCCATGGATCCGTCAAAGGTCTTAGGATTATACTTCCTAAAGTCCCGTAAGTGTTTAGCCTCGGCCGACAGTTGAACTGGTACGGGTTGAGCTTCCTCAGGGGCTGGAGGAACGACGGTCTGGGCCTGAACAGGGGCGGCCTGGTTCTGCTGGGCGGCAAGGAAAGGCGCCAAAGCAGCTTGCAGTATGTCCTGATAACGCTGCTCCATCGCGGCGAGATCCGCCTGGGTGACCGGTGCGTTAGGGTCGACCGCCGGTGCAGCAGGTTGCGCCTCCAGCTGGCCACGACCGGCTCCTCTGCCTCCCCTACCACCTCCTCGGCGTGCACCTCTACGTGGCAGCATTCTCCCTAAAATTCACCAACAAAACTTTTCACCACAAGAACTTAACACACCTATCTCTAGGTCTAGTCTATTCAGGCAAAAATCGTAATCTTAACATTAGCAAGGCTTTAGACATACCTGGCGAGTGCCGAAGGACCGTATAGCCATATGGTGAAGTAAAACCAAAACAAAACAATGACTTACATCGTAGGTCAGTCTACAGAACCTAAAACACTGTGCTCTGATACCAACTGTAACGACCCAACTCCTTATACTGAATCGAAGTCATTACCAAATATAGAACAAGTGGCTTAAGTCATAAAATTTAGTAAAACGCATAAGGTTTGAGAAATTTTATTTATGAAAATCCAAACAAGGTAGTTATGCAAAAAAAAAAAAAAAATATAAAATGCGTTCTAAAGTCCTACTTGGGCCCTATCTACATAAAAAGATGGTAAGTAATGAAGAATACTCAAACTCAGGTACTAAAGTTAAAAACAAGAATAAGCGGAAACAAAAGTCCCTAAGGCTCGCCACGGTCACTTCGGGTCGCTCGCCAGCTTGCCTTTGCCCTTGCCTCGTCCTCTACCTGAAAACATGACATGAAGAGAGTGAGTATAAAATACTCAGTAAGGGACCCACTACTAGTCCCACTAGGTGTCTGTTAGCTTTCTATAAGAGTCCTGTAATTGGTACCCAATCTCTGGCACGTTCCCGAACACGTGCAATCATGCGCTCCCGTAGGAACGTAACTCTGGCCTTCGGTGTCCCGGGGGAAACCTAGGACAATCGGGATGCGAGGACCCCGTCGAGTCACTCGAGTCACATCTATATACATGCTAGACTGGTGTCCCGTCGGACCACACAGTTCTAAATAGGTGGTGATCCCGAAGGACACCCATGCAGGTACGACTCTAATAGGTTAAGCTAACAGGTACCCTAATCACAGCATACATACACATGGCATCATCATATAATCATAACAGATTAATCATCATTTCACTCTCCATCTCAACATCCATCGTACAGCCATAACGGTTCTCGTCACCACAACATCATGCTATAATATAATTGTATCATCAATGGCATTATACTATCATAAATCTTATGCATCGTACAGTTTAGCCCTCAACATGCACCATTGGAGGCATACGTGACCTCATAACTCTAAACGTGGAGCTAGTAGTAGAAATCTCTTACCTGGAGATTTACTTGGCGAGTTCTAACCGCGAGGCAAGTGTGCTTTCCAAGCAACGAGGTCCTAATTGTGTAATACGCCGAAATTCGTAATTAAGTCACCAACGACTAACGGTTCAAACTCAGTTGAAATGACTTACCCTAGAAAGAGGTTGCAATGCTCGAGCCCCTACTGAAGAAATCCCACACTGCAGCAGTTACTTGGTCCAAGACGTCCCTTAAGGAAAATAATTTAATTCAGTTCCAAATTAAATTATTTAGTGTCCAAAACATTGAGTCTTATTGGGTAATGCCAAAATAAATAATTAATTTACCAAAAATTAGGTGGAAGGAGCCAAATTAGGCTTGGCGGCTCGGCTGAAAAAAGGACACGGATCGGTTCGGCTTGGAGGTTGAAGACCGGCTCGGCTCGCGGCGTAGACAGGCGCGGCTCGTGGTGCAGACAGGCGCGGCTCGGCTTGGTACAGCGGCTACGCACGTGCGAGAGACGGCTGCTCCGACGAACGCTCGGCGTGCACGGATCGGCTTGGACGATTCTTCCGACGCGGCTTGAAGCTCGGCGACGGCTCGGTTTTGACTGGAGACTCGGCTGCGCTGCTGAACAGAGAGGGGAAGGCTTGGCGGCTCGGGTTCGCGGCGGCGGCGGCGGCGGCGTGCGGCGGCTAGGGTTTGATTAATAATATTTTTTTTTTCTTTTTTTTCTCTTTTCTTTTCCCCTCTTTCTTTGTTTGATTTTTCTCTTCTTCTTTACGCACGAGTCCCAAGGCTTTTTATAAGGCAATAACTCTTTTCTTTTCCTTTTAAATAACCCAAACCAACCATCTCCTCTCTCTCTCCAAATCTCACCAAAATCAACCAACCCTCCTTTCAATTAGCAATAACTCACTAAATAAATTCTAAATACTAAAACAGGTATAATAATACTTAATAATAAAAAGTGGAAAATCCCAACTTTAATAAACCGGAAACTTCAAAATGATAAGGTTCTCCCAATAAATTTGTATTTTCCAAGACCATACGTAAATATTAATAGTAAGATGAACAAAAACGAGTTTGTTGGGGCGTTACAATATATATATATATATATATATATATATATATAGAAAGAAAGAAAGAAAGAAAGAAGAGAAAGCTTTCTGAAAATGACTCATATAGAGTTCGTTTAGGATTTATGTGTGTTTGATTTGTTAATTATTACCAAGTACTGTTATTTAATTTAGAACATGTTTGCAAATTTATTAAATGAAAAAATTATAATATGAAAAATATGAAATCCCTTTAATTTACCCTGGTATTTATAGAAATAAAGTGTATTATATATATCACGTGTATATGTACACCAATATATTCGTATTATGTTTTTGTATAGTATATCACTTAATTATTAACCCCCTTTAATTTTAATTTTAATTTTAATTTGTATAGTTAGACTGTTAGAGGAATATCGGTGTTTCATTGATGATTCATTGATAATAATGACAGATTACAGCCCTATATATAACCATATTAAAACACACTAAAGAAAAGAATATACAAGAATAATATAATATTTCCTAAGAATAATATTTCCTAAAAATACTCTAATTATGTCAATATCCTCCCTCAAACTCAAGGTTATCACAAACTTGAGTTTGTTAGAAAAACTTACTAAACAAATCAGTAAATCTAGGATATCAAGAACCCACGAAGAAGAAAAACACAAGGAACTTCTAGGTTGGAGACAGATCCCACAAAGAACAAAACGAAGAACTTCTGGGATGGAGACAGATCCCACGAAGAACAAAAGGAAGAACTTATGGGATGGAGACATAGATCCTCGATCTATAACAGAACCTACGAAGAACATACCAAACTTCTGGGTCGGAGAAATAACTACTGATTTGAAAACAGAATAAATAAATAAATAAATAAATAAATAAACATATATATATATATATATATATATATATATATATATATATATATATATATATATATGTATGTATGTATGTATATAAGTAATTTTATGAACTGAATCATGGGTTTTAATGATGGAATTGGATTCAAAGATCGAGATAGCTAAGAAAAGGATCGAGATAGAGACGGAGTGTTATAATGTTGAGGAGGGAACGTCAGTGGAGAGTAGCCAAACCCTAAATGCAAACATGAAGCATAAACAAGTAATGGGATTTGATCCTGAAGAGGAAAGAGGGTGGTGAGGATATTCCGGCTGTTCCACGAAGACTTGGAGTTGACGGCTTGGATCGGAGATCTGAACGGAGGTGGGGCGGAGCGGATTTGAAGGGCGGCGACAGATCTAAGATTGGAGGGGGCGGCGACGGCGGCTGATGCGAGAAGCTTCGTGCAGCTGACGTGGGTTGCAAAGGAACGGGCGAGAAATGGCAGATCCGAAGGCAGCGGCAGCGGCGGTTGAAGTTGGAGGCGGCGACGGACGTGGGTCGCAAGCGACTGGCGGCGGATGGATTTCTAGGGAATTGTGGGGGCGGATGTTTTTTTTTTAAAGTAAAAACAAAGAGTGAAAGTGGGAGATTTACATTTGGGTCTGCTGGGTCTACCTCTGTCTATGGCTAGTCATTGACGATAGACGGAGGTAGAGATCGAACACAAAAATAGAGATCGACTAAAACCTAAAGCTCTGATACCATGTTAGAGGAATATCGGTGTTTCATTGATGATTCATTGATAATAATGACAGATTACAGCCCTATATATAACCATATTAAAACACACTAAAGGAAAGAATATACAAGAATAATATAATATTTCCTAAGAATAATATTTCCTAAAAATACTCTAATTATGTCAATATAGACAAAACACTTGGATAACATTTCTATTAATGGACAATATACAATTGATATATATAGCCCAATTGAGGTATGTAGCAAATTTTAGACTTTCCATTGGAAAAAATACCTAACTTTAATGGCAAACACTCACCTATATGAATATGATGGTCTGATAGTACTATATTTCTATAATCAAATTTAAACCTAAAATGTAATGTAGTTATATACATTTTGATACTTAAAAGTTAGATTTCAACACAAAAGATTAGACCAGACAATTAAGGGAGGTAGATAAACTTTAACTTGAGTCACAAGTCTTTCACATCCTTCTAGAATTAAGATGTTATCTCATTTATCCTTTTGGAAATATGAAGTTTTTGAGGGATGGATCGAGCCACAATAAGATTCTAAATAAAAGGTCTATCATAATATAGATCTTACATAAGGAACGTTGATCTCGGTCTCGACCATCAAAGTTGATGTGGGCTATGCAACCCAATTTCTCTTTCCTCTTTTATGGAGGGTAAGTTGTAAATGACATTTAAGTCAAAAAATAATAGAGTATATAGATATATATACACACACATATAACATAAGAATAAAATAATTGTATATATAGCATAGAAATTGGTAAAAGACTAATAGGTCTACGTCCAACTACCATTTCAAAGATTTCTTCTCAAATTCTCAAAATCTAATAACTATTAGTAGTAGCAACCTAACTAATAGTTGTCATTACTATACTAATAGCTTTCAATTTGAGAGATGTTATATAAGTTGTTATTATCATTGATAACATCTATTAAAGATAGTTTTTTTTTTAATATATATATATATTTTGTTGTCTCTCAGTAAAGTAAACTACTGTTTCACACTAATGGTTTACTATTAACAATCATTGATATATACACCAATGGACTACTATTATCAATCACCGATGCAATGTGATTTTTTGTTATATTTAAAAATAATTTTTGTAATTTTGTCATTTAAAACAATTACCAAATATTAATCAACAAATTTTTTGTTTATTTATTTTTCATTGAAGCATGCAATAATAATATAATGTGTACGTGTGAGAGGACGATAATCTGTGGTTAGCATTAATGTATCTATAGAGAAACATCGAGCAATAAAAATGGATGTAAAGCTTGTTCAAGGTGTGTCCAAGTTTAAATACAATGTAAGTACAGGATATTTCGATGTTTGGGATCTTAGAAAAACATGTATTTTTAAAATAGATTCGAGGACATTTTAAAGCTATTTTCAAACATAGCAAAATAAACCAATATATATATAAAATGTAGCAAAATATCACATATGATGAACGGCAAGAAACTAGACCAAGATAAATTACTATATGTACATCTGTTTGTATCATAATGATACATATAGTGATCGATCTCGTTCTACCATAGATAGATTGTAATATTTTACTATATTTATAAATATTTTTAATTTTAACCTCTGAAAATTTATTATTAAAAAAAAAAGAAAAGAAACCATTCGTAGATAGGTATTAATTATACACGTATTATTTCTCTTTAAAACAATTCCAAAATTAAAAAAAAAACTAAATATCTTTTAATATATATAAACAAATTCAAAGAAATTTAAATATTTTAATTCATGGAGAAAATGTGGAATAAAACCTCTTATATTTGAAAAAAAATTCCAAGTGGGTTGGGAAGGTACATCATAATGATTTAAATTAGTGATAATACTTTCCAAGTAAAATTGAATTTTTGGTATGTTCCTTATGATTCAACTAATAAAATTAGTATTATTCTAATTCTATTTGGAATCTTGAAATTGTTAACTAATTAGGGAAAATTACACATGGTAATTAATTAATAATTATTGGGTTAAGTATGTTAGTCTATTTGTTTTTATTTTTTTCATTAAGAGCAAATCCACCAATATAATATAATTTTGACTTTATTGAAATTAAATTAGTGATATTATACCTAAATAACACCCAAAAGCCTTAGGTTGGTTTTGAACAGTTGTTGTGTATCACACACACCCACCCCATTCAAAAACTATTATAATCTTTACACTTAATGGATGTCATACAAATTATTTTTATTATTCAATTTGAGTTTGAGAAATAGTTCAATGCAATACAATTGGAAGTGATTTCACCCCATATACATGATTTTGAGTTATGTTTATGTTGATTGCCAAAGACACAATAATTAACATAACTTTCGTTCATGGTTTGAATCTTCGTTTTTGTAGTAGATATACTAGAAAAATAAATTATCGCAAATGAATCTGTATGTCTAGCGAAATACTACAGGAAAAAAAAAACCCCATTAAATAAGAGAGAAAGAGAAAATAGTGGGAGAATACACTTGTATTTGTCAAAACCTAACTATTGTGTTAAATTGTCAATTCACCTAAAAATTTAAGGCGACGAGTTAAAGGTCGACTCTAAATCAAAATTTAGAAGGAGACTGGAAATGAAAGCGTAAAAGAAAGACGAGGAAGGCCGTGGGGTACCTTTGTCATATTCAATATAATTTGCATTTTTTCCCTTTACACCATTTGTCATTTCCGTCTCTCATTTTATATTGATCTTCGACTTCATTGGTCAATACATCTTGTATTCCATTTTCATCTCATTCATTGATTTTAAAATTATTTTGAAGAAATAAATCTGCAACCAAATTTAAATTTAAATTAAAGGCATTTTCAAAAACAACAAGTGATTGAAACTATCTACAAATAGCAAAATTCATCAGACTTTCATAATTCAATTAAATTTTTTACTATATTTAGTAAATAGTTGTATTTTCTATGCTATCCATAAATATTCCCCTCTCAAGAATTACTATAATTTTTTAAACCATATGTTTTTTTTTTGTTTAGGTATATAAATTTTTTTTTTTACGATTTATCCATTTTCTCTTCCAAATTTCTTCAACTCTTTTTCTTCTATTTTATTTTTATTTCAAATTTCTTTAGCTCCTCCGTTCATATTCTTTTGGGTAAATAATATATAAATTTCTTCCAAGATTTTCTTTATTCTATTTTTATTCATCTTCTTTTTCTTTCTTTCTTTTTTTATTTCTCTTTCTTTCTTAAAACTCCTCTTCCACAATATTAATATTTTTGATAGAATCTACATAACCATTTTCTACATAATCATGTATCATTTTCTACACGATCGTATATGATGATCGTTTAAAATAAGAATTACACTAAATATTTTTTCTATTGTTAAAAAGAACTAGACGATCGTGTATTATTTGCTGCAAGATCAAGATCGTATATCATTTTCTATATGATCGTGTATTATTATCGTTTAAAAAGTAGAATTACACGAAACATTTTTTTTCATCGTTCAAAAGAACTATACAATCGCATATATGATTATGTAGGAAATGATACACGATTGCATGTGATGTTCGTTTAGAATAAGAATTATATGCACACGTATGACAATTAATCGCGAGTTGACAGTGATATTTTTGGTATTTCCCATCGAAGGTTTGTGGACTTTTTCGATTTTCAAAATTGATATATTTTACCGGTTTATTATAATTTTTAAAAAGCCCCTAAAAAAAATATAAAATGACATTTTGTTAAGGTTAATCATTCAAAATTCATTTCCGTTACATAGAAAAGTACACACCATCAATATTTTTTTTTTACTATTATTAACACCATCTGATGGTTAGGTGATTACCTCTATAACTTATCCCCTTTACAACATAATTCAATTACAATTGCCACCTAAATCTCGAAGACTTGTAAATCGACCCTAAATATATAAATCAAACTAATTCGATTGTTTACCTTTGCATCCTCTACATTATCACACATAAAATATTGCCAATGCCAATATCGATCCCTATGCAATTGGCTCACAGAAGTAGAAACACACTGCCTAATGCCCATAATTCTGCCATTTGAAGCCTTCACAACCAAATTTTCCTGAAAAAAGGATATTAAAGTCTAAACTATTCACATATCTCAAGATCATTAGTTAAAAGGGAATAATAAAAGTGTTGTTTAAGAGAGGAAGGAGGGGGTCAATGCCTTACAGACAGAGACACAAATTAAACTCAAACATTGGTTTTGACCAAATTTTATATTAATTCATCAACTTGTGAAACACTTCACCCTTCATAGCTAAGTCAACTGTTCCTAATGAGAGAAGATTAGGTTGGTCTTTAACAAACTTGGTTTATAATTTAAAGCTTTGGATTTGCTTTACCTACTACATTTGCCCCATTCCTCCACCGCCCACCTGTCTTTATCCACACCTTTTTTTTTTCCAATCATCGACACAATTTATATTAAAAAGCAAACAACAACTTGTAAAGGTAGGACTATATTGTGATTGGATGCCAATAGGCTAAGAAGCACGACCATTTTAGTTTGGTTAGCGGTCTGACAAGTTTAGACATTTGGACATGTACCAAACACTTGTCAATGAAGCAAATGTATTAGAGACTAGTTGAGCAAAATAAATGAAGGATGGACCAACATTTATTTAACGTGTATCAAAAGGCTTGTTAAGTACGATAAGTAGACACAACCTTACAACACTACTAAACAAAAAATACATAGAACTAATTTCTTTGTTTAAGAAAATGTGCATTTTAATAAACATATCCTTAATGTGTGTGCCCTAAGTTAATAAAAATTACTGGTCACCGTGTTTGTGTTGTGCCTTGCATCCATATCTATGCCTAGAGCTAATAGACAAGTGTTGTACTGAAATTCTCCAAAACAAAGAATAAAGTAGGATATTTATCAAATCACTGCTTTTCTAAACTATCAACTAGAGTTTATTTAACTTTATATAAAGGAGACCCTAAACTAGAGCCATGACGTATTGGGATGAGATATATCTCTAAACAATTAGGAATATCTATTTGACTATGCATGCAATTTTCGAATAAAATAATTCGTGAGATAAAATATAAATCGTTGTTGGTAACGGAAAAGCTTATTTAGTGGTTGATGAAAATCAAGTGTCGTATAAAAAACAGTAGTAATAAAAATATCATCGAAATGATTGGCATAATTAAATTGAAATTGTCTTTTAAAACAAGTAATAGTCACTATAATATTTTATTTGAAACATTTCGAGGAACAATGATGTAATCAGAAGTTTTAATAAAAAATGATCCTGTTTTTAAAACAAAAACTATTCGAACTCAAAAAACACGATCGAGATTGAGTAAAAGAATTTTTTTTTTTATTTCTTAAGTTTTCAAAGTATACTTTTATTTTGTTTCTATATTTTCTAAAATAGATTCATTTGATCTTTAAGTACTTTTTAAAATGGACCTTTTTAGTCTCCCTAAGGTCGTTTAGGACCAGTGGCGGATCTAGAAAATATATTGACACGGTCTAAAAGAAAAATATGGAAAATAAACTACATAGTAAGATTTGAACTTGGGTTGGGAGGGGATAACAGTAAGCACTAAGCCAATTATAAAGTTGAGGGGGCTCGGCCCGCTTGGGCCTATGCTAAATCCACCTGTGTTTAGGACCATAACCATCTTAAGACTATGTTAGACCTCCAGTTATCCATCAATACCAAAGGAGGAAGAAAGATGGAAATAAAAAGTAATAAGGAAAATAGAAAATACGTGGGAGTCAGTTGTTAGGAGGACCACCTGGTTGGTTAGAGTTAGTTACGGTGAAGGGGGACCACGAGAGGATTATAAGTAGTTAGAAGAGAGAGAAAGGGGAATGATTCATTCTGGAAAATAGTAGAGACTGGGCTCTAGAGAGAGTTTCGGTGAGAGGGATGAATTACATACTGTAATTCATTTGTTTGTTTTTCCTTGTTATTGCAATCAGCAAACATTTTGAATTCAATAAAGTGATACATACCTTTTGAGGTTTGTGTTGGAAGGTCCATCATATTGGTATCAGAGCCAAACTTGGGAAAACCAAAGAAAATGGCAAAGAAACATGAAGAACGGTTTGAAGCATTGGAGTAGGAGGTTTCGGAGATGAAGAAGGATTTATAGAAGTTACCGGCGGTCGAAGAAAAGCTATCAACGATCATGAAAACGGTAGAACGCTTGAATGTGCAGAACGAAAAGCAACAGCAACAACATCAAGCCTTGATGAAGAACCTGGATCGGTTGAGTACAAAAGCCGATACACAGCAGCAACAATACCAGGTAATTATGAAATATATGGATAACGTCGCTAACGAAAAATCCACTACGACTTCCGATCTGGAAGAATCTTCGAGTAAAATGAAAGGAATAGCTAATAGCGATGAATCGATTGAGGAAACAAAAAAAGAAGTGAAAGATGAAGAAGATAAGACAGCTGAAAGAAATAAGTTTTAAAAAGTTGAGATGCCTATGTTTACGGGAAACGATCCAGATTCCTGGTTATTCAGAGCCGATCGGTATTTTCAAATTCACAAGTTAACTGATGCCGAGAAGATGACTGTTTCAGTTATAAGCTTTGATGGTCTGACACTCGATTGGTTTCGCTCCCAAGAACAACGCAATAAGTTTACGACTGGTCGAATTTAAAAAGTAAGTTCTTAGAGAGATTCCGGTCAATCCGTGAGGGATCCTTGTATTGCAGACTTTTTGCGATTAAGCAGACCACGACGGTTGAGGAATATCAGAATTTATTTGATCGACTTGTGGCACCGTTATCTGACCTGTCCGATAAGGTTTTAGAAGAGACTTTTATGAATGGGCTTTTTCCTTGGATCCGAGCAGAAGTCGCGTATTCCGAACCAATGGGCTTGCCACAAATGATGAGGTTAGCGTTGAAGGCGGAGATTAGGGAGGTTGTTAAGAGAGAAGCCAACTTGTACGGTTATTCGGGAGGACAGCATCTGTACAATCCAGCCAATTATAACAAGCCGAATACAGCCGCAATGCCGAATGAAGGAAAGAATAATACTTCGACGCCAATGAGAACCATTACTTTACGGAACGCGGGGATGGAGAAGCAAAGCGGGAAGGGCCGAGCAAACGATTGTCCGATGCAGAGCTTAAGGCCAAAAGGGAGAAAGGCTTATGCTTCAAATGTGATGAAAAATACTACTCCGGGCATAAATGCAAAGTACCAGAGTTGATAGAGCTGAGAATGTTTGTGGTGCATGATAACAATGTTGAAGAAATCATCAAAGAAGAATGTGAAGAATCGAAGGAGCTGAACATGTTTGAGTTGGAAGGGGGAGTTAATACTGTGGTAGAACTATCCATTAATTCACTAGTTGGACTGACTAACCCGGGAACCATGAAAGTAAGGGGAAAATTACAAGAAGAGGAGATAGTTGTGTTAATTGACTGCGGAGCAACTCACAATTTCATCTCGGAAAAATTGGTGAAAGAAAAGAAGTTGCATACTAAAGAAACTGCCCACTATGGTGTAATCCTGGGGTCTGGAACGACGATAAAAGGTAAGGGGGTCTGTGAAAATGTTGAATTGCTGCTGAATGAATGGAAAGTGAAAACCGAATTCATACCACTGGAATTAGGAGGGGCGGACGCAATTTTAGGGATGCAATGACTGTACTCCCTTGGTGTCACCGAGACGGATTGGAGGAATTTGACTATGACTTTTTTCCACGAAGGGCAGAAAATTATCATTAAAGGAGATCCGAGTCTGACGAAAACCCGAGTGGGATTGAAGTCAATGATGAAAGCGTGGACAGAAACTGGTCAAGGATATTTGGTAGAGTGCAGGGCAATAGAGGGAGGAGTAGTGTTAGCTGAAAAAGAAAAGGAAACAGAGGCCGATGTGATACCTACTAATGTACAGAATGTGATGAAGAATTTTAGTGACATTTTTGATTCGCCAGAAACTTTACCACCAAGGAGGGTAATTGAACATCACATTCATTTGAAAACAGGAACAGACCCAGTGAATGTCAGGCCTTATAGGTATGCTTTTCAGCAGAAGGCAGAGATGGAAAAATTGGTTGACGAAATGTTGACATCTGAGATTATACGACCAAGCTCCAGCCCCTACTCCAGCCCGGTATTACTTGTCAAGAAAAAAGATGGAAGCTGGAGGTTTTGTATGGACTACCGTGCCCTTAACAACGTCACCATACCATATAAGTTTCCTATTCCTGTTATAGAGGAATTATTTGATGAACTTAACGGTGCAAATTTATTTTCTAAAATTGACTTAAAGGCTAGATATCATCAAATAAGAATGCATAGGGAAGATATTGAGAAAACTGCATTTAGAACACACGAGGGACACAATGAATTCTTAGTGATGCCCTTTGGTTTAACAAATGCGCCAGCTACCTTTCAATCTCTTATGAATTCTATTTTTCGATCATATCTGAGGAAGTTCGTTTTGGTATTTTTTGATGATATTTTGATTTATAGTCGAGGAATGGAGGAGCATATATATCATTTAGAGCTGGTGTTTGAAGTATTACGTGAACATAAGCTTTATGCTAACAAGAAGAAGTGCAGTTTTGCTTTTCAAAGAGTAGAATATCTTGGCCACATTGTTTCAGGTCAAGGGGTGGAAGCGGATCCGGAGAAAATTAAATCCATTAAACAGTGGCCAGTTCCTTCCAACGTGAGAGAATTACGGGGATTTTTGGGCTGACCGGATACTATCGAAGATTTGTGCATAATTACGATCTATTGCTGCCCCACTGACTCAATTATTGAAATTGGGGGCTTTTAGATGGACCGAGGACAGTCAGACAGCGTTTGATAGTTTAAAAGAGGCCATGATGACATTGCCAGTTCTGCCGTTACCAGATTTTAGCCTTCCGTTTGAGATGGAAACAGATGCTTCGGGCTATGGTGTGGGAGCAGTATTAATGCAAAATAAAAGGCCGATTGCGTTTTTCAGTCACACATTGGCTTTAAGAGATCGTGCCAAGCCTGTATATGAGCGAGAATTGATGGTGGTAGTTTTAGCAGTCCAACGCTGGCGGCCATACTTGTTGGGAAGAAGGTTTGTGGTTAAGACTGACCAAAGGTCTCTTAAATTCTTACTGGAACAGCAGGTAATTCAACCACAAGATCAGAAATGGATTGCGAAATTGCTAGGATATTCGTTTGAAGTCTTATACAAGCCCGGGTTGGAAAATAAGGCGGCTGATGCCTTGTCCCGAGTACCTTCTGTGGTACAACTTAATCAGCTGACAGTCCCAGCCTTAATTGACTTAAAGCTCATTCAGAAAGAGGTAGAAAAGGATGATTATCTGAAGCAGATTATAAAAAGAATCACAGAAGGGGAGGAGGTACCGAAATATACAATACATCATGGTATACTTCAATATAAAGGGAGGATAGTTATTGCCAAGAGTTCAACCTTGATTTCCACTATTCTTCATACATACCATGACTCGGTATTTGGGGGACATTCGGGTTTTTTACGTACGTATAAAAGATTAACCGGCGAATTATTTTGGCAAGGAATGAAGGGAGATGTACAGAAATATTGTGAAGAATGTACGGTTTGTCAAAGGAATAAATCCCTGTCGTTATCACCAGTAGGTTTATTGACACCATTGGAGATTCCTAGCAGAATTTGGGATGACATTTCAATGGATTTCATTGAAGGATTACCTAAAGCGGCTGGATTTGAAGTCATCTTAGTGGTAGTGGATCGTTTTATTAAGTATGGCCATTTTCTAACATTGAAACATCCATTTGATGCCAAGACTGTGGCAGAAGTATTTGTGAAGGAGGTGGTTAGATTGCACGGATTTCCTCAATCAATTGTATCGGATCGGGATAAAATCTTCTTAAGCCACTTTTGGAAGGAACTATTCGATTGGCTGGCACCAAATTAAATAGAAGTACAGCGTACCATCCTCAAACTGATGGGCAAACTGAGGTGGTTAACCGTTCGGTAGAGGCGTACTTGCGTTGCTTTTGTGGGGAAATGCCAAAAGAATGGATTAAATGGATCCGTTGGGTGGAATACTGGTATAACACAACGTACCAGTGGTCACTTGGTGTTTCTCTTTTCCAAGCTGTGTACGGCAGAACACCTCCACCGTTAGTATTCTATGGAGATCACAGCACGACTAACTCCACCCTTGACGACCAACTTAAGCAAAGAGATATCGCCTTAGGAGCATTGAAAGAACATTTGCGCGTGGCTCAAAACAAAATGAAAACATATGCTGATTTGAAGAGACGACATGTAGAATTTGAGGAAGGAGATATGGTTTACTTAAAATTAAGACCATATAGACAAGTCTTTATGAGGAAAAGAAGAAATGAGAAATTGTCGCCTAAGTATTTTGGGCCGTATAAAGTCCTTAAGAAAATAGGGACGGTTGCCTATAGGTTGGAGTTGCCGCCGACAGCAACTATTCATCCGGTATTTCATATTTCTCAACTGAAAGGGGCTTTCGAAGACTGTCAAAACCCACAGGATTTGGCCCCTTATATGACAGAAACCCATGAATTGCTAGCTGTTCCTGATGAAGCCTTCGGTTACCAGAAAAACACCAAAGGAGAATGAGAGGTATTGATGAGTTGGAAAGGACTACCGCCTCATGAGGCTACGTGGGAGAAATATGATGATTTTCAGCCGTCATTTCCAAATTACCACCTTGAGGACAAGGTGAAATTGGAGGGGGTATGTAATGTTAGACCTCCAATTATCCATCAATACCAAAGGAGAAAGAAAGATGGAAATAAAAAGTAATAAGGAAAATAGAAAATACGTGGGAGTTAGTTGTTAGGAGGACCACCTGGTCGGTTAGAGTTAGTTACGTTAAGGGAGGACCACAAGAGGATTATAAGTAGTTAGAAGAGAGAGAAAGGGGAATGATTCATTCTGGAAAATAGTAGAGACTGGGCTCTAGAGAGAGTTTCGGTGAGAGGGATGAATTACATACTGTAATTCATTTGTTTGTTTTTCTTTGTTATTGTAATCAACAAACATTTTGAATTCAATAAAGTGATACATACCCTTTGAGGTTTGTGTTGGAATTGAGGTCCATCAGACTATCATAACCATCTAGTAAATATTATTTTGTATTCTAAGCTAACTACCATCAACACTGCTCCAAAACTCTAATTTATTACAATATTAACTATTTGTTACCGTTTTTACTAGTTTACGTTGATCAATTTTTTTTATTCTTTGATACAGAATCAATTAGCTTACACTATTTTTTTTATTTATTTCTCAAACTAAAATAACTTACCCCTCAAACACATGCTTATTATAACTCAAATTAAAATAATCTACACCCAAACATAAACAATTACCACCCAACTATAATCACCTAGGAATATAATAATCAACTCCTTGCATTATACACTCCCAAAGTTTTTAAGAAAGTTTAAAAGATCCCTGCCATAATTTTTTTTTTCAAAATTATCTCATCCCTCCAAAATTAGTTTTTAAACATATTTGTGTAATATAATTATATAAAATATAAATAAAAATAGTTCGGAGAACTTTTAAACCTATTCTTAAAAACTTGAGGACTAATGAGGTACAACTTAAAAACTCAACGACCAAATATATCTATTCCTCAAAATCGAGGACTAAAAATATAGTTTGCCCTTGAGTGATTTTTTTTTTTCAAAAAAGATTCAGCACACAAAAAAACAACAATATTTTCCAACTGCTTTTCATACTTTTAAAGACCTAAAGCTACTACAAAATTGGTCTAAAGACAAAAGGAAGGTTGGTGTATTACCAAGTCTTAGACTTCGTCACTTGTATTCATGCGCAAGCAGAATGTGCTGCATCATCACTTTAATAGAAAGGATGTGGTGTACCTCAGAAGTCAGAATAGGCATTCTCCAAATCCAGAACTGAGCTCCGTAGATGCCCAAACCAAGATAAATCCAGAGTTAATGTAGAAAGTGACATCGGAATCGTCGGGACTCCTCCACACTCTAGGAAATGAGATAATGGCTGAATTTGACAACAAAGATACAGTTATCTGTTGGGAGAAAAAATGTGAAAGGTAAAAAGCGGCATTGTTATCGGTCACCTAAAAATAAAATGATAATGCGTTATGAAGCTGAATATTAATGGAGAGAGTATAATAGGGATACCAAAAATTGAAAGAATGTAGATATTATTATTACATGGAAGCTGCTAATAGTTGCACAGTGAAGACTGCAGTTTACATAGGCAATAAATGGGCAAAATGGTAACATGCGATGTGCTAATGAAGAACAAATCAGTGAACATAAAAAACAGAGTCGAACAATCATTTATACAATTAGCGAGGTAGCAGACGCCAGGTGACTGTCATGTTCTAAGCTACTAAGGCTTTTCATCTGGGCATGCTGCACCCTTTGAACTTATCAAACCATGTATGGGGGCAGAGATTCAGAGAAACTTAAAGCAGAGGATGAGGATCTATCTTTTTCTCGACTCTACAGACTACATTCTGGTTGATTCTTTAACTACAAGCATTTCAGTCTTGGTAAATGTTATGGATGGCCGTAGTGATGCTTTTACAATCAAAATCGATGGTCTTTATCCAGTTCTCAAAATCTCCAATTTCCTACAAAATAAACACATCAAATTAGTATGAATAACATATCAGAACGGTGATTGAAAAGATATATGACGAAATTAGTATGAAACGCAAAGGGGAATATGACGAAATCATGAATGAAAGGAAATCAGAGTGCCTTTCCTATCCTACTTTTTCAAGATTATGATTTTCTTTTTTTTTTCTTTTTTGTGGTAAAGACATCTTCTAATGATCAATGAAATCAGGGAAGAATCACCAGTGATTACATAGATAAGCTATAATGAACGAAATGACGCTTAGTTCTGTAAAAGCAGTAGATAATATTAGAGACTTTGTAAATAAGTTGTAATGTAACGCCCAACATTTTCGGTTTCCTTTGTTATTTTGGACCACTAATAATATTAATCCTAAGTGTGTTTATTATTGGTATTAAACTAAAGTTTTTATGGTTTAATTATGAAGTTAGGGGGGTGAAATAAATTATTGGCTTAACAAATAAATGGCCTTGGAAAGGGTCAAAAGTGGTTATTGGAGGAGAGAGGAAAGAGGGTTTTAAAGATTCTTTTATTATTTTTATTATTTTTATTTCTTTTAAAAAGAGGCCTTGGGACTCGTGCGTAAAGAGGAAGAGGAAAATTTTCAAAGAAAGAAAAAGGGAGAAAAAAAAAAATTTTCCTTTTGAAACCCTAGCCGCCGCACGCCGCCGCCGCCGCCGCCGCCGCCGCCGCCGCCGCGAACCCGAGCCGCCAAGCATCCTTCTCTGTTCAGCAGCGCAGCCGAGCCGCAATCGCGACCGAGCCGTCGCCGAGTTTCCAGCCGCGCCGGGAGATCGTCCAAGCCGATCTGCGCAGCCGAGCGCCCGTCGGACGCCGAAGCCGAGTCGAAGCCGCCTCCGTGCGTCCGCAGCCAACCCGTCAGCCAGCCGAGGCGCGCCGCTCCGATCCGACGCAAGCGCAGCCGAAACGCCAGTCGTAGCCGTCGCCGAGCGAAGCCGCGGTAGCCGGACCACCAGCAGCCGCCGCGCCACCCGAGATCCGGAAGCCGAAGCCTCGCGCGCAAAGGTCCGACCGAAGACCCGCCCCGCGACCCGAACCGACGCGCGCCACCCTCCGGAAACCCGACCCGCGCCCGCGTGCACCCGTGCGTGAGCCGCGCCCGCGTGTGAAGCCGCGCCCGCGTGTGAAGCCGCGCCGCGCGCTTTTGTGTAGCCGAGCCGCGTCTCCCTGTTGCAAGCCGAGCCGCGTCTCCCCCTGTTGCAAGCCGAGCCGCACGCGAAATCCCTGTACCGAGCCGAGCCGCGTCTGCCCAAGCCGAGCCGGTCCTGTCTTCTTCCAGCCGAGCCGCCAGGACTAAATTGGCTCCATCCACCTATATTTTGGTAAGCTAATTAATTATTGTGGTTTTTCCGGTAAGACTCCATGCTCGGACGTTAGTTAAATTAATTTGGATCTAAATTATATTATTTTCCTCAAGGGACGTCTTGGACCAAGAAATTACTGCAGCGCGGGATTTCCTTCAGTAGGGGCTCGAGCACTGCAACCTCCTTCTAGGGTAAGTTAAATTCAATTGAGTCTCGAACCGTTGGTCGTTGGCGACCTGTTTACGAATTTTGACTTATTAAACAGTTATGACTTCGTCGCTTGGAAAGCGTACTGCCTCGCGGTTAGGACTCGACAAGTAGATCTCCAGGTAAGAGATTCTACTACTAGTTTCATGTTTGAAGTATGAGACTGTGTATGCCCTATGTTGCATATTGAGAATTTGACAGTATGATGCCTGAAATAAATGTTAGTATGATGCAAATGACGATATAGTTGTGCTATAGCCTGTTATGCGTGGCAAGATTTATTATGGTTACGACGAATGTCGGGGCGGAGAGTGTAGAAATGATTTATGTGACATGTTATATGCTGATGCCATGTGTATGTATACTGCAAATTAGGGTACCTGTTAGCTTGATTCTGTTAGAGTCGTACCTGCATGGGTGTCCTTCGGGATCACCACCTATTGAGGACTGTGTGGTCCGACGGGACGCCAGTCTAGCATGATATAGACATGACTCGAGTGACTCGACGGGGTCCTCGCATCCCGACTGTCCTAGGTGTCCCCGGGCACCGAAGACCAGAGTTACGTTCCTACGGGAGCGCATGATTGCACGTGTTCGGGAACGTGCCAGAGATTGGGTACCAGTTATCAGGACTCTAACAGGAAGTTAACAGGCACCTAGTGGGACTAGTAGTGGGTCCCTTACTGAGTATTTTTATACTCATTCTCTCCACTTTATGTTTTCAGGTAGAGGACGAGGCAAAGGCAAGGGCAAGCTGGCGAGCGACCCGAAGTGAGACCGAGGAGGGCCATAGGGACTACCGCTTCCGCTTATTTCTTATTTCAGATTTTAGCATTTGAGTTTGAGTACTTTTTATTTTTCACTATCTTTTATGTAGATAGGGCCCGAGTAGGATTTCAGAACGTTTTTACATTTTTGCATGACTACCTTGTTTATGTTTTTATAAATGAATTTCTTGAACCGTATGCTTTTAATAAAATTTTTAGACTTAAACCACTTGTTCTATATTTAGTAATGACTTCGATTCAGCATAAGGAGTTGGGTCGTTACAGTTGGTATCAGAGCACAGTGTTTTAGGTTCTGTAGACTGACCTACGATGTAAGTCATTTTGTTTGGTTTTACTTCACCCTATGGCTATACGGTCCTTCGGCACTCGCCAGGTATGTCTGAAGCCTTGCTAATGTTAAGATTACAATTTTGCCTGAATAGTCTAAGACCTAGATATAGGGTGTTAAGTTCTTGTGGTGAAAAGTTTGTTGGTGAATTTTAGGGAGAATGCCGCCACGTAGAGGTACACGCCGAGGAGGTGGTAGGGGAGGCAGAGGAGCCGGTCGTGGCCAGCCGGAGGCGCCACCTGTTGCACCGGCAGTCGACCCAAACGCACCGGTCACCCAGGCGGATCTCGCCGCAATGGAGCAGCGTTATCAGGACATGCTGCAAGCCGCTTTGGCGCCTTTCCTTGCCGCCCAGCAGAACCAGGCCGCCCCTGTTCAGGCCGAGGCCGCCCCTGCTCAGGCCCAGGCCGCCCCTGTTCAGGCTCAGGCCGTCGCTCCTCCAGCCCCTGAGGAAGCTCAACCAGTACCAGTTCAACTGTCGGCCGAGGCGAAACACTTACGGGATTTCAGGAAGTATAATCCCAAGACCTTTGACGGATCCATGGACAACCCCACAAAGGCCCAAATGTGGTTGACGTCCATAGAGACTATTTTCCGGTACATGAAGTGCCCAGAAGACCAGAAGGTGCAGTGTGCAGTCTTCTTCTTGGAGGACAGGGGCACCGCCTGGTGGGAGACCGCGGAGAGAATGCTAGGGGGCGATGTAAGCAAAATAACATGGGAGCAGTTCAAGGAGAACTTCTATGCTAAGTTTTTCTCCGCCAATGTGAAGCACGCCAAGCTGCAAGAGTTCCTAAACTTGGAGCAAGGCGACATGACGGTGGAGCAGTACGACGCCGAGTTCGATATGCTGTCCCGCTTTGCTCCCGATATGGTAAGAGATGAGGCTGCCAGGACGGAGAAATTTGTTAGAGGACTCAGGCTAGACCTTCAGGGCATTGTCAGAGCCCTCCGCCCAGCCACGCATGCTGATGCACTACGTATAGCACTGGATTTGAGCCTGCCTGAGAGAGCCGATGCGTCTAAGGCTGCCGGCAGAGGGTCAGCCTTGGGACAGAAGAGAAAGGTTGAGACGCAGCCTGACGTAGCACCGCAGCGAACACTGAGGTCAGGAGGTGTCTTCCAGAGACACCGACGGGAGCTTGCAGCAGCCGGGAGGACTCTGAGAGAGCTACCCGCTTGTACTACCTGCGGGAGAGTCCACGGAGGTCGTTGCTTGGCTGGAAGTGGAGTCTGCTTTAGGTGCAGACAGCCGGGGCACACTGCTGATATGTGTCCTCGGAAACCCTTTGAGACGACACCGCCCCAGCCTTCTGCGGCCCAGCAGGGGAGAGTTTTCGCCACTACCCGGCAGGAGGCCGAGCGAGCTGGCACTATGGTGACAGGTACGCTCCCAATTTTGGGGCACTATGCTTTTGTGCTATTTGACTCTGGGTCATCCCACTCGTTTATATCCTCCGTTTTCGTTCAGCATGTGGGTTTAGAGGTAGAGCCTTTGGGTAGTGTTTTGTCGGTTTCTACTCCATCTGGGGAGGTCCTGTTATCCAAAGAACAAATAAAGGCATGTCGGGTAGAGATAGCGAATCGTATGTTAGACGTGACCTTGCTAGTGTTAGACATGCAGGATTTTGATGTGATACTAGGCATGGATTGGCTATCAGCCAACCATGCAAATATAGACTGTTATGGCAAGGAAGTTGTCTTCAACCCTCCCTCCGAGGCTAGTTTCAAATTCAGGGGGGCAGGCATGGTATGTATACCCAAGGTCATCTCAGCCATGAAGGCTAGTAAACTACTCAGCCAGGGTACTTGGGGTATTTTGGCAAGCGTAGTGGATGTGAGAGAGCCGGAAGTTTCCCTATCTTCCGAACCAGTGGTAAGAGAGTACCCCGACGTTTTTCCAGACGAACTTCCAGGACTTCCGCCTCCCAGAGAAGTAGACTTCGCTATCGAGTTAGAGCCGGGCACTGCCCCAATCTCGAGGGCCCCTTACAGAATGGCTCCAGCCGAACTAAAGGAGTTGAAGGTCCAGTTACAGGAGTTGCTGGACAAAGGCTTCATCCGGCCCAGTGTGTCGCCTTGGGGAGCCCCAGTATTGTTCGTGAAGAAGAAGGATGGGTCAATGCGCCTTTGTATTGACTACCGAGAGCTGAACAAGGTGACAGTCAAAAACCGCTACCCCTTGCCCAGGATTGATGACCTGTTCGATCAGTTGCAGGGAGCCACCGTCTTCTCCAAGATCGACCTGCGATCAGGCTATCACCAGTTGAGGATTAGGGACGGTGACATCCCCAAGACGGCCTTTCGATCGAGGTACGGACATTACGAATTCGTTGTGATGTCTTTCGGCTTGACTAACGCTCCTGCAGTATTCATGGACCTGATGAACAGGGTGTTTAAGGAGTTTCTAGACTCGTTCGTCATAGTCTTCATTGACGACATCCTCATTTACTCAAAAACTGAGGCTGAGCACGAGGAGCACTTACACCAAGTTTTGGAGACCCTTCGAGCCAACAAGTTGTATGCCAAGTTCTCCAAGTGTGAATTCTGGTTAAGGAAGGTGACGTTTCTTGGCCACGTGGTTTCCAGTGAGGGAGTTTCAGTAGATCCCGCAAAGATTGAAGCGGTGACCAACTGGACCCGACCGTCCACGGTTAGTGAAATTCGAAGTTTTCTGGGCTTGGCAGGTTACTACAGGAGGTTCGTGGAAGACTTCTCACGTATAGCCAGCCCGTTGACCCAGTTGACCAAGAAGGGAACCCCTTTTGTCTGGAGCCCAGCTTGCGAGAGGAGCTTTCAGGAGCTCAAACAGAAGCTAGTGACTGCACCGGTCCTGACAGTGCCCGATGGTTCGGGAAACTTTGTAATCTATAGTGACGCCTCCAAGAAGGGACTAGGTTGTGTCCTGATGCAGCAGGGTAAGGTAGTTGCTTATGCCTCCCGCCAGTTGAAGATCCATGAGCAGAACTACCCTACCCATGACTTGGAGTTGGCAGCTGTAGTCTTTGCACTGAAGATATGGAGGCACTATCTGTACGGTGAGAAGATTCAGATTTACACCGATCATAAGAGCCTGAAGTACTTCTTCACCCAGAAGGAGTTGAACATGAGGCAGAGGAGGTGGCTTGAGTTGGTGAAAGACTACGACTGCGAGATCCTATACCACCCAGGTAAAGCGAATGTAGTGGCTGATGCGCTAAGTAGGAAAGTTGCACATTCAGCAGCGCTAATCACCAAGCAGACCCCCTTACTCAGGGACTTTGAGAGGGCAGAGATTGCAGTCTCAGTAGGTGAGGTTACCGCACAGTTGGCTCAGTTGACAGTTCAGCCAACCTTGAGGCAAAAGATCATTGCTGCTCAGCTGAATGATCCTTATTTGGCAGAGAAGCGTCGCGTGGTAGAGACAGAGCAAGGTGAAGGCTTCTCCATATCCTCTGACGATGGCCTTATGTTTGAAGGACGCCTGTGTGTGCCGGAAGACAGCGCAGTTAAGACGGAGCTTTTGACTGAGGCTCACAGTTCCCCGTTTACCATGCACCCTGGGAGTACGAAGATGTACCAGGACTTAAGGAGTGTCTATTGGTGGAGGGGCATGAAGAGGGATGTGGCAGACTTTGTCAGTAGATGCTTGGTGTGCCAGCAGGTGAAGGCACCTAGGCAGCATCCAGCAGGGTTGTTGCAACCCTTGAGTGTGCCAGGGTGGAAGTGGGAGAGTGTGTCGATGGATTTTATTACGGGACTGCCCAAGACCCTAAGGGGCTACACGGTGATCTGGGTCGTGGTCGACAGACTCACGAAGTCGGCCCATTTCGTGCCAGGGAAATCCACTTACACTGCCAGTAAGTGGGGGCAGCTATATATGACAGAGATTGTGAGACTACATGGAGTACCCGTATCCATCATTTCAGACAGAGACGCCCGTTTCACATCGAAGTTCTGGAAAGGACTTCAAATTGCATTAGGTACAAGGTTGGACTTCAGCACGGCATTCCACCCTCAGACTGATGGTCAGACAGAGAGATTGAACCAGATTTTAGAAGACATGCTGCGAGCCTGCGTACTAGAGTTTTCAGGAAGTTGGGACTCCCATCTGCATCTGATGGAGTTTGCCTATAACAACAGCTACCAGGCTACTATCGGTATGGCACCGTTCGAGGCTCTGTATGGCAAGTGCTGTAGATCCCCTGTCTGCTGGGGCGAGGTTGGAGAGCAGAGGATGCTAGGCCCCGAATTAGTGCAGACGACCAACGCAGCCATACAGAAGATCCGAGCTCGTATGCTGACAGCCCAGAGCAGACAGAAGAGTTACGCTGATGTACGACGTAAGGACCTCGAGTTTAAAGTGGGAGATATGGTCTTTCTGAAGGTAGTGCCTATGAAGGGTGTTCTGAGGTTCGCGAAGAAGGGGAAGCTGAGCCCACGCTTCGTAGGGCCGTTCGAGATATTGGAGCGGATTGGCCCCGTGGCTTACCGCTTGGCGCTACCCCCATCGTTTGCTGCAGTGCACGACGTATTCCATATCTCCATGCTGAGGAAATATGTCGCAGACCCAACACATGTGGTGGACTTCGAGCCACTGCAGGTTAGCGAGAACCTGAGCTACGAGGAGCAGCCTGTCGAGGTCCTGGCAAGGGAGGTCAAGAAGCTTCGCAGTCGAGAAATCCCACTGGTTAAAATCCTTTGGCAAAACCATGGAGTGGAAGAGGCAACGTGGGAGAAAGAAGAGGATATGAGAGCCCAGCACCCCGAGCTGTTCGAGGATTAGAACTTTCGAGGACGAAAGTTTTTTTTTTTGGAGGGAAGATTGTAACGCCCAACATTTTCGGTTTCCTTTGTTATTTTGGACCACTAATAATATTAATCCTAAGTGTGTTTATTATTGGTATTAAACTAAAGTTTTTATGGTTTAATTATGAAGTTAGGGGGGTGAAATAAATTATTGGCTTAACAAATAAATGGCCTTGGAAAGGGTCAAAAGTGGTTATTGGAGGAGAGAGGAAAGAGGGTTTTAAAGATTCTTTTATTATTTTTATTATTTTTATTTCTTTTAAAAAGAGGCCTTGGGACTCGTGCGTAAAGAGGAAGAGGAAAATTTTCAAAGAAAGAAAAAGGGAGAAAAAAAAAAATTTTCCTTTTGAAACCCTAGCCGCCGCACGCCGCCGCCGCCGCCGCCGCCGCCGCCGCCGCCGCCGCGAACCCGAGCCGCCAAGCATCCTTCTCTGTTCAGCAGCGCAGCCGAGCCGCAATCGCGACCGAGCCGTCGCCGAGTTTCCAGCCGCGCCGGGAGATCGTCCAAGCCGATCTGCGCAGCCGAGCGCCCGTCGGACGCCGAAGCCGAGTCGAAGCCGCCTCCGTGCGTCCGCAGCCAACCCGTCAGCCAGCCGAGGCGCGCCGCTCCGATCCGACGCAAGCGCAGCCGAAACGCCAGTCGTAGCCGTCGCCGAGCGAAGCCGCGGTAGCCGGACCACCAGCAGCCGCCGCGCCACCCGAGATCCGGAAGCCGAAGCCTCGCGCGCAAAGGTCCGACCGAAGACCCGCCCCGCGACCCGAACCGACGCGCGCCACCCTCCGGAAACCCGACCCGCGCCCGCGTGCACCCGTGCGTGAGCCGCGCCCGCGTGTGAAGCCGCGCCCGCGTGTGAAGCCGCGCCGCGCGCTTTTGTGTAGCCGAGCCGCGTCTCCCTGTTGCAAGCCGAGCCGCGTCTCCCCCTGTTGCAAGCCGAGCCGCACGCGAAATCCCTGTACCGAGCCGAGCCGCGTCTGCCCAAGCCGAGCCGGTCCTGTCTTCTTCCAGCCGAGCCGCCAGGACTAAATTGGCTCCATCCACCTATATTTTGGTAAGCTAATTAATTATTGTGGTTTTTCCGGTAAGACTCCATGCTCGGACGTTAGTTAAATTAATTTGGATCTAAATTATATTATTTTCCTCAAGGGACGTCTTGGACCAAGAAATTACTGCAGCGCGGGATTTCCTTCAGTAGGGGCTCGAGCACTGCAACCTCCTTCTAGGGTAAGTTAAATTCAATTGAGTCTCGAACCGTTGGTCGTTGGCGACCTGTTTACGAATTTTGACTTATTAAACAGTTATGACTTCGTCGCTTGGAAAGCGTACTGCCTCGCGGTTAGGACTCGACAAGTAGATCTCCAGGTAAGAGATTCTACTACTAGTTTCATGTTTGAAGTATGAGACTGTGTATGCCCTATGTTGCATATTGAGAGTTTGACAGTATGATGCCTGAAATAAATGTTAGTATGATGCAAATGACGATATAGTTGTGCTATAGCCTGTTATGCGTGGCAAGATTTATTATGGTTACGACGAATGTCGGGGCGGAGAGTGTAGAAATGATTTATGTGACATGTTATATGCTGATGCCATGTGTATGTATACTGCAAATTAGGGTACCTGTTAGCTTGATTCTGTTAGAGTCGTACCTGCATGGGTGTCCTTCGGGATCACCACCTATTGAGGACTGTGTGGTCCGACGGGACGCCAGTCTAGCATGATATAGACATGACTCGAGTGACTCGACGGGGTCCTCGCATCCCGACTGTCCTAGGTGTCCCCGGGCACCGAAGACCAGAGTTACGTTCCTACGGGAGCGCATGATTGCACGTGTTCGGGAACGTGCCAGAGATTGGGTACCAGTTATCAGGACTCTAACAGGAAGTTAACAGGCACCTAGTGGGACTAGTAGTGGGTCCCTTACTGAGTATTTTTATACTCATTCTCTCCACTTTATGTTTTCAGGTAGAGGACGAGGCAAAGGCAAGGGCAAGCTGGCGAGCGACCCGAAGTGAGACCGAGGAGGGCCATAGGGACTACCGCTTCCGCTTATTTCTTATTTCAGATTTTAGCATTTGAGTTTGAGTACTTTTTATTTTTCACTATCTTTTATGTAGATAGGGCCCGAGTAGGATTTCAGAACGTTTTTACATTTTTGCATGACTACCTTGTTTATGTTTTTATAAATGAATTTCTTGAACCGTATGCTTTTAATAAAATTTTTAGACTTAAACCACTTGTTCTATATTTAGTAATGACTTCGATTCAGCATAAGGAGTTGGGTCGTTACATGTAAATTCTGTTGTAATTTTTGTAGCTTTTTGTTATTTGTTGTAACTGATTTAGTTGGTTATTTGTACATCAGACCCTAGAAATAGGGCTTCTGTGTACTGTATTCAAGTAAGTGGAGTTATTTCTTCTTAATGGAATATTACTCCCATTATTCAACACTTGTTATGGTATCCATAAAACTACTAAAGGAAAAGATATTTGGGGGGAGAGGAATGCTAGAATGTTTAGAGGGACTGAAAGGGACCCTTGTGAGGTTCGGTCTTTGGCGAGATTTCATGTGTCACTTTGGACTCGGTTTCATAACTTTTCTATAACTATACTCTAAGAAACATTTCCCTTAGTTAGAATCCCCCCCCCCCCCCCCCAAGTTGGGTTGTTTTGGTGGGCTATTTTTTTTTTTTTTTGCGATGTATTCTTTCATTTCTTCTCAATGAAAACAATTGTTTCGTAAAATAAAAAAAAAATAAAAAAATGGAGTTTCTTTTAGTTCAAAAATCTTAACTAAGAAACTTCTAGAGTGATTCAAGCGTCAAAACTAATCACAGTCTTAGGTTCTGCAGATGCAAAATACGAAGTTGCTCAATGTTTTACAAAGGTTAAGGTCAAGAAACAATGTGCACAAGCACGGTTAAAACTGTCTAAAATCCTGTGAAAAACCGAGGTTTTTTATATGTATCTCACAAAACAATAAAGGCATGTTAATTTAGATCTGGAAAAATTGAAATTTTCTATATGCATCTGACAAAACAATAAAGGCATGTTAGTGAGCTCAGTTATGATTGTGGAGTCCCTTCTCAATCTGCCTTTCAGAAACAAAGGCCAGTTTCTTTGGCTTTCCAGCATGTATGCGTGTTATGAGTTTTGTAGGATGAGAGAAACAGAAGGGTGTTTAGGAGTCTAGAAAGGGACCCTAGTGAGCTCTAGTCCATCATTCGTTTTCATGTTTCTCTCTAGCCTTCAATTTTGAAGACCTTTTGTGACTATTCTTTAGGATTGATCTTGCATAGTTGGAGTCCCTTCTTGTAGAGGGTAGCCTTCTTCTTTTATGGGTTTGGTTTTTTTGTATGCCCGTATATTTCATTTTTCTCAATGAAAGTGGTTATTCTCATTAAAAAAGTAAAGGCATGTTTGGCCTAAGAAGTAGGAGTTGCAAAGACTCTTTGTTTGGCCCAAAGAATTCTTAAACTCATGGTGAGCAAAATATAAATTACATGACTTGTTGATTTATGTCCTATGGGCCTCATTGCTAAACAACACTCCAGACTTAACAACTACTAAGACTAAACAACTCTACTCTTTGCCCCAAGTGCCCCTGAGAGATTATTTCTATCTTCTTCTAAGAAAAAGGAAAAAGAGAAGAGATTATTTCTTTCCCGGTGCACTATACATTTTCATTTCACTCTCAAATGATGAGACAACATCAAGGCTCCAGGATCATAAGAAATGTTTATTCAGTGATCACAAAGATGGAAGTTAAAGTTTAGTCTTATTTTAGACTTTTGCAGTCTTTCTCTTCTAGATTGAAAGGTGTTTCTTCCAAGTCTATAGCTACCTCCTTGTGTCAACAAAGCGAAGCACAAGTCATTGAAAGCAAACTATCAAAACACAAAACAAAATCTTCTAAACCTAAATGAAAGCGGAGTTGTTTTTATTAGCCTTTTCTTGAATAGTCAAAACTGTTTTCAAGAGTTGTGCTGAGTGGATTGCAAGGCCAACGAAACCTATTCTTTTCTTTTTGAAATCCATGAGTGTCCATTGTCCATACTAACTTCAGTGCACCTCAACTATTCTCTTGGGGCAATCATTTGGCTTTACTACATTTGGTTGCCAACAAAAATTGTAGGGTATTAAATCCTCGAAAGTGGCCACAATGACTTGAATTCATTCCCTCAAATCCCTTTGTTACACCCCACTCATAATTTTAAAATGACTAATAAATAGCTTAAGTTGTCTTAACTCTTAAGTAGCAGACTAGCAAAAAACAAATGCAAATTAGCCCTAACTAAGTTTCAGGAATTGCACCTATCCATATTTCTATTGATACAAGGAGTACAGGGGGGCTGGTTTTGAAGATACTGCTTGGCCACTGAGTCTCCACAACTAACCGTTGCTATGAATTTAACGGACAATGCTTGAACCAAAATGAAGAATATAAATAAGAAAACAGCTCTAACAATACACCAAAAACAAACACAACAGATCAATGTCAAACGGGCCCCAAATTCTAATATAAACAGATGGGGCAGCATGGAAGCCATGGCTAAACATCTAGACTCAACATCAAATGTAGTTACTAAGTAGTATCATATCCATTATCAACAGCGCCCCAATATAATCCCTCAAGTTCAAGTACCATCTCAACATCATTGAATTGGTGGACTCCAATAACGATGCTAAACTCTTCAGTCAGTAATAAGATTAAGCCGGCTTTGATTCGCCCAAAATGCTGAATTCGCATATTCAATTTCAGAGGCACAGCTAAAATGCAGTGTTTTCATGAAATTCAGTAGTAGCTTTCCAAATGAGAACGAACCTTAACGGCAGTGTTCAAAGCGTGAGTGGCGGCAAGCCATTGATCGGTTTGCTTCGTAAATCTTGCAATCGTAGTCGCTAAAGCCCTAATTTCAAGCTCAATCAACTTCTGATTGACAAAAGATTCCTGAACTCCACCATTCACGGTATCGACTAAAAGATCCGAAACGCGTACCGCCTTCTGTATGGCATCTTTCTTCGCCTTCTCTATCGCGATGATTCAGAAGGAGGAGTTAGGATTTAATTTTAAGAAATTTGGAAGTAATCCGAATGTAAAGGCTATGGAGGCGTAAGAGAGAATTAAGGAATTACAGAAAGAGAGCAACTAACCAGAGTTTTCCCTGAGCTTGAGAGAGGCGTACTGATGATCACTGACCATCTGAAGCAATGAAGCTTCCAATCCACCTACATCAGCGCTCAATCTCTCCGTGTCCGATTGAAACTTGCCGCGATTAGGCGGTACGGGGAGGTCCGGCCGTGATTGCCCCGACGAAGATTTCATGGTGTATTCACATACCACGCCCAGCTTCTTATTTCAATTTGTTGGAGTTACCTTTTTATCCAATATTTGTTCAGGACCATGTTTTGGTCGTTTCATTAAATAACTCTATTATTTCTATAATTATCCCCTCTTAATCTATATCTCAAGATATTATATTTAAGATTGTTATGAAATAAAGAACAATAAAACAACCAAAAGAAAGATAGAGAAGAGAGAAAGAAGATAAAACAATTGAACTCAATTACCTCTATTTATAGGGTTGTGAGAATAATGGTTACAAAATCAAACATAAATAGGGGATAAAAAAGTCATGTAAATTGATGGGAAAAGTTATTGGATGAATTTGTAACCTAAGGAGGTTATCGATATCTAATAATATTTGACTTTAATGTAGAATACTCATAACACTCCCCATTTTAGATGTCCATACTATATAAAATAAATGCCTCTTTAAAACCTTACTAGGAAAAAACCGGGTGGGAAAAATTCCTAGTGAAAGAAAAATAGTACATCATTTTATATCCTTTAATAATTGCCACATTAAAAACATTGTTAGAAAGATCCAATAGGAAAAACCATAATCAAGAAAGAATGCAGTATTTTTTACTCTCCCTCATGAGTACATCACTTGAATTCTTCGAGTTGTCACATATTATTGTTGTGCTTAAGTTTTTTAAATGTCGGAGTTGGTAATTGTCTTTGTAAATAAGTCTGCCAGGTTGCCTTTTGAAGAATTTTGTTGAATATTGATGTCATCATTTGATGCTTTGTCTTCACATAAGAACACTATTGGCTAGTTTTGTACATCATCAATATCGCTGCATGATTTAAAGTAGTTGTTTTGATCTGCTTCATAAGCTGTCATAATATAAAAAATCTTCTATATGTACTAAGTAACTCGTGTAAGATCTAGCTTGCATGGGTTAGATAAATAACCTGCATTTTCATAATCAACTAAATCACAATTAGATCTATTAGAATAAAATAAATTATTGTGAGCTAATAATTCTTAAATTAAACATACATAGTTTAATTCTACTTCAATATTTTTGGAGAAATATTATTTTTTTATGCTACAAAATTACTAAAGATATTACAACAAGTAGTGAATAAACTAGCAAAGATATAAGTGGACTTATTTCTCAAAATTATGATTTTTCAAGACCTTAAGTTCTTCATCATCATTTTGATACCAGATGATATAATTTTTTTTCTCACATGGCCAAGTGAATGAACCACCCTAGAAAAGTTCAATGATATAACTAGTCCAATTTCATTTGCTTTATGCTTTAATTGCAAGTTAAGACAAAACATATAATCTCAAATTCTTTTTAGAGAAATTCTATTGTCTTTGAAATCTCTTTAGAAGTAACTACTCAAATCATCAAATTGGACAAATATGGGTTATTTTTATTCCCATGTATCAACAAAAGTGTAATAAGAGATGATGATATTCGTCTGAAATATTTTATAACTTTCTTATTATCGAATCATATGATTTTATAACCTTTAATCCTTCAGGGATAGAATTATTAATAAATAAATGTATAATGACTACATCCATAAGGTGTATCTTAAGCTTTGCATACACACTAAGATATGTTAGATATCTCATGGTATTATATCCACCATAGGAGAATATATAATTCTCATATAACCAATAATAGTTCTTTGCGATAATTATTACGAAACTTGTCCCACTTTCTATTTGTTTTTCTTACAAATACTTTACTTGTATTCTGCATGTTCGACATTTTCTAAATGTCTAACTAGTTCTTATGATTTGAAATATAAGTTTATTTTGATTGGATTGTTTCTTTTCACATAAGTCAATCCTTTTTGTGCTGTCGCGACATTGTTCAATATGTCACTAGAAGAAATATAGGCTTTAATGTCGGTTGAGAAAAATGAAAAATGAACATTAATGTCGGTTTTGAAAAGACGGATGTTTAAACCTACATTAAAGGTCCTCCCTTTTGAAAATCGACATTAATGCTCTATTTTAATTTTAATAATTTTATTTTGTAAAAAACTAATAATTTATCTCTCATACTTTACTCTTTCGATCTTCTCCTCAATCAATTACTTCGCGGTTCGCGCAAACCCTTTCTTCTCCAAATGGGATCCACCCATTTCTTCTTCGAATAACCATCGCCCTTTTCTTCTCCGAATAACCATCGCTACCACCATTGTGCTCGTCGTCATCAATTTGCTTGCCACCACCATTGTCGTTGTGCTCGCCCACCCTTCTAAACAATTTCGCCTACATTTCCCTCCTTCCAAACAAACTCGTCCGCGTCTCCCTCTCACATTCTCACCCCAGACTATTGATTCCGCTTCTACCTTTAATACTCACAGCTTCTGCATCCACCTTCTAAACAAAATCGCCCACGTCTCCCTCTTACATTCTCACCGTTGCTGTTGGTGAAATCACAGTTGCTGGGATTTTCACCGTGCTATTCAAGCTATAAATACATTCCGTGATGACGTCCCTACTCGACGCTAACATCTAACTCCAGCGGTGGCGGCGAAAGCTTCACTGCAACGGTAATTTCCATCTTCTTTCAAGTGGTCACGATTTTTTTAATTTGGGGTTTAAGCTAAAATGTTTATTTTACTTCGATTTAAACTGCAAACCACCCATCAATCTCAAAATTCAACGCTCGTTGTTTCAGTATTTGAGTACCTGTGGACATGATTTTCATTGATTTACAGCTATGTTGTTATCTTGCGTTTAGTGGTTCGGTTATTTCATTATGATGGGGACTGGGTTTGGGTTTTGTTAGTGTTTGGGAGGGATCTTTTTTTGGAGGGCTTTCTGTAAGTTTTTAGTTCCTTTTTTGATAAGCAATAAAATAACACAAAGTTCGTTCATCTTGGTGCGGTTCCATTATGCATTTGTTGGACTTGTGGCTTTTTGTAGAAGAGTTATTGGGATAAAGAGGTTCATTTAGTAATTTGTTTCTGGCAATCCAATTCCCTTGGAATACCTTGTCTTAGTTATGGTATTCATGATTGTTATAAACCAATGATAGTTCTTTTCCTATGATGGTTTGGTTGGACATGCTAGTTTTATGGAAATAACTTTTTTGGAAATTAGGATGCATAAAATTTGAATTCGCGAGGCTTCTTTGTTATTTTGATCCTGTGGAATATGATCATTCCTTTACTTCAAACAAATAATATATTTAGCGTTACCCTGTAGTTAATTTATTTATATACATGTATTCTGTCATGTAAATTCTACAGGGAAGAGAAACAAGAAGAAGAGCCAGAAATTACTCATAGGGTTTTGTTGGATGTTGATATTGAAGAACAGAGATTAGGTAAACTCCTTTTGCCTACACTTTACTTTGTTCCTACGTGTAGAATTATTGTCAATTGGTAAGACCATGTACAGGTCTTCTCTTGTGAGTATAACTGGATTTGAACTTGAGCCATGACAGTTCACATTTTATGAAGTTTTTTTTCATCATGCTGAAAATTTTGGAAGCAAAATTAATGAGGAAAAACTAATACACCTTGAATTATTATATTGTTGTACTGCTATCAAATTAGTTGGTTAACACAAATGATAATTTATTGAATAGAACTTCTAAAAAACTTGTCGTCTTATTTAATTCTATTTAAGAAGCCAGACATGAGAGAACATCTCTCACTTCAGGAGCAGTTAGTTGTTCTTAAATTTTGGGTTTAAAGGAAAATTCAAAGGGAACTATGGCATTTTGATATGAACTTTTTTAAATATTTAGGTTGTGAGTTTTTGCGTCATATGTTTGTTCATCATCCTTTGTCGTTTTTGATATATTATTAAAGAGATTTAGAGATTGTTTGAAGCGTTGAGTTGAGATAGGATGTCAGAAGTTCATATGTATGTGGAGTTTGTCATATGTCTGTGTTTGGGATGCAAAGTTGTTTTGTTTCATTGAATTGTTTATTGGTTTGATAAGTTTTAGAATAAGAAGCCTTTTTTATTTTTCTATTTTTATTCCTTCAAATTTTTTTACTCTGTTTTTTTTGTTCTAATTTCTTCTTCACATCATTCAATTGTTTATTGGTTTAATTCCTTCAGATTTTTTCTCTGTTAAAGTGTGAAGCGGTTTTTGGGGAAGTTTCTGTTTGGCTGTCAAGGAAGAAAAATCACAAGATTTTTCTTTGTGGTTTTCGTGTTGGTAGACAAAAGAAGTTAAATGTAAGTTGTGTAATGTTCATGTTTGTTATAAAGTTTTTTTAGTGTTTTTAGGGATTTATTATCATGTTGCATGGCAAGTGGTGGGGTATGGTTCCATGAAGTTCTTATATATATTGTCTCAGACTCTATGCATTATATTGTATCGATCCCATAGTTGAGTTTTCATTCATATACTCTTTTTCTTCCCTTAATATTCTATATAAACACATGACTTATTGCACTTGGAATGAAGTTCAATGAAAAGCTATACATATAAAAGAAGCAAATTTATCATTCTTCTCCCATGCAGGGTTTAATTAATAGAAGTTAAGCAGATTTTTTTTAGTTAGAAACAGAATGAAGAAACATAATAAATAGAACAAAATCTTCAATCAAGAGCCAAGATCCATCAAATTATGTAACAAAAGTATAGTAAATTTAACATTAATTACAATATAAACCTAAATCAACAGAAACAGGGGTCTTAAGAATTATACATTTAACAAATAAAAAATAATTAATAAAAACAAATGAAATTCTAAAAATTAAGAAAACAAAGAAGAAGGGTAAAAGCTAACTTATGGTTATGGTGTGATATTTAGTAGGTAGCGAGACTCCGATCAAAACGTTACCACAATTTTAATGAGCAAGTTCATGATTCCAACTCACGAACTCTTCTTCATGACTCGGACTGAGCTTGTGTTTTGTCTTTGTAGATGGTTTTAATTTGAGATTTGCTTGTTAGTTGATTGAGTGATACAATTGTGAGTTTTGTAGTTGTTTGAGTGTATAATATAGAACCTTTTGGTTTGGGTTATATAGAACTTGTTAGTTTTTGGAATGTGGGTAAGAGTTTAAGTTTACTTAATTTCGTTGTTTTCTCAACTTTTTTTTGTAGATTAAATTACATCTTATATAATATGGATAAGTCGTGGATGAAAAAGAATAGAATGTCAACTGAGTATGCTTTTGGGGTTGAGATATTTATTAAAAATGGGTTGAAACATTCGAAGACATCGAACGTCATGGCCTGTCCTTGTTTAAAGTGCATGCATGCAGAAACTTTAGATGTGAATACAATTAGAGATCACTTGTTTTTTAACAGCATCGATCAGAGTTATGAATAATGGATTTTTCATGGTGAATCATTACCAATAAAGAGAAACAATGAAAGTGTCTTTAGTAGTGTAAGAGAAGAAATTGACGAGGACTATGTTGATGACACAATTGGAATTTTTGAGGCAGCCACTACTACAAAACTGGGCTTACTTGACGCTTTTTAACTGTCAAGTATTGATTTACTTGACTCTTTTCAATGTGTCAATTAATCCAGTGTCTAGAATAAGGGATGTTTACTTGACAGTTTCTAAGTGTCAAATATAATTATACTTGACATTGAAAAAACGAATTATACTTGACAGTTTTTATGTGTAAACTAATCTAGTGTCAAAATAAGGGAGTTTTATTTTTGACAGGTTTTACACGTCAATGGAAATTATATTTGACAATTTATAGGTATCAAGTACATAAGATTTGTTCAAATAAAAAATTATATATTTTAAAATATCCATATATTTTATAATTCAGCTGTTTTGAAGTCCAATAATATTAAAATACACATCAATTGAAAATTGGAAATTAACTCAAACTTTCCATTAAAGAAATTGTATATATATCAATGAACGATATACATGTCTAAGCTACAATATGAACCTTTTTCTTGTTTAATATAAACAAAATATACATGTCTAAGCTACAATATCAACCTTTTCTTGTTGCAATATCCTTACTTCTTCTCGAATGATTGAGCCCTTGCATTTGCAGTTTCCAACCTCTCCTTTAACTCTTTTATTTCATGCCTCAAAGAAGATACTTCCACATCATAACTCCCAATTTTTGACTTGGCAAGCTGCAGAAGAAACATTTATTTAATAAGAATGATTTATTTTCATCATTGAGATAGAAAGTGATATCCACATGTTGTGATATGACAACACGTAAAAGTTGAAAATGTTGGAAATCACCTTGAAACATGTAGTAATATAACAAAAAATAAAGATATTTCTCATTATAGAAAATCAAGTATTCGAGTGACGAAATAGAATATGCTTCCAAATGATGTGAGTATGGTGGGTGACGAAGGTTTACCTTCTCAGACAAAATATTTGAAGTATTATTTCCATTCTTTTTTTTTTTTTCTTTTCTTTTCTAAGGAAATCTCCTCCTTTGTTTTTATAGACCATTGAGAAGAAGGAGAAGAAGGCAGGATCATGTTTGTGAGAGTGGGGAAGGTGGGAAGAATCGTGAAGAGGGAGAGAAAAAAAATTGTGGCAGTTGTAGAGGGAGTGGTTAAGGGAAAATAGGGAGGAGATGTGAGATTTACTTCTTTTTTCTTGTGTTTTTTTAATAAATAAATAAATTCAAATTCAAATCAACTTAGTTTAATAAAAAATAAAGTAATAAAAAAATATAAAAAATGGCCAAAATATGGTATTTACAAAGTACATGCAACTTTTGTCGAACATATGAAAATATGAGTAAAGTTTTTCGATTCGATCAAATCAAATTGTAAAACTAATAACAAATGTACCTTAGCAAACAATTTCACAATTAACATATATTACATACTTAGTTATCAAATGTTTAAATTCATCTTCTTTCAACTTTATGTTTAAATTCAAGAAACATGAATGATGGTAATGAGAAGATTAATGATGAATACACCAAATAAATATATATACAAAAAAAATCATCAAAATCAAAATACTCACCATGTTTGAACAAAATTCTAAATACCTCCAAAACTATGGAGAGAATTCTAGTAGGTTTTTAACAAGAATCAAAATCAATTTCTACAAAGCCATCAATGTAGTAGAGACTCGTGTTGATAACGTGTTATGAAATAAAGAACAATGAAACAACCAAAGAGAAGAATAGAGAAGAGAGGAAGAAAAGAAGACAATTGAACTCACACTACAAGAAAACGAAGGTTTTTCGATGCCAAAAAAAACGTCGGCATAAAGAACGTCGGGAACAAGTGTATTTTCGACGCTATGAACACTGCGTCGGGAATACACTTTTTCCCGACGCATCAAACACGGGTCGGCCAAAGAGCGTCGGGAATAGGCCAAATTAAATTAAAAATACACCTTATTTCCGACGTCATGCAGAGTGCATCGGGAACGACGTCAGAAATAAGGGATTTTCCTGATGTACCGTAAGACGTCGGGAAAACCTTTTAATGAGCTCGGGAATAATGGTATTCCCGACGCCTTTTAGGGGATTTCCCGACGTCGCGCGACTGCGTCGAAAAATTCCCTTTATAAACGATTCAGTTCTGTATTTCACATAACTGAAACCGAAAGGGGAAAGGGAGGAGAGAACCGCACGTCGAGGCTTCCGTTTCATCGTCATTGTCGTCGCCGCCTTCCGTTCCGTCGTCGTTGCCGTCCTTCGTCACCGTTCCGCCGCCGTCTGCCACCTTAGGTAAGTTTAAATGTAAAGTTTGTTTAGTTTAAATTTATGTTTTGGGATTTTTTTAGGAGAATTGTTTTAGGATTTTCTTTTGGAATAGATTTTTGTTTGTTAAATGTATTTTTGTATAGAATGTGTGTAATTTGTGATTGAATTTAAATTTGAAGGGTTTAGGGTTTATGATTTATAGTTAATTTCAAAATTGAATTGGGGAGGGGGTTATAGTTAAATTGAAATTTGAATGGTTTAAAGTTTAGGGTTTATAGTTAAATCAAAAATTGAATTGAGGGGGGGGGGGGGTTTATAGTTAAGTTGAAAATTGACTTGGGGGTATTGTTAAATTGAAAATTGAATTGGGAGAGTTATGGTTGCATTTAAATTTGAAGGGGGGGGGGGTTTATGTTTTGAATTGAAAATGTAATATGTGTGTTAAGATTTGTTTTGGCTACCTGCAGTTATGGTAGCCTGTTTGTGTTGAATACTTTTATTGTTGATTTGAGATGGCTATCCTGCAGTTATGGTAGCTTTTTTGTTTTGAATTTGTTTCTGTTTGGGATGACTATCCTGCAGTTATGGTAGCCTTTTTTGTTTTAAATTTGCTTCTGTTTGGGATGGTTTCAAGGGGTGGTAGTAGGATAGCTTGAAGTATTTTGTTGTTAATAATTAGGTTTGTGTTGGCTATCCTACAATTATGGTAGCCTCTGTAGTTTGGAGGGGTTTGTAGGATGCGAAGATTTTGAAGTATTTTGTTGTTAATAATTAAGTTGTGTTGGCTATCCTTTAGTTATGGTAGCCTCTATAGTTTGAAGTTAATTATTGAAAAATAGTGAAAATTCAGGGGAGTAAGTTATGGATGTGAGAGAGTGAGAGAGATATGTTTCTAATCAAACCTATTTATGTTTTAGGGACTTAAACGATGGATAAAAGTTGGATGAAACTTAGAAATAAGTTCTCCCTTGAGTATAGACATGGAGTGACCTAATTTGCTTATTAAATGTTTGTTTTCTATGTCCACAACCATTATGTCATCGTCAGATCCACGTAATAATTTTATGGAGACGGACGTTATGTTCCTCGAGTTTGAGGACGATTTAGATAACATCACGGGAGAGTCGTTGTCTGTGGGCAACAACACGGGTGAGTCTAAGAATTTTCTTCATTTTAATTTACGATTATTTCATGTTCTTTTTTCTAACATTATATGTTATTATCGATTTATTGAGCAGGGTCTTCTTCTCAACAACCTGAGACTTCGACACCTAGGAGATGTACGCAGTCTCGACTCTTGGAGTTAGAGCGCCACGTTGCAATAAATGGGTGCATTCCGATGATGATCTCCCCTGGAGCGGAGAAGCCTATTTCCCCACACGCCGTTCCCTTCAGCCAAGCGATAGACATGTGCGTGTGAAAGACATTTTCCGTCTGCTATCTTAAGTAGGCAGACGTCGGGTGAGAATATATTGAGGTCGTCAAGGACGACCTCCAGGCAATTAAGTGCACTACACATTTATGATTTCATTTGAAACATCTAACTTTAACCAATCTAATGTGTTATGTTTGTAATTTGTGACGATTGTTTGTGCTTGATTTCAATGATCAAGCAATGAATAGGTTTGTTGAGCATCAGATGCTCACGACCTTTAAAGAGTTCCAGGTCGACTGTCACAGACATTTCAAAAAGTACAGCGACCCAGAGGAGGCTCGTGCCAACCCACCAAACGTATTGGTTGGACGTCTTGAGGATTGACACTTCCTCTACGACCACTATATGAGTCGTGCATTCTAAGTATTTGTCATGATTAATTATGATAACAAGTTTTAATATGTATAAGAAATAAACAATATAATTGTTTTAATGCAGGAGCAATTACGAACGAACAAGGATGCTAGACAGAAGCAGCCTTACAATAATAGTAGCGGGTCCAAGTCATTTCTACAATGACAGTACGAGCTTGTTGAGAGAAAAGGGGAGTCGATCGATCGTGTTGAGTTATTTCGGGAAATACACGTTCGAGCTAGGACGTTCATGTCGCAGGCCACCGAGGATGCGCATGTAAGTTATGCCCTTATTAATTATCCACTTTCATTATATATTTTTGCGCATTACCTAACATAGTTTTTTTAAATTTGTTACAGAATCAAATGCTGGAACTCTAATCCCAGCCTACCCCAGACGGTAGTCAGCCACTCTCATAGGATGAGATATGCGATCAGGTGTTGGGTAGACGACCAGGATACTCAAAAGGCCTTGGTTGGGACCTAAGCCGAAGGCCCGCAGGACGACGAGTGTGAGCAGTTCGTCGACATCTTGTTCGCAGTCCACAAAAAAAGAGATTGAATTACAAGCTAAACTTAATGAAGCTTTGGAACGGATTGAAGTGCAAGATAGAAATCTCTAAGCGTTAGCTTCACAAGTGGAAACAATAAAAAAGATGATAGAAGAATTAACTCGTGCACAACAGGAACCACCACATGATCCCTAGCTTTGCGATACGTATATATGTCTCTATTATTCTTAAGTTTTTGCAATGATAGTATACAATGAACATATGGATATATGTACTAAACTTAGTTACTTTTATATCATTTTAGGACCGAAGATGTAGAATGACGCATACGCACCTCGTTGGGAGACTTTTTGTTATGTTTGCGTTTTCTTGTATTATGAGAACTACATATTTTTTATATTAAACTTACTAATATTTTGTGAACTTATTCGTATTATTAATTTTAAATCTTTTTTTTAAGTTGTGTTTGTATATTTCTTAATTTATTAATTTATATTCAATTTATTTTAATTTAATCCAAAACTTTGGGAAAAATATTTGAGCAATCCGAACGTCGTTGTGAATGTTTGAGCAATATATTTTAGGAGAAAAAATAGAAATTAAATATTAGAAAATATATATAAACAAGAATTCCTGACGCAATGAAATGTCAGGATTATGATGCATAAGAGACGTCGGAGAAGGTTGTCCCAACGCGCTAAAGACGTAAAAAAAAAACCGTCAGAAAAGGCATTCCCGACGTCGTACCCACACGACGTCGGGAATGCCTCTCTCGACTCGATTCTCTCGACGTTTGTCCCAACGCCATGATATACGTTGACATATCCTTTTTCGACGTATTTTTCATTTTCACCGACATTTTTGAGCATCCGGAGTACCTTCGTCTCTTGTAGTGTTAATTGTGGTGTGTATATAAATGATCTCTACAACCTCTATTTATAAGGTCATGAGAATAATGGTTACAAAACCAAACATAAATAGGGGACAAGAAAGTTATGTAAATTGATGGGGGAGAATATTTGATGAATTTGTAACTTAAGGAGGTTATGAACATCTAATAATATTTGACTTCAATGTAGAATGTTCATAACAAAAATGAATTTATATTTTAAAATGGGATTTTTTAAAAAATATAGCAAATCGATAAAATATATACACTGTATAGAATAATTTTGAAAACAGAAGAAGCCCACAATGTAAAATACCAAAATTACCCCAATCAACACGCGATACATCAACCACATGTGCGCGATACACGATCGTGTAGAATGACCGTGTCGATTTTGATACATGATCTAGGGTATACTATGCCCCAAGATGAAAGAATTCTTCCTCATTAATTCATTTGATATCAGGCATACAATGCACCGAGATGACCGAGATGAAAGACAAAAGTGTAAATCTACACGGTTCTGTACTTCATTTTAAATGATGACTTTCAAATTTAAACAGTCGTGTAGATCATGATACACGATCTTAGACCTTAGTTGCTCCGAGATGAAGAATTCTTCCTTTAGTACTTATTGGATCTTGGGCCTTAGTGGCACGAGATGACCCGAGATGAAAGAATTCTGCCTTTTATTCTATTCGATCTCGGGCATACATTACCCCGAGATGGTCGATTGAGTTGAAAGACTTCTTCCTTTAGTTATTCAATCTAGAGCCTTTATTGCATCAAAATGGTATGAGATTAATAAGTCGCAAAGAAGATATAAATCCTAAGGGCATATATGAAATTTATGAAAAAATGATCGCATGTCATGAGTTTTTCTTATTTTCCTTACCTGGACCGTAAATATTTTTGGATTTTGTTATATTTGTGTAAATTAACTATTTAAAATTTTATAAATTCGAATTTTGTCCGACTTTAGTCCTAGGGTTTTAAGTTTGTTGTACTTTTAACATTTGTTCGCTAACTATTATTTCCGATCTTGTGTAAATTTTAAAATAACTCTAAAGTGAAATTTTAGAATTAATTTTGATACCGCAGTTATTTTTGTCACATTTTTTTTTATTTAGGGTTTTTCTTCGCAACATGTCTCTTCAATTGTTAAAAACATTTTGGTCATCTGAATCATTGTATTTTTTACTTTAAAACATTTTTATCTTCGAACAATTCCATTATCCTTAGGTAACTTTTTTGAATTAAAAGATTATATTTAGTTGGGCTTTTTTCACTTTTAGGATCACACCTTTAAAGAATCTTATGCGTAAGTTTCGAAGTGAAGGTATTGAGGATATATGTGTATGCCTTCCTGTGAGATTATGATTTTGTTGTCGTTTCTATAACGTTTGTATATGTTTATTATACTCTTATAAACAGTAATAATCTTCTATACTAACTCTATGCTTGGAGAGGAGTCTAGACTCTAGAATTGAGTGAGGTTATGGTACTAAGGGAGGATAAATATAAGCAATCTAATCTTGTTTTGAACTATGTTTCAAATCAAGAAGGTGAAAAGAGTTATTCTTGTATTTATGAAAAGAAATCTCAAGTTTAAGAGAAGCTTAAATTCTTCGTTAGAAGTAACCTATTTGAGAGTCTTTATAGATATGATCTATTAGATAAGTACTTTATTATAATCATATAATTCTTATCAGTGAAGTTCTTTTCATCTGGTAAGTTGTCCCGATCCCCCAAACATGGATGAGATTCATAAGTTTTGGATTATAAATTTATGTGTGTTTATCTCTAATTTGATATATTTTCTTATACTTTGTTTGTGATATTGTATTTGACTTTTGTAGTCATGTATATGAAATTCACCTATTATTCAAAGTTTGAAAAATAGCGAAATTTAATTAATAATGGTTCTTTTAAATTAATTAATAGACATTAAAACTAAAAATAAAAAAAATGGATATTTAGTAAAATTTAAGGTTATAAGTGTGAAGTCTTGAACCTAATATAACCAAATTGAAAAAAAATCAAATCACAAAAGTTTCTACTCTTTACACGGTTTTTTGTTTTCTTTAGCTGTCGATTGCACGACACTTTCTTATGATTAGAAAATTAAGAGAGAGAAAAAAATGAAATTTGCCCCTTTATGGAGATATAACAACATATTGGGTAAGGTAGTAAACTTAGGGATTCCCTTGGACTTGATCGAGGAAGAAAGAGCTAGAGGTCGGGTTGGCGCATATGACCCACTTGCCTCTTTCCAGTAGTTTCATTCAATGTTATATCTAATTTGGTTTTAAGGTCGAAACTCTTGTTTCTATTAAATCCTAGATAATATATTGAACACACACATATATAATTAATGCTATAAATTATTTGAATTTTAGAACTTTTTAAGTCCAAAATTATCCTCATTTAACACGATTCGACAATAAACTTAAATTTAATTAGAATCAGTCTTTAGGTTATTTAAGAAAGGATCACAAATTGAAGAAGTTGATAAAGTAACATAAATCTAATTTTGACAAAACTATACGAAATTTTAAAAAACCTGTCGACCCTAAATATAATTAATGCTATAAATTCGAATTCCGAAGAATGCACATTAGAGACAAAATGACGGCGGCTTTCAGCACACCAAGCAAATAAACATGGAAACACCCTTCAAAATTGTTCTTATCCTTTTCTTTTTAAGGATAAAAATAAACCTTCAACTTTGACTACTAACTTCATCAAATAATTGTAATCATAATCCTATCTCCCTAAGACAATCCCTCAAAGAAAAAAAAAAAAATCAGAATTAAAATGTTTTTTATGTCAACAATAATCTTTATATGTCGATACCCTTTTCTAGTACTAATAGAAATAGAGATATTTAAATAAATTTAATGAGTGAAATATGAATACAATATCCGTAGACTTAATATTTGAAATATTTCTCAGTCTACAATCCAAAATTTGTATTATTTTCATTTTATGGTCATTTTTGGACCTACAAATCCATGAGCCAACTAGAAGCCAATTCCAAATTTCTCCAATTTTTTAGACATTTCCATAATATATAATATATATCCCTTCATGATGATTTTATGTATAAATAGCCCTTACTTCTTCAAACCACAATCATCATCTCTTCATTGCTTCCTTTTGTTCCTCTTGCTCATTTTCTTCAAATAATCTCTCCATTTTACTTAAAATAATAATCAATGGCCACCACAACCTTTTCTTCTTATAACAAAATGGCTATGGCCTTAGCATTAGTCTTATTGGCAGTACTCATGGCGCCGGCCTCCTCAGCTCATCTTTCTCCCAACTTCTACCACAAGAGTTGTCCTAAGCTCCTTAGTCTCGTTCGAGCTGGTGTTCGGTCTGCTGTTGCTAAGGAAGCTCGCATGGGTGCTTCCCTTCTCCGTCTCCACTTTCACGATTGTTTCGTCAACGTACGGATACCTTCCTTTTCTTTTCTTCTATTATTTATATATTCATGACAATTATTTATATATTCATGACACTTTTCCAAACTAGAGAAAATAAAAATTGTGTTGTGTCACCGTCATGTGTTCTCTACTTGCTTTTTCTAATTTTGGTGTTGCAAATCATCATTTACCCAGGGTTGCGATGGATCGATCCTTCTAGATGACACTCCTACGTTTTTAGGAGAGCAAACAGCCGCTCCTAACAATAGATCTGTTAGGGGGTTCAATGTGATTGCGAGTATAAAGGAAAAGATAGAAAAGATTTGTCCTGACGTGGTCTCTTGTGCTGATATTTTGACTCTTTCTGCTCGTGACTCCGTTGTAGCAGTGAGCTATTTTGTTTAATTTTTATTAAAATTGCCCGTTCGACCTTATCTTGGTTTGAATATGATGATATAATTTTTTTTTGTTTATTGTTGGTGTGTTTTAAAAACAACTCTTATAGTTGGGAGGGCCAAGTTGGAAAGTGAAATTGGGAAGGAGAGATTCCAAAACAGCCAGCTTCTCCGATGTCAGCGGTGCCATTCCTCCGCAAACCTCCACCCTTCCCACTCTCATCAATCGGTTCAGTACCAAAGGCCTTTCCCCAAAGGATTTGGTTGCTTTATCTGGTATATATTCCCATCGTCTTCTTCAGTTTAAAAACTTCCATTCTCACTAAAACAATAAGAAGGACCAAAAGTTATATAATGTGCTTGCTTCATAAAAACTATTGGATAATGAATAGTGGTCTCTCCTCAAGTAATTTCAAATTTTTAGGAGATAATGGTTGGTGCCATGGATGCATGTAGGTGCTCACACAATTGGGAAAGCAAGATGTTTGTTTTTCAAAAATCGTATTTACAATGAAACCAACATCGACAAGTCATTTGCAAAGGAAAGACAAAGGAATTGCCCAAGAAATGGAGGAGATGAAAATCGTAGTCCTTTTGACTTCAGAACCCCAAACCTTTTTAATAACAATTATTACAAGAACCTTGTGGAGAAAAAGGCTTTGCTCCGCTCTGATCAGGTGCTACATGATGGTGGATCCACGGATTCCTTGGTTGAACTCTACAGTCACGACAGTGCAGCCTTTGAATCTGACTTCGTGGCAGCTATGATCAAAATGGGTGACATTGAACCACTCATTGGATTGCAAGGCGAAATCCGAAAAGTCTGTAGTCGACCCAACTAATCGATATATCGTTAGAATTCACAATCGATCCTTCAAATTTCCATTCAAATTCGTTTGGGCATACCAAATAATAGAAGCCCTTATAAGCAATTGTGGATGATATTGTGTTTGTTTTTGTTTTTTAAATTATAATTATCGTCAATGGTTTTATTTTATCAGACCTTCTTGTTGATAATTTTGAAATACATAAGGTTAAAATACAATTATATCTATTTTCAACTTTGGTTTTAATTAGTTGGCAAAATAGATATAGATTTGAAAATTTAAGGTACAATATAATTTTGTGATTCCAAGTTCAAATTCCATTAATTAATATATTAAAATTACTTAAATTTATAATAATAATTTGACTCACCGGTAGATCAAAAACTAAATGGACCAATTAAGATTAAATTGAAACAGACACTTTAGTCCTTATGCAATTTGGTAAATGTTTTGAGTTTAACTTAACAAATATATGCTTTATTAGACTGTTATGCACCAGTGTGAACGTTAATTATATCTAATAACATGTCAACGGTAGTTAATTAGTTGTAATTCAATTAAAATTAACTTTAGAAAATAAAGCTGTTTTTTAAAATATTTAAAAGCTTAAAAAAAAAAGAAAGTACCTCTCCATGGGTCTTAGCCACTATAAATCTCATTTGACAACTTCGCAACCATTTGTCGGTTGATTTTTAGTTTTTAAAGTTTAAATTATAAACAACTCTTAAACCTTCGACTTTGGTGCTTAGTTATATATCTCTTCTACTACTACTGCAAATACCAACCAACATATGAAAACTAGAATATATATATATATATATAGTTTTTGAAAACTTATTCTTTAATGGTTTTAGTTTTATCTTCCAAATTAATTTTCTTTTAAACTTTCTTCTTTACTTAAAATATATATTATTCCTTGGGCTCGTATATTTAATATTTGATGGAAAAACAATGCATTAGAGACATGCAACAACGGAATTTAAAGGATCATGCTTTACTCTATATGCATCTAAACGATTTAGAAGTTAACATGCATCTACCATGCGATGAACCTAAACTAAGAGAGAGGAAGGTAAACGATGTACTTACCTTTGTAGTTCTCAACTTCTCCTTTGGTCCAAAACTTCTTCTCTTCCTGAAAATCACGAGCAAGGACAACCACCAAGCTGACCTACTATTCTCAGGACCAAGAACGGAGTTGTGGGACTCGGTTTTGTGAAGTGAAATATTGAGAGAGATAGGGAGTGTATCATTTAGGTATTGTTAGAGAAAAACTCATACTACTTCTCATTCGGTAATGAGAAGTTTTTATATGAAATTTATATGCAAATTGCATGTAAATTATTTCATATCTTATCAACACTTAATCAATTCATTAACTCTTTAATGAAATTAGTGGCCTTCAATTCATAATTGGCTACCACATTTCCCATTAACGTTAATTAATAAAGTAATTAGTCAAAGGGGTATTTAGGTCATTTGACCAACTTAAGTCAAAGTCAAACTTTGACTTTTCGTAGTCAAAAGTCAACTTTTTGACTTTTTACTAATTTTTCCGTTTTGACTAATTCTAACCTCCCGAATATGAATCTGTATTCATTTCTCTAAAATTCAAATCATATTTGAATATAAATCTGGTCAAAGTTCAAAATCAACATGTTGACTTTTTGACCGTTCTCTAACCTTTTCAAGCTTTTAAATATGAATCTATATTCATATTTATTTAAATCATATTTAAACATAAAACTTAAAGTTTATTTCTACCGCTTATATCTTATATATCTGTCGGTTTCTCTCTCTTATCTTTATTCCAACAATTCGAATTACTTCAACATACTTGTTCTTAGTTGAATCCATATGAGCTAGTAGGGGAACCTAATTGACCTATAGATCATGTGCTCCAACGATTCGAGATTAATTGGCTAAACTCTTTTAGACCAAAGTTAATCAACATTCGTTAACTAAAGAGTCATTCCACTAAAGACTCTTAGTTGCACTCCCCTCACTATAGATATATTTCTGTCCACCTGATATAACCATGATGGGTAAGTTGAAACCTTCACAGGTTGTTCGTAATCTTGGCTGGGTCAAAATACCGTTTTACCCCCGAGATTAATCTTGCTCCTTAAGACCCACTGATCCACTATTGAACAATTGGTTTAAGGTCCAATCTTTAAACCAAAATTCTTCTCGGGCCAATGAGAAGGTGGGGCCTCTTGTTCAAGACTTGGATTCAGTCTTAAGGGAACAACCTATCTACCTAGAAGTAGGTAAAAGTGAATCACATCTTGCACCCTATGTCCCTAGCTATCCACTCGATCTTACCCCTGAAATGGGAGACTTATTGGGCCAGCGATGTTGAGCTGCTGTAACGCCCCAAAAGTTAAGATGATTTTGGAGTTAATTATCTTAATTTTGTTTAATTAGATTTAATTTATTGGGGGTTATTTTGAATTCATTTAATGAGAATTATTTGATTTATGTGAGAATTGAAATTAATTAAATATTTCTTGAATGAATATTTAATTAATTAGAGGTTTTGGCATGTGGTGTTTGTTGAGTTTTTGATTAAATGGTAGGTTAAGAGGATTAAGTAAAGTTGTGGATTTTTAGTGTTGTTGAAGTTGAATTTAATTAAATAATTTAATTAAATAATTATGGACGTTATTTAATTAAATTGTGGGGTGGAAAGTTTGTTGAAGATTTGATAATTATATGTATATGTGGAAATATATATAATTATTATGTGAAAGGAAAAGATATTTGTTGAAATATAATTATTTAAGAAAAAGATAATTGTATTTTGGAGAAATGATATTTAGTAAGGGAGAAAAAGTAAAATAATTATATTTTGAGAAAATATAATTATTTGTAAGAAGATAATTAATTATTTTGGAGAAAGATAAATAATAATTAATTATTGTGGAAGATAATTAATTATTTTGGAGAAAGATAAATAATAATTAATTATTGTAGAAAATAATTAATTATTTTGGAGAAAGATGAATAATAATTAATTATTGTGAAAGATAATTAATTAGTTTGCAGAAAGATAAATAAGTGGAGTTGTTATGGTTGGGTTAAGATAATTCAGGTTGGAAGTTATAATGATTTATTGGAAAAGATTTGATTGATTAAATTAATTGAAGATTTAAGTTAATTTGAGATTTTGGAGGGAAAAGTTGGTTTTGGTAGAATTGGATTTAATTGAGTATATATATATATAATTAATAATTTGGAAAAGTGAAGTTAATTATATGATGAAATATAATTATATTTATTTGGAAAAGAAGATAATCAATGAGGAGAGAGATGGTTGATTTGATTGGACAAGAAAAGATATATATTTATAATAGTTTAAATAAATATATATGTTTATTGTAGATTTTGGTGAGAGAAAAATAATAATAATAAATAATAATAATAATTATTATTAATGGTTATAAATGCCTAAGATTTTGTGCATATAAGACATTTATTTAGGAAAGATAATGGAAATAAAGATATATGTATATTTTGGGTATTATATATATATCCTAAAAGGAAAAGGAAATAATAATAATAAATATTATTGTTATTATTTGGGTCTATAAATAACATTGGAATGCTTAAGTTAGAAAATAAAGAAAAAGAAAAAGGTTTTTCATCTTTTTCTCTAAGATAACCCTTTGCCCTCGTAAGTTGAAGTTAAGATTGGTCTCTTTAGAAGCTTGAGGATTTAAAGTGATGAATTTTTTCATTAAGGATAAGAGGATTTTTCAACCACCCTCTGAGTAACCTTGGTAAGCCAATAAAATTAAGTTAATATTTTATTAATTTAATTTTTGGATCTATTTGGGGTTTCTTTAAAGGTTCAATTGGCTAATTTTTTTAAGATTTAAATCTTGGATTTTTCCCAATCAAGGTTGAATTGGTTTCAACCCAATTTCATTAATTAAGATACTGCGTTTTCCTTTTATGATTAAGATTAAGTTAATTGGAGATTTTTTTTTACTATCAGCTAGGGAGTACTTTGTTTGGCTAAAATCTCCAGGTAAGAGATTCTCCTACTAGGTCTTCGAACTGAATTTAAGAGACCGCATGTAATTATGATTATGCATTGATGGTAGCTAAAATGCATAATTTGATGCTATTGATAATGATTGTCATTATATGGATGATTGTCATTATATGGATGATTGATGATGATGACTGATGTTATGTTAATGACCGGTAGTATGTTGTTGACGACTGTTGATGTTTATGTTGATGCATGATATATTAATGACATGATTAAGGACGTTAAGATTAATACTCAGGTCATGTTATGATGTTATGTTATGCTACATGCTATGGATAGGGTGTTCTGTTAACTTTGTCTATTAGAGTCGTACCTGCATGGGTATCCTTCGGGATCACCACCTTTTTAGGATTGCGTAGTCCGACGGGACCGCCAGTCTGACATTGACATTGACATTGACATGATTTGAATGATTCGACGGGATCACTCACACCCCAATCGTCATAGGTGTTCCATTGGGTTCACCAGAGACCAGCTTGTTCCTACGGGATCGCAGATTGCACGTGTTCGGAAACGTGCCAGTTTAGGGGTACTTCTTTACAGGACTTTAATGGAAAGTTAACAGACACCTAGTGGGACTAGTAGTAAGTCCCTTACTGAGTATATGTTTATACTCACTCTTTCTATGTTTAATATTTCAGGCAAAGGTAAAGGTAGAGGAAAGCTGGTGAGCGACAGAGAAGGATCCGTGACATGTCATATGGAGACTCAGTTTTGCTTCCGTGTTTATGTTTCAGTGTTTCAGCATTCTGTTTTTAATGAAAATTTAGTTTCCCTCCTTTAAAGAAAGTGTCTCATGTTATTGTTTCTTTTTAGTAATGACCTCAGCTTAGTATAAAAAGTTGGGTCGTTACAGTAACTTAAATCCTCCATTCTTTATTTAATTAAATTCAACTTCAACAATACTAAAAATCCACAACTTTACTTAATCCTCTTAACCTACCATTTAATCAAAAACTCAACAAACACCACATGCCAAAACCTCTAATTAGTTAAATATTCATTCAAAAAATATTTAATTAATTTCAATTCTCACATAAATCAAATAATTCTCATTAAATGAATTCAAAATAACGTCCAATAAATTAAATCTAATTAAACAAAATTAAGATAATTAACTCCAAAATCATCTTAATTTTTAGGGCGTTACAATCTCCCTCCTTTATGAAACTTTCGTCCTTGAAAGTTCTAATCTTTGAACAACTTGGGATACTTGGCTCTCATGTCTTAATTAATAACAATTTTTATCAAACTCCATAATCTTTAATTAAATATACACACCCATGTATATATATTTAGTTAATCCAACACTAAACAACTGAATACATTCCTTAACTTCCAATTCCACTTAATGTAATACCCATAATAATTTTCCTAAATTTATGGGTTGTTACAGCTGCCCTCACCTATGCAGATCTAAGGATACTACCGAATGAATAGAAGTTCATAATTAGCTCAGGATTAAGATCAAGTTACCTAGGTCATCATAATTGAAATAGTCAGTTTATAGTTTACGGTGTTATAACTAAAAGTGACTACTTCGTGGTTCCAGTCTTATGCAAACAATTTACATAGGACGCCCCCACTCCTATGTCTCTACATGAACGATTCAGGATTACATCGTTTGTACTAACTACGGAGTGGGCCGCATCCATAGTGTTTATCCAGAATAAGGCGTCCAACCTTATTCATACACTATAGACCATTTGGGCTATTAACTTGAACTTAATCCATGTTTATGTCTCCACATGAAGTTCAAGTATATATGACAAACTAGTAAATAGCCTCGGGACCTTAAAATTATTGCTTTTAAGATTATAACATTCAATAATAAATTTTATTGAATCAAATAACAAAATATGAGTTTTAGGACACAAATTCCAACAAACTCACACTTGGACTAAAACTCCAAGTTAGAATTTTATAATGAGACAAAAGTATATATACATGAGTACAATAAACACATATATAAACTAGGGCATAATCCCAATAAGTCTCCCACTTGTCCTAGTTTACAAACCACGAAGACCTAAACTATGTAGGTGGCTCTCAAACACTTTAGCCGTGAGAGCTTTTGTAAACGGATCAACCATGTTTTGCTTGGAGGAGATTTTTGTTACTGTAACGTCTCCTCGATGTACGATTTCCTTGATGAGATGGTACTTTCGTTCAATGTGCTTTCCATGTTTATGACTTCTAGGTTCTCGTGAGTTTGCAACTGCACCACTGTTGTCACAGTATAAGGTGATTGACAGATGCATATTTGGAGCAACTTCCAAATCTGTTAAAAACTTTTTAAGCCATATTGCTTCTTTCGCTGCTTCACAGGTAGCTACATATTCAGCTTCCATAGTGGAGTCGACAATACAAGATTGTTTTATGCTTCTCCATACTACTACTCCTCCGTTCAGAGTGAAAACTGATCCTGATGTAGACATTCTAGCATCTTTATTTGAAAATCGGAGTCAGTGTATCCAGTAAGGATCAGATCCTTAGAACCATACACAAGCATGTAATCTTTTGTTCTTCTAAGATATTTTAGAATGTTCTTAACGGCTGTCCAATGATCACGTCCAAGATTGGACTGATATCTACTAACAATTCCTACTGAATAGCAAACGTCAGGTCTAGTACATAACATTGCATACATCAGGCTCCCAACAGCAGAAGCATAGGGAATGTTACTCATATCCTCAACTTCTTGAGGTGACTTTGGACATTGTTCTTTTGATAAATGAATTCCATATCTGTACGGCAGCAGACCCTTTTTGGAATTCTGCATCTTATATCTTGACAATATTTTATCTATATAAGATGTTTGAGACATGGCTAGAGTTTTGTTCTTTCGGTTCCGAACTATTTGGATACTAAGAACATATTGTGCATTTCCCAAATCTTTCATTTGGAATTGCGTAGCTAGCCATTCCTTAATATCAGTTAGATGACCTACGTCATTCCCAATGAGTAGAATGTCATCTACATACAATATTAAGAATGTTATAGTAGAATTGATGATCCTTTTGTAAACACAAGATTCATCAACATTCTGTTCAAAACCATAGGATTTGATCGCAGTATCAAATCTTATATTCCAGAATCTAGAAGTTTGTTTCAATCCATAAATGGATTTTTGAAGCTTATAAACCTTTTGTTCTTGACCCTTTTGTATAAACCCCTCTGGCTGGACCTTATAAATACTCTCTTCAAGATTACCGTTCAAAAAGGCTGTCTTGACATCCATCTGCCAAATTTCATAATCATAAAAAGTGGCAATGGACAAGAGTATTCATATCGACTTTATCATAGCAACAGAGAGAAAGTTTCTTCATAATCTATTCCCTCCTTTTATTTATAACCTTTTGCCATAAGTCGAGCTTTGAAAGTCTGTACTTTACCAGCTTGATCTCATTTTCTCTTGTAGATCCATTTACAACCAATAGGTCTTACATCATTTGGTTGATCTAGTAGAGTCTAGACAGAATTGGAATACATAGATTCCATTTCGAGGTCCATGGTTTTGATCCATTGGTCACAATCCACATCATTCATTGCCTGTTTATAGGTCAATGGATCCTCTATGCCATCATCAGGTATGATGATTTGAGCTTCACTTAAACCCAAATAGCGATCAGGCTGTTGTACAACCCTCCCACTACGACGAGGTTCTCCAAATTCTTGAGAAGGATGTGTTTGACCAATATTCCTAGTTTTATCTACTACTTTAATAGATGAACTAGGTCTATCTGTAGCATTCTTGAAAATTTCTTCTAATACTAATTTACTGCGAGTTTGATGATTTCTTATGTAGTTTTCCTTTAAGAACGTAGCATTTGTCGATACAAATACTTTATTTTCTTGAGGGTCATAAATTAAACCACCTCTTGATTCTTTTGAATAATCTACAAATAGACATAATTTTGAACGATGTTCCAACTTTTTAGGATTTTGCACCAACACGTGTGCTGGACATCCCTAAATCCTAAAGTGACGTAAACTTCCTTTACGCCCTTTCCATAGCTCATAAAGTGTTTTAGAAACACTTTTAGAAGGAACATTGTTAAAAATATAGCTAAAGCATATCCCCAAAAAGAATCTGGCAATTGAGCAAAACTCATCATAGAGCGAACCATGTCTAACAAAGTTCAGTTTCTTCTTTCTGATACACTATTCTGCTGAGGCGTACTAGGTTCAGAGAGTTGTGATTAGATTCCATGTTCTATCAAATAGTCTAGGAATCACAAATCCATATACTCTCCACCTCGATCTGATCGAAGTGTCTTTATTGTTTTACTTGATTCATTTTCAACTTCAGCCTTTTATTCTTTGAACTTTTCAAAAGAATTAGACTTGTTCTGAATTAGGTAAACATGACCATACCTAGAATAATCATCAATAAAGCTGATGAAAGATTTGCATCCTCCTCGAGCCTTGACATTCATTGGTCCACAAAGGTCCAAATGTACGAGCTCTAAAGGTGTTTTGGCTCTAAGACATTTTCCAGTAAAAGATCTCTTGGTCATTTTTCCTTCAAGACAGGAATCATATGGAGGTAAAGAGTTATCTTCTAACTGACTCAGAAGTCCACTCTTAACCAATCTCCCAATCCTATTGAGATTTATGTGACCAAGTCTTAAGTGCCATAAGAAGGCATTAGAAGAAACTTTTTGTCTTTTATTCTGAGTTTCAGCTGTTCTAAACATCTCAGTATTTAAGACAAAATTTGCTCGTGTTGGTCTTAACTTATATAAGTTGTTTTCAATTATAGCAGAACAAATGTGAATAGCTTTTCTTAAAATGAACGCTTCATTAATTTCAAAAGATATTTTATACATATGTTCTATTAAACAAGAGATAGATATCAAATTCCTCTTCATTTGAGGTGCATACAAGACATTCTTGAGCAGAATATATCTATCATTAAAAAACAACTTCAAATCTCCCACTGCTTTGGCCGAGACCATTTCTCCAGTTCCAACTTTGAGAGTGATCTCGCCCTCAGAAAGCCTTTTCCAAGAACTAGTTTCCTGAAATGAGAAACAAATATGATTGGTGGCTCATGAATCTAGTATCCAGGAAGAATTTTCATTTTCCACTAAACATGTTTTAAGGACAAGTAAATCACATTTACCTTGTGCTTCTTTCTCTGCTTTTTTCTGAGCAAGGTATTTTGGGCAATTTCTTAGCCAGTGTCCATTTTCACCACAGTGGTAACATTTACCTTTTTCTATAGTCTTTCTTACCTTGTTTTGCTTGGGAGTCTTCCCCTTTTCATTCTTTTTAATCTTTCGATTGGGTTTTGATGGTCTAGATTTAGAGTTACAGGACGATCCTCTTTTTAATTTTCCTTTTGTAGTAGCAATATTTGCTTCTACTTCTTTTCCCTTACCCTTGGTAAGATTCTAGAAACGCTGGAGCTCATTCAGAAGGGTTTTTAGGTTAAATTCTATCTTATTTAGGGACACATTCGTTTGGAATGGTATGAAGCTCTTCGGAAGAGATTCTAAGATAAAAGTAACTTGATTAGCCTCATTGATGGCACCACCATTTACCTCAGCAAAATTGAAGTGCATCATCATGTCTAGGACATGTTCTCTAACAGAGGTCTCCTCCTTCATACGCTTAGTGTAAATGTATTTGATGGCCTCGTGTCATAATGACCATTCTGGTTGCCCAAACATTCCTTTTAAAGAATCCATAACCTCTTTAGTCGTGGCTAAGGATTCATGTTTCTTTGCTAAAACATCTGATATGCTAGCAAGAATATAGACATGGGCTTTCTCATTTGCTTTTATCCATCGATCATATGCTTTCCGACTAGCTCGATTTGCATTTGAGGTAGGGGTTTGAGGACATTCCTCAGTTAAGACAAATCTTAAATCATCAACCACTAGTATTGTGTTAAGATTTGATTTCCATGCCGCATAGTTATCACCGTTAAGTTTTTCGGAAGCTAACAATTGAACTATCGAACTATTCATGCTGAAAAACAAACATACTTTGTTTAGAAGCTTTAATCTAAATTAACCAATCATTTTAGCAAAAATTTAAATAATATACCCTTTTATTATGTTTTGCAACGATAATACAAAAACTCACAAATATCTCATATTTACTTAGCATTTAGTTACCGTTTACTTCGGTCCAAAATATACTAACTATTTTAGTAATTCTTGTAAGTGTGACCCTTCATTTTCGGCCCTCAAAGATGAGAATCATTATGCTCCCAAAGGTGGAAAGACAATATGAAAACTTATCTAAGAGACCCTATCCATATATGGAGTTCTCGGTGTTCCGAATCCTATAATACAGCCCTCCGAAGGGAACGTCGCTCTAGGACAGACAAGTAGGCGCATTATAGGAATCTCATGGTGCGACCCAATGGAAGAGACTGTGGGATGTATTGTCATAAATCCCTCACCCACTTACTATGAACTACTTCCCCCATCCACCTTCTTCATTGCTCATGCAAACACTCTCTGAAGAGAGTACGCTCCTATGCACGGTCTAAAGCCTTGCATGAACGTCACGGTGTGAACTCTTGGGGACGCTAGAGCTAAAAGTACGATACTTTTCTCCAGCTGAAGTGTTCTAAAATAATTTTGGGTAAAATAATTTAGGATTTAATTTAGGCTAACTTAAACAAATCCTAAATCTAGGTAAACCATCCAAGTATAACATTTATACTGGATTTTAACGTACGATGTCTAGGTGATAAACCAATTTTATGACCTTACATCTCTCACGCATGCTCATAAAAAACTAGGTTAACTAGGCTCAAGAACTGATTATGATCTCCAGATAGGAGGTGTTCCGTAAACCGTCAATTTAAAAACCTCCAATCCTTAGTCATCTTATCTGACTTGTTGACAAGATCGAAACAGGTGAGCCTCTTGTAATTTAGTTTTACAAGATATTGACCTAAATCTAATTTTGGAAGATATGATATTAACCTAGGTAAGCATGCATCTTATATTTGTTATAGATTTTAATGTCTAATTTATTTTATAACAATTATAAAACTCTTAGACTAACCTATAACCATTTATCTAGAAAAAACAACAAATTAATATGGCATTTTGATTTATTTAACTTTTTAAATAAACCAATTATTGATTAATTTTATTAAATCATATTTTCATATGGTTTTTAATTATAAATATTTTTTACTAAATTGAAACATATGTTTATTATATAGATATCATTGGTTATTATTTATTATCTCATTACGTGTAGATACGATGTATGCACTGGATTCGTTAAGACATGGTAGTGTTCGAGACGAATTGAAATCTATGGTCAACACATAAGTATTTAACCGTAATTTTACATTAAGTGTATATTTATTATGTAAATTGCAGTTTGTTATATTTTTTTTATTTTTTTTTAATTCAGAGGCTTAAGAATGTTTTGTGCTGAAACAAACACAAGAGCTCGACCTCTTACTTGAATTTCTGTTAAGATATGAGTACTTAAATTATAAATAAATGATAATGTGCGTTCAATTTAAATATTTATTTTTATTTTAACATGTGTTTTGAATATATGTGTGCGTATAGTGTGTTCAACAGCTGGGCAGTACAGAATGTGGGTATTATGTGATGAAGTTCATGCAAGACATAGTAAGGCAAAAGAGCATTACAATTACAGATGTGGTACGCATTTTATTGCACCATATCTCTTATAGCTATTATTCTTACCCTTAGTACAATCTAGTAACTAAATTACATTTATTTCATTTACAGTTGACGAGACAAGCACCTTATACTCAATCTGAATTGGATATGGTGAGAGTGGAATACTGTGACTTTCTAGGATGCTATATATGATACATGTTTTTATTGCAACGAATGAGTAGTTTTTATATTTATAGTTTAGGTATATCTTGATACAATGTCAATTTCTGTAGGATTATGTCTTGATCATATTTGTTAGATATTGTTTTTCGTAGAACAACATTGTTTTACAGTTGATTAATGAAAATTAATTAGTTCATTTGATGGATGTCTAGTAATTTTATGAAATATATGTTACTTGTGTGTTTCAATTATATGGTATGATGGTACGAATTTCATATTTGTGATTGTTGATTTTTTTCATTAGTTGTTTGAAGTTGGGAAGTTAGAAGTTTCAAATTTTTGGAGTTCTAGAGTTGTGTGAGTTCTGAGTTCTACAGGTTATGTAGTTGACACGTAGATTTGAAGGAGTTGTTTGAACTAGGTTTGTAGTTGTATGCAATGGATTTATGAACACATCAAAGTCTTCTTTCTTGATGGCCACTACCTTCAAGAAAGGGTTTTTTTATGACATGTTTTGGCCATCAAGAAAACAAATTTCTTGATGGACTTTTTAGTTTCCTTGATGGGCAACAAACATCAAATTCTTCTTTCTTTATGGTCAATACCATCAAGAAATAGTTTTTTATGGCATCTTTTGGCCATCAAGAAATGATTTTTTTGATAGGCTTTTCAATTTCCTTGATAGGCGAAAAACATCGAAGTTCCCTTTCTTGATGGCCAATACCATCAAGAAAGAACTTTTGATGACATGTTTTAACCATCAAGAAAACTAGTTTTCTTGATGGTTGGGCTTTCTTGATGTCTGCCTACATGATGGGCAAAGACCATCAAGGTAGATATTTTTTGACGTGCTTTGCACATCGAAGAAGGCCAAATATGTATTAGTGGTTAGACGCAATTCAAACATTTTATCTCCAGAGAAGATAATACTTGGTTTCTTAACCATTTTACTACTTTATAATTCGATGGGTATACTTAGTTACACTTTATACGCCTAGTTTTGGGCATCATACATGGTGAGAAAATTCGAATTTTGAAGTTCTTTATACGCCAAGTTTTGGGCATCATGTATGAAGTTATTTTGTTCACCATCATTTCAAATGCAGCATCATCTACCGACGTCATTTCTACCATCTGTCCAAAAACCTCAAACCCACCATTTTGGTCAAGTGTGTTGAAATCTGCAGGCACTACATATCTTAAACCTCGCCCATACAAATGCTAAAAAATCTTTGACCCTAGCCAACTCACTTGCAAAATCCATCACCAATCCTCAACTTAAGCAACAATATTCGTCTTGTGCTGAGAGCTATGATGAAGTTGTTGGTGATATTGAAAATGCCCAAAAGGACTTGGTCATTGGTGACTTTAATGCTGTCAATATTGTAACTTTGATAAGTGTTTCGTAAGATTTTGGGTAATTTCGGTAAGTTTTGTGAATACCCATTTAGTTTTAACATAAACTTGATATTACCCATAAGGTTATGTATGAAAGATGGGAGGTTCTGTGAAATTGAGGCTGAAGAGGAAGAAGAGAACTTTGGAAAAGTGACAGCTATAACAGCAGTGTGGTAAACACAGACCACCTCTGATGTTCTGATCGGTTTGAGCTACACAAAACGAATTAAGAGGTGATGTTTAAATTTTATGAAACCTAATTCATTTTTGAACAAATTTTATGAAGGAAGCTTAAGCAAATTCTGAGGTTTATTGGGTGAATTTTCACACAAAAGATAGAGCAAGTGTTTTCACGCAAAATCAGAAGATCTCTGTTATTTTTAGTATTTTAGGGTGTAGCAGTGGAGTTAGGATCTCTATTTAGTATGGTTGGAAAGCTTATTCAATGTACTACAACTTTTATGAAGAAATTGTGAGCTAAATATGGTTAGAAGTAAGCTTAATTTCATAAACAAGTCAGGGGATAGCAGAAGACTCCGTTTTTGAATATTTTCTGTTTCGGGCCAATACTGTAGCAATTTGTTGGGAATCGTATTTTCCTTCCTTCAGATATATTATAAAGGATATTAAAATAAAAATTGTGACATAAAGAACACTCATTTTGGTTGAGTATTGAAAGAGTTATGATCATTTGAAGTTCACGTTGCGAATCTGGAAAATTTTGAGAAATGTGTTGTCGAGGTAATTTTGATATGGTTGTAGATAAATTTTAGTGGGTTCTCTCATGTTTGGGTGCTTGTGGCGTTAAGAGATTAATGTGATGCTAAGGGTCCAAAGATGGAATTTTTAGAATAGATTAAAACATGAAGGGATAATTAAATTTAAGTCTTGGAAGAGAGAAATTGGAGTCTTTGGAGCATAAAATAGTTTGAGTTGGCTTATTAGAGTATGTTGAAGATTGTTGTGTCGTCTTGCTTTGTAAAGTTAATTGATAAACCTTAATCTTGTTTCAGGCTAAATCGAAGTGGGGAAGGCGTAAAATCTCGGGGGATCGAGTAATTGATTGTGAGTGGCGTAAATTCAAGTATTTTCATTATAAATCTAGTATAATTGTTCTAGTATGAAAATTTAGAATATGATTGCCTTATGATTTATGTGTTATAAAGGTTTTCAAATGTGATTTTCGGTTTTTCATGAACTCTTGTATTTTGAAACTGTGGTTGAACCCAAACTTATTAAGTACGTTTAGATGACAACTTGTTTCTAAACATTCATTGATTTGTAACTAGATTTGAAGGAGTTCCAAAAGTATGTATTGATGGCTAAGGATCCAAATATGTGAAAACGTGTTTTTAACCATGTTTGATTTGTTTTCAAACTTGAACTGTGTGACATTATGGATGTTGGTGATTACCCTTAAGGCTACAAGAATATGTTTCTATAGTGCCACCTACGGTTGTCAGGGGATTCCGTGGCTGAAAGAGGCCGTGACCGGAGATCCGAGAACCTGAGCCTAGGTGAGGACGTGGATGGAGGATTGTGATATGGCTTCGGACCTAGCTTAACCCATGGTTGGGTGGCTCTATGTGCACATAGGAGCGGTATGTTGCTACCGTGGTAGGTGCTAAGTATGCGTGAGCTCCGTTTGGCTGCGTGTTTCCTTGTGGATTTAATCACGTATGAGCTATCCTTGGGCCGTATGCTTAGTATGCTATCATGGTTGGATTGGATTGATTGGATCAGATTGGATGGAGGTTGTTATCGTGGCAGGCACTAAATATGCGTGAGCTAGTTTTGGCAGCATGATTTTTAGTCATGTGCGAGCTATCTTTGGCCGTATATTTAGATGCCTTGCCATGGTTGATTGGATACAGGTTTGTTGGCCTTACTTGTGGTTTATGGTAATATACGATTTTAAAGCTGTAATTATTATTTCGTTATTGAGGTTATATTTAAACGATTTAAAGATATGTTTTATAAGCTTTTACTTTTAAAACTTGCCACTCATTGAGATTTAGCTCACGTTTTCAATGTTTTCTTCCCCTCCCCCAGGTAGCGGTCAAGGACCAGGCATTGGTTGAGCTTCCCGTCATTAATCATAGATTTTCATTCTTTTCGTATGTTTTTAATTCAAGTTTGTATTTGTATAACGGGGTGCATAGAAGTAATGAGGGTCACGCCAAGGTCATGTGTTTTGAGACACTTTTAGACTGTAATTATTTCTTGGCTAGTATCTAGTCTGATAATGAGTTCTACATGAAATTCTGAATGAGATTCTTAAATTGTTTGGATGAATGTGTGTTGAAACACACTCGATGATGTTTGAGTTTTTTTTTTTTAAACAAAACATAGATGTGTGATTTTCTTCTATTTTCAGGTGTGGTTAATCCATTTTTCAGGGGAGACTCTGTCAAATTTTTTAGAATTTTTGGAAAGCATTTTATAAATCTTACGTTTAGGAGGATTGTTTTAAGGAGTAGATTCACACCACGATCTAGGTTAGAGGGGAAAACTTAGAACAGGATGTGACATGAAGTCTGTTATCAAGATACTGGTTATGAATTATGTCATGGAGGTACCAAGGGTTTGGAAATCTCTTGGGCAGATTGTGTATACACGGTTGAGTGGTGCTGTAAACTGAATACGACTGTTATGCCTAATATGGACGTTATGCATAAAATAGATTACCTGTAGGTGTGCTAGGGTTTGAATTGAGACGAAGTACCTTTAGGGGGATTTACAAAGTGGTGATTTGACTATTAGACTGAATTTAGGGAATGTCACGATGAAGTGTGGGTTGGACATACATATAGCAATCGAGGAGACTGTTGATTAAACTTAAACTGTCGGACTGGTTAAACTTATAAACTGAAACGTTAACTTGAATGTTATTGTGATGTGACTGTTGTAGATGGTTTAGTATGGACTGAGGGGTAACAGTTAGCTTTATCTATGGGGTAGCGTACCTTATAGGCACGATATCCTTCAGGATCACGAGACTGATATGTGCATCCTTCGGGATCAATAGACTGATATGTGCATCCTTCAGGATCACGAGATTGCTATGTGTATCCTTCGGGATCACGAGACTGATATGTGCATTCTTTGGGATCACTAGACTGATATGTGCATCCTTCGGGATCAGTAGACTGATATATGCATCCGATGGGATCACTAGACTGATTGATGTGTTCGTTCTACGGAACCACTAGACTGTTTACGTAGGGTACCCCTTAATAGGAAGCTAATTGTTATCACCCTAACGGGCCCAGTAGTGGGTCCCTTACTGGGTATATTTTATACTCACCCTTTTTCTCTTTAACTTTTCACGTAAGGGTATGGCGAGGGGCAGACCGACGAGGGGCAAGAAGGATGCGTGAAGGCCATATGGACGCGTCTGGTTTTCTTTATGCTTCCGCTGATGTATTTTGTTACTTGTTTTGTTTTTTTCATTGTCAGATCGAGTCATGGTTAGAACATTTGATTGGTGGTTTTGTGTTTTGATGATTTGAGCACAATATTTTGGAACTCTTGGGAACTTGATTTAAAATAGGGCCCGAAATTGCTTTTGTGATATTTTAAACGTTTTTAATGATTCATAACCGGTCTTTTATGAGTTTATGTGTTTTACTGTCGAGTCTTAGTACTACGTAGTGACCTCAGCTTAGTCCGAAAAGTTAGGTCGTTACAGTTGGTATCAGAGCCTAAGTTTTAGGTTCTGTAGACTTACTTATGATGTGAGTCTATGTTTTGTGTCCCTATGGCTAAAACGATCCTTTGCCACTCGTCAGGTACGCTTTCATGAAATTATATGTATCATTTTATATGCATGACCTTTCCTAAGTAACCTGTGAGGTTAATTATCCTATGAGACTAAAAGAATCATTGGTGGTTGTCAGGAAAATGCTGTCGAGGAGAGGTGCGCGTAGGGGTGGCCAAGGAGGCCGAGGTAGGGGAACAGGACGAGTCTAGCCTGGAGTACAACCTATAGCTCAGGCTACCGACCCTGCTGCACCGGTTACTCACGCGGACCTCGCCGCTATGGAGTAGAGATTTAGGGAATTGATTATGCAGATGCGGGAGCAGCAGCAGCCTGCCCCGCCAGCTTCTGCTCCGGTTCCACTTGTACCCCAGGTCGTGCCAGATCAGTTGTCGGCAGAGGCCAAACATTTGAGAGATTTTAGAAAGTACAACCCCACTACATTCGATGGGTCTTTGGAAGACCCCACCAAGGCTTAGATGTGGTTATCTTCTTTGGAGACCATATTTCTGTAACACCCCATAAATTTAAGGAATTTATTATGGGTATTACATTAACTGGACTTCGAAGTTAAGGAATGTAGTTGGTGTTTTGTGTTGGATTAATTAAATATATATACATAGGTGTGTATATTTGATTAAAGATTTTGGAATTTGGTAGAATTTGATTTTAATTAAGACATGAGAGCCAAGTATCCCAAGTTGTTCAAAGATTAGAACTTTCGAGGACGAAAGTTGTTAAAGGAGGGAAGATTGTAACGCTCCAAAATTTAAGATAATTTTTGAGTTAATTATCTTAATTTTGTTTAATTAGATTTAATTTTTTGGGCGTTATTTTTGAATTTATTTAATGAGGGTTATTTGATTTACGTGGGAATTGAAATTAATTAAATATTTGTTGGATGAATATTTAATTAATTAAAGGTTTTAGCATGTGGTGTTTGTTGAGTTTTTGATTAAATGGCAGGTTAAGAGGATTAAGTAAAGTTGTGGATTTTTAGTGTTGTTAAAGTTGAAATTAATTAAATAATTATGGATGTTATTTAATTAAATTGTGGGGTGGAAAGTTTGTTGGAGATTTAATAATTATATGTGTATTTGGAAATATATATATAATTATTATGTTAAAGGAAAAGATAATTATATTTGTTGAAGTATAATTATTTAAGGAAAAGATAATTGTATTTTGGAGAAAGGATATTTAGCAAGGGAGAAAAGGTAAAATAATTATATTTTGGGAAAATATAATTATTTGTAAAAGGATAATTATTTTAGATAAAGATAAATAATAATTAATTATTATGGAAAATAATTAATTATTCTGCAGAAAGATAAATATTGATTCTTGAGTGAAGTTGTTATGGTTGGGTTAAGATAATTCATGTTGGAAGTTATAAGTGATTTATTGGAAAAGATTTGATTGATTAAATTAATTGAGGATTTAAGTTAATTTAAGTTTTTGGAGGGAAAAGTTAGTTTTGGTGGAATTGGAATTAATTGAGTATATATATATGGATATATATATATATATATATTTAATTAATAATTTGGAAAAGTGAAGTTAATTATATGATGAAATATAATTATATTCGTTTGGAAAATAAGATAATCCATGAGAACAAAGATGGTTGATTTGATTGGACAAGAAAAAATATATATTTATGATGATTTAAATAAATATATATGTTTATTGTAGATTTTGGTGAGAGAAAATTATTATTAATAATAAAGAAGTATTATTATTATTATTTTTATTAATGGTTATAAATGCCTTAAATGCACAAAATCTTAGGACGTTAAGATTAATATTGTGCATTTAAGGCATTTATTTAGGAAAGATAATGAGAATAAAGATATATGTATATATTTGGTATTATATATATATATATATCCTAAAAGGAAAAGGAAAAGGAAATAATAATAATTATTATTATTGTTTTTATTTTGGTCTATAAATAGCATTAGAATGCTTAAGTTAGAAAGTAAAGGAAAAAGAAAAAGGTTATTTATCTTCTTCTCTCTAAGATAACCCTCTGCTGTCGCCGCCTCACCAGTTGTAGTTAAGATTGGTTTCTTTGGAAGCTTGGGGATTTAAAGTGATGAATTTTCCCATCAAGGATAAGAGGATTTTTCAACATCCATCTGAGTAACCTTGGTAAGCCAATGAAAATAAATTAATATTTTACTAATTTAATTTTGGATCTATTTGGAGTTTCTTTAAAGATTCAATTGGCTAATTTTTTTGAAGATTTAAATCTTGGATTTTTCCAATCAAGGTTGAATTGGTTTCAACCCCTTTTGTTTGAGAAGTTAATTAATTTGGGAAATTTTTTGGATGTTAGCCAATTGCTAATTTCATTAATTAAGATACTGGGTTTTTACTTTTATGATTAGAATCAAGTTAATTGGAGAATTTTTACTGTTAGATAGGGAGTACCTTGTTTGGCTAAAATCTCCAGGTAAGAGATTCTCCTACTAGACCTTCGAACTGAATTTAAGAGACCGCATGTAATTATGATTATGCATTGATGGTAGCTAAAATGCATAGTTTGATGCTATTGATAATGACTATCATTATACTGAGATTATGTTGATGACTGATTTTATGTTAATGACTGGTAGATTGATGTTGATGATTGTTGATGCATGAGATATTAATCACATGATTAAGGACGTTAAGATTAATATTCATGCCATGTTATGGTGTTATGTTATGCTACATGCTATGGATAGGGTGTTCTGTTAACTTTGTCTATTAGAGTCGTACCAGCATGGGTGTCCTTGGGGATCACCACCTTTTTAGGACTGCGTAGTCCAACGGGACCGCCAGTCTGGCATTCACATAGACATGATTCGAGTGATTCGACGGGATCGCTCGAAGCCCGATTGTCTTATGTTTCCTCCGGGTACACTACAGACCAGTTTGTCCTAGGTGTTCCTTTGGGATCACGAAGACCCGTTATGTTCCTCCGGGATCACATGTTGCACGTGTTCGGGAATGTGCCAGTTCTTGGGTACCACTTTTCAGGACTCTAATGGGAAGTTAACAGACATCTAGCGTGACTAGTAGTAGGTCCCTTACTGAGTATATGTTTATACTCACTCTTTCTATGTTTAATATTTCAGGCGAAGGTAAAGGTAGAGGAAAGCTGGCGAGCGACAAAGAAGGATCCGTGACATGCCATATGGAGACTCAGTTTTGCTTCCGCGTCTATGTTTCAATATTTTAATATTTCGTTTTTAATGAAAATTTAGTCTTTCCCCGTTTAAAAAAAAGTGTCTCTTGTCATTGTTTCTTTTTAGTAATTACCTCAGCTTAGTATAAAAAGTTGGGTCGTTACAGCTATACATTTTTAAAACAAATAACAAAGTTTTGACTTTTTTTATAATGGTTAAATTGGTGCATCTACTTTCAATTTTTAAATAATAATAGTAATTAATAATAATAATAAATGTAATAGTAATAATAATAGTAATAATAATAATAATAATAGTAATATTATTATTATTATTATTATAAATGTTGGGAAGTCCTATACAGATACCGACTTCCTTTTTCCCATTTTTTAAATGCTTTTTGATAATACCATTTTATCCTTATTGAAAAAAAGTCACCTTGTACTAGATAGAAGAATTTCTTTCTGTTTTTAAGATCATCGAAGAATATTAAAATAAAATTTGTTACATTATCTAATTTAAAAAGTTGATGGTAACTAAAATATCGTTAAATATTGTATAATATTTATTTATTATACGCGAAAGAAATTCATATTTAAAAAATAATTTGAATTTAATTAGAGATTTCACATTAATTCATGCACGTGTTTTTGAACTAATTTAACTCAAAAAAATTGAAACAATAGTTACAAATTATCTTTTCCTAAAACGAAATGTAGGCAACAAAACATTTCCAAAACTAAATATGCATTTTAATGATTATAGAATCAAAAGTCATATAATTACGATGGTTAAATGAAAATAATTATTAAGAAAATCAGTACATTTGGACATCTTTGTTTCTTGAATTTAAAACTTTAACGTTTTCTTATATTTCATTATTTTAGAAAACAATTCACATCTAAATTTCATTCCTTAAATAAAATCCAAATTTTGTTTGAATAGGTTAGACTCGAGATGATGATACTTGATTTCTTCACCATCTTATTGCTTTATAACTTGACCGGTATACTTACACTTTACACCAAGTTTTTGGCATCATACATGGTTAGAAAATTTCAAATTTTAACATCTAATTAGTTGAATCTTTTAAATAAATAAATAAAACCGATCTTAGTTGTAATTATGTCAAAAAAATTGACAATGTGATTATTCATGAATTGATTTGCGTTAACTTGTTGAAGATAAAACAAACAAACAAAAGGCTAAAATAGATTGTTTAATTATGTAACTAACACCTTTCCTTTCTCCTCCCATAAGGAAAAGACCGTTTCTCTAAATTTCATCAATATATATATGTATTGATCAAATGACCCATCTCAACGAGGACACAATATTAGGAAAGAACAAAGAAAATAAAATGGCCAATAACTCTTGTCTTCTTATTGTGTCTCTTATTGGAGTTCTTTTGTTCACCATCATTTCAAATGTGGCATCATCTAATGACGTCGTTTCCACCATCTGTCCAAAAACTTCAAACCCGCCGTTTTGTTCAAGTGTGTTGAAATCTGCAGGCACTGCAGATCTAAAAGGCTTGGCTGTATACACCTTAAACCTTGCCCGTACAAATGCTCGCAAATCTTTGACCTTAGCCAAGTCACTTGCAACAACCACCATCAATCCTCGTCTTGTGCTGAGAGCTATGATGAAGCTGTTGGTGACATTGAAAATGCCCAAAAGGACTTGACACTTGGTGACTTTAATGCTGTCAATATTGTAACTTCTGGTGCCATGACAAAGATTGACGACTGTCAGGATAACTTCGCGCAGCCGCCGAAGGATACGTCGTTGCTTTTGAAGAATGGCAAGACTCTAAACGATATATGCAGCATTATTTTGGTTATATCCAATCTTCTTTGAGGACTATGTACTTTTGAGATTTTTATCAATAAATAATATGAAGTTAAATTGTTAACATATATAATAACATTACAAGGTGATGGTGATTGGAATTGATTTTGGTTAAAATTTAGAAGAGAAAAAAAATCAATCAATAGATAATTCCAACAAATCAAAATAACTAAATAAAAAATCAGACTCGAAAGATAATATCCCTAATAACACAGATAGACGTATATTAATAGATAATTCTAACAAAAGAAAAATTACTGAAATTTTATAAATATTTTGTTATATTTCAAAACAATCGTTAAGATAATTCACATAATATAATCTCTTAAGGAATGAAGCATTTTAAATATGTTTAATGTATATATTATCGTTTAAATAAGATCGTTTAATGTATATATAATTACAGTAATAATTAAATTAAAAAATAAAAATAACCAAATAAAAAACATCAATTCAAACTTAAATAATTTATTTAATTCGTTAGATGTGATATAGTTACATTAATTAAAATTTAAAGAACAAAGAAAGGAAAATCATTAATTATACATTAACTTATAATTATACATTCCAATTTCAGTCTTGAAATCTTTGGCTAGTTTTAGAGTTTTTTCTTTTCTTTACTCCAATGTTATTCCTCACATGGTGTTGACACGACGACAACATGAAACGATGTAGCATCAAGCATATCCCCGAAAACTAGAAATCCATCATTATGTGCTAATGTGTTGAAATCTAGAGGCAACCCAGAGCTAAAAGTGTTAGCCACTTACACTCTCAAACTTACATGTACAAAGGCAGAAAAATATCTAAATTTGGCCAAATCTCTTGTAGCAACGACGACCAGTTCTTAAGTTAAAAACTAATATTTTTCTTGCTACGAGAGCAATGAGGAAGCTGTGGGTGACATTAAGAATGCGAAAACAAATTAATTTGGCGGTTAATGATTTCAATTGTGTCAACATGGAAACTTATGGCATCATGACAGCGATCAACGACTTTTAAGATAGCTTCAAACAGCCATCGAAAGATTTGTCATTGCTTCCAAAGAATGGAAGGACTTCAAATGATGTATGTTGCATTATTTTAGTTATATCTAATTTTCTCTCGTAGTCCCCATTTAATGAGAAGTATTATGATATGAAACCCTAGACATTGGATGTAACGACCCAACTTTCCGGACTAAGCTGAGGTCACTACTCAATACTAAGACTAGACCACAAAACACAAAAACTCATGAAGGACCGGTTATGATTCATTAAAAACGTTAGAAATATTACAAAAGCAGTTTCGGGCCCTAGTTTAAATCACAGTCACAAGAGTTTCAAATACAATACTCAAGTCATCAAACTCAAAATCACAAAACCCATTATTCTAACAAAATATATCAGCGGAAGCATAAAGAAAACCAGACGCGTCCATATGGCCTTCACGCATCCTTCCTGCCTCTCGTCGGTCTGCCCCTCGCTGTGCCCTTACCTGAAAAGTTAAAGAAGAGAAAGGGTGAGTATAAATATACCCAGTAAGGGACCCACTACCGGGCCCGTTAGGGAACAACAGTTAACTTCCTATGTAGGGGGTACCCTACGTAAACAGTGTAGTGGTTCCGTAGAACGCACACATCAGTCTCGTGATCCCGAAGGATGCACGTATCAGTCTAGTGACCCCGAAGGATACACCTATCAGTCTAGTGATCCCGAAGGATGCACATATCAGTCTAGTGATCCCGAAGGATGCACATATCAGTCTAGTGATCCCGAAGGATGCACGTATCAGTCCAGTGATCCCGTAGGATGCACCTAACCGTAAGGTACACTACCCCATAGATGAAGCTAACCGTTACCCCCCAGTCCATATTACACCGTCTACAACAGTCACACTCCGACAACATTCATATTACTAATTCACCATAGGGTTTGCCAACCAGATAGTATAGGTTTAAACAATTACATTCTCAGTTGCTATATGCGTTTCCAATTTACACATCCTTTGTGATATTCCTTAGATCCAGTCAACTAGTCAAATCAGAATCGGACTCATAGTCCTTCCACGACAACACTCCATGATCAACATCCCGACAATAGACTACCACACACCTAACCTTAAGATTGTAAAGTCCATCAGCATACAATTCCTGTCCACAACGTAGCCCATTGACATAACTACAATATACAGAACATCCGGGCATCGATGTCTATCCGCAAACCACTCCTTACATCCGATGGCACACAAGCTACAACTAGCGGTCACGTTACCTTTACATCAGACAAGAGCATAACAGCGATACTTAATAGTCAAACATGCATCAATTCTTTCAGTACAGTTACTAACGTGTAATCCCCTGTGGATTACTACATTTCCAGCCTCGATCCGAGGTCCAGTAGTAGGAAAACCCTTACCAGATACTCGGTTATGCCCCTCGATCGAGTCCATGCTCAACGGATCCACCTAAACGAAAACACAAAGGTTTTAACGATGATACTAGTAGGAGTCATTTTAAATGGTCCTAAGCAACATCCGTTGACTTACCCGAGGAAAGAAAAGCTATCTCTAAATAAGCCTGCCGCGGAACCCGAGAACCGGATCCACCTAGGAAGGATACCTGCTTCAGCCAAAACTCGCATTTCGAGAACTTTGCATACAACTTATTATCCCTAAGTGTTTGCAAAACCATACGTAAATGCTCCTCATGCTCGGACTCCGTCTTGGAGTATATCAAGATATCATCAATAAACACAATCACAAAAGTATCTAGGAACTCCCTAAACACTCTGTTCATCAAGTCCATGAACACTGTCGGAGCATTCGTTAAACCAAAAGACATCACAATGAACTCATAGTGTCCGTATGTGGAACGAAATGCTGTCTTCGGTACATCACCATCTTTAATCCTCAGCTGATGATATCCCGATCGAAGATCAATCTTAGAGAACACTGTAGCTCCCTGTAACTGGTCAAATAGATCGTCGATCCTGGGCAAGGGATATCTGTTCTTAACGGTTACCTTATTCAACTCCCTATAGTCAATGCATAGACGCATCGATCCATCCTTCTTCTTAACAAATAAAACTGGCGCACCCCAAGGTGACACGCTCGGTCGAATGAATCCCTTATCAAGCAATTCTTGTAACTGCACCCGGCTCCAACTCTATGGCAAACTCAACCTCTCTGTGAGGAGGTAACCCTGGAAGTTCTTTAGGAAAGACATCCGGATAGTCCCTCACCACCGGTTCTGATGACAGGGATACATCGACCTCTCTAGTATCCACCACGCTCGCTAAGATACACCAAGTACCCTGACTGAGCAGTTTACTGGCCCTGATGGCTGAGATTACCTGAGGCAACGACCTTGACCCTTCTCCCTTAAATTTAAAACTGGCCATTGAGGGAGGGTTAAACGCTACCTCCTTACGGGAACAATCTATGCTGGCATGGTTAGCGGCCAACCAATCCATACCCAAGATTACATCAAAGTCGAGCATGTCCAGGACTAACAGTGTTACTTCAATCACATGGCCTACTATCTCAATCTGACATGCTTTCACCTTTTTCTTCGACAACATACACTCCCCGGAAGGAGTAGATACTGATAGAACATGGTGTAAGGGCTCTACCTCTAAGCGGGCATGCAACACAAATGCGGAAGAGATAAAAGAATGCGACGAACCCGAATCAAACAAAACTAAGGCGTAATGCCCCAATACTGGAAGCGTACCTGTCACCTCCGTGCCTGCCCTCTCAGCCTCAGTCTTGTTGGTAGCAAAGACTTTACCCTGATGTGGTGCACCTGCTCCCTGATTCTGCGCATTCCCCGTAAGTGTCATCGGGCATCTGTCAGCTGTATGCCCCTCTTGCCTACACTTAAAGCAAGTCTTGGTTCCCAATAAACAACGGCCCAGATGGTGCTTCCCACAAGTGGCACACAATGGCTTCCCCTGCCTCAAAAGGTTTCTGCTGGATGCGGCGAAACTCACCACCTGGTCTGAAGTTCCGCTGCGACACTGGAATAGGCTGCTGCTCAGCCTTCCTTTTCTGTCTCAAGGTTCAACCTCTACCTGCGACCTTCGACGAGTTAGCCCTCTCCTGTAAACTGAGATCCACTGCCAGGCGCAGTGCATCGGCATGTGTAGCGGGTCGGAAAGCTCGAACCAAACCCTGAATGTCCAGTCGGAGGCCTCTAACAAACTTATCAGCTCTGGCCTCCTCGGTCGCTATCATCTCGGGAGCGAAGCGGGATAACATGTCAAACTCCGCATCATACTCCTCCACTGTCATGTCACCCTGCTCTAAGTTCAGGAACTCCTGCAGCTTGGCATCTCTCAAACTAGTAGAGAAGAATTTCGCATAGAAACTCTCCTTGAACTGTTGCCACGTGATCTGACTCACATCACCACCTAGCATTCTCTCTGTAGTCTCCCACCATGCAGTACCTCTGTCTGTCAACATGAAAACAGCACACTGAACTTTCTGATCCTCAGGGCACTTCATGTATCGGAATATGGTCTCCAAAGACGATAACCACAGCTGAGCCCTGGTGGGGTCCTCCAAAGACCCATCGAATGTCGTGGGATTATACTTCCTGAAATCCCTCAGGTGCTTGGCCTCTGCTGACAACTGATCCGGCACAACCTGGGGCACAACTGGTACTGGAGCCGGAGCTGGAGCAGGAGCTGGCGCTGGAGCTGGCGGGGCAGGCTGCTACTGCTCCCGCATCTGCATAATCAAATCCCTGAACCTCTGCTCCATGGCAGCTAGGTCCGCATAAGTAACTGGCGCAGCCGGGTCAGTGGCTTGGGCTACAGGCTGCACCTCAGGTTGAACACGTCCTGCTCCCCTTCCTCGGCCACCCCTACGTGCACCCCTCCTTGGCGGCATTTCCCCTAACAACCACCAATGATCCCTTTAGTCATAAGTGATAATTAACTTCGCAGTTTAATTTAGGTAAGGTAATGCATATAGAGTTATACATATAATTTCATGAGAGCGTACCTGACGAGTGGCAAGGATCGTTTTAGCCATAAGGACACAAAACACAGACTCACATCATAAGTCAGTCTACAGAACCTAAAACCTAGGCTCTGATACCAACTGTAACGACCCAACTTTTCGGACTAAGCTGAGGTCACTACTCAGTACTAAGACTCGACCACAAAACACAAAAACTCATGAAGGACCGGATACGATTCATTAAAAACGTTAGAAATATTACAAAAGCAGTTTCGGGCCCTAGTTTAAATCACAGTCACGAGAGTTTCAAATACAATACTCAAGTCATCAAACTCAAAATCACAAAACCAAATATTCTAACAAAATATATCAGCGGAAGCATAAAGAAAACTAGACGTGTCCATATGGCCTTTACGCATCCTTCCTGCCTCTCATCGGTCTGCCCCTCGCTGTGCCCTTACCTGAAAAGTTAAAGAAGAGAAAGGGTGAGTATAAATATACCCAGTAAGGGACCCACTACCGGGCCCGTTAGGGAACAACAGTTAACTTCCTATGTAGGGGGTACCCTACGTAAACAGTCTAGTGGTTCCGTAGAACGCACACATCAGTCTCGTGATCCCGAAGGATGCACGTATCAGTCTAGTGACCCCGAAGGATACACCTATCAGTCTAGTGATCCCGAAGGATGCACATATCAGTCTAGTGATCCCGAAGGATGCACATATCAGTCTAGTGATCCCGAAGGATGCACGTATCAGTCCAGTGATCTCGTAGGATGCACCTAACCGTAAGGTACACTACCCCATAGATTAAGCTAACTGTTACCCCTCAGTCCATATTACACCGTCTACAACAGTCACACTCCGACAACATTCATATTACTAATTCACCATAGGGTTTACCAACCAGATAGTATAGGTTTAAACAATTACATCCTCAGTTGCTATATGCGTTTCCAATTTACACATCCTTTGTGATATACCTTAGATCCGGTCAACTAGTCAAATCAGAATCGGACTCATAGTCCTTCCACGACAACACTCCATGATCAAAATCCCGGCAATAGACTACCACACATCTAACCTTAAGATTGTAAAGTCCATCAGCATACAATTCCAGTCGATAACGTAGCCCATTGACATAACTACAATATACAGAACATCCGGGCATCGATGTCTAGCCGCAAACCACTCCTTACACCCGATGGCACACAAGCTACAACTAGCGGTCACGTTACCTTTACATCAGACAAGAGCATAACAGCGATATTTAATAGTCAAACATGCATCAATTCATTCAGTACAGTTACTAACGTGTAATCCCCTGTGGATTACTACATTTCCAGCCTCGATCCGAGGTCCAGTAGTAGGAAAACCCTTACCAGATACTCGGTTATGCCCCTCGATCGAGTCCACACTCAACGGATCCACCTAAACGAAAACACAAAGGTTTTAACGATGATACTAGTAGGAGTCATTTTAAATGGTCCTAAGCAACATCCGTTGACTTACCCGAGGAAAGAAAAGCTATCTCTAAATAAGCCTGCCGCGGAACCCGAGAACTTGAACGTCAACTCCTTAATACCTTCAAGGGATGAAAGATAGGACCAAATCTTATTCCAATATTCAAACTCGAATCGGTTGTAGCAACATTAGGAAATTCATCAAAGACAATCCTTACCGAAGACTCACCATGACCCGAAGTGGAGGAAGGAAGGCTTAGGTGGCTCGATGAACAGGGAGCTCGGCTTGGCTTGGAGGTGTTCGGCTCGGCTCGACTCGGCTCGCGGATTGGGTTGGCCAGCTCGCGGCTTGTCTCGGCTTGGATCAGTTTATGGCTCGGCTTGGATCAGTTTACGGCTCGGCTCAGCTCGGCTTGAGGCTCGGCTCGGTCTTCGGCTTGACTCGGCTCGCGGCTCGGTTCGCAGCTCGGCTCGCCTTGGGGCTCGACTCGGGAAAGGATGGTTGCTTTGCTAGCTCGGCTCCACTCAGCCGGCTTGGAGCCGATTTAAATTCCACACCACACGGCGGCGAAACACACGGCGACGATGGCAGAGAAGGTTTGCCCGGTTACTTACGTCGATGCTAGATATACGACGGTCGACGCTGTACAACCGAGGCAGAGACGGCCGATGGCTGGCCGTGCACGCGAAACCCAGAAGAAGACGGTCGGATACGGCTGCAGTTGGGTGGTTTTCTGTCGGTGATGTGTTGCCGGTTAGATGAAGGAGGAAGCGTTCGTTCGGACGGTGAAGTACGACCGAGCTGGTGACGGAGAGGAGGTCGGAGACAGGGGCGGAGGTGGAGACGTGCACGAACGTAAGGGGGATGGTTGCGAGGCGGCGGCGGCTTTGCGTGTGAGAGACGATGAAGAAGAAGAAGAAGAAGAAGAAGATGGAACGGCTGGGGGGGGTCGCGCGCCTTTAGGGTTTTTTTTTTAAAAAAATATTATTATATATATATATATATTAAACAAAATAAATAAATAAAAATAACAATACTAATATAAATAATCAAAGAAAATATTGAATAATAAAAATAAAATTAATAATTCAATATTAATATTAATTAATTATAATAATATTAATATCAAATAATGAATATAATATTCAATAAAAATAAAGGTATTAATATTAAATTATAATGATAATAATAAATAATAATAATAAGATAAATAATATTATATTATTATTTCATCATCTACAAGATTTTAAAATCCCAAAAATTCACATAAAATGCTAAAATTTTACCTCGAAATTCGGGGCGTTACATTGGATCTAAGAATCATGTTAATAACAACAAGACTCAAAAACCACAACACCAACAGCTCCAAAACCAATTTGATTTGAACCCCTAAGATATAGGTTAGATTCAGATTACTTAGATGATCTAACAAACTAAGGATTGGACAAAGCTAGAAACTTCCATAAACCCTCAAACACTCCACAAGCAAAGACATATCAATTCTCACTTGATTGCTGCAAATATTCATGCACTCTATCACAAGAACACACAAGAACAAAATTCTACATTTTAGTATTTTCAAATTTCATTCATCCAAACTCTTATTTTAAATGTGGAAATTACAACCATAATTTTATACTAATTAAAATATTAAATCAAAACTTTCAACATTTAATTTGATGACTTTTGGGTTGTCCAAATAATTTTTCAACTTCTTCATTTGATTCAGTTCTGATTTCTAATTGGTTCATATAATATTACGTACTTTGCTGTATATGTATATTGTCAACCATCGACAAAAATTACATTTTTTTAAGATTGCAATACTTCTTCATTTGATTTTGTATTTCTATTGGCCATGTAAATTTTGAACCGAAAAATAGAAATTTAAAAATTTTCACTTAGAAATTATCCTTTGAAAACTTAATTTTTGGATTTGGTGATTAGACAATAATTTTTTTTCTTATGTGTCGGATTTTTATAAACACGTCATCTAAATTTCAATTCCTTAAATAAAGTATTAAAAAATTCTTGAATAGTTAAACTCAATTTGAACATTTTATATCTAGAGAAGACGATACTTGGTTGCTTCTTAACCATTCTACTGCTTTATAGTTAATTTGACGGGTATACTTACACTTCACACCAAGTTTTTGGCATCATACATGGTCAGAAAATTCAATTTTTAACATCTTAGTTGTATCTTTCCAAATAAATAAATAAAGCATATCTTAGTTGTAAGTATGTCAAAAACAAATTGACAATTATGATTATTCAAGAATTGATTTTGGGTATTTTTTGAAGATAAAAATAACAAATAATAATAATACAAAAACAAACAAAAGACTATAATAGGCTTTAACTATGTAATTACAACTTCCCTTTCTACTCCCAAAGAAAAAAACCATTTCTCTAAATTCCATCTATATATGTGTGTGTATCGATCAAAATGACCCATAGGACACTAATATTGAGAAAGAACAAAGAAATTAAAATGACCAATAACTCTTGTATCGTCATTGTCTCTCTCATTGAAGTTATTTTGTTCACCATCATTTCAAATGTGGCATCATCTAACGACGTCATTTCCACTATCTATCCGAAAACTTCAAACCCACCATTTTGTTCAAGTGTGTTGAAATCTGCAGGCACTACAGATCTAAAAGGCTTGGCTGTATACACCTTAAATCTTGCCCATACAAATGCTTGCAAATCTTTGACCTTAGCCAAGTCACTTGCAACAACCACCACCAATCCACAGCTTAAGCAACGATATTCGTCTTGTTTTGAGAGCTATGATGAAGCTGTTGGTGACATTGAAAATGCCCTAAAGGACTTGGCACTTGGTGACTTTAATGCTGTCAATATTGTAACTTCTCGTGCCATGATAGAGATTGACGACTGTCAGGATAAGTTCGCGCAGCCGCTGAAGGATACGTCGTTGCTTTTGAAGAATGGCAAGACTCTAAACGATATATGCAGCATTATTTTGGTTATATCCAATCTTCTTTGAGGGCTATATGTACTTTTGAGATTTAATGAAGTTTATTTTTTAAAATAATAACATTTACAATGTAATGGTATTTAAATTGATTATTTTAGTTAATTTTCAGGTGATAAAAAAAATCACTTAAAAACAAATAAAAATAACCAAATCGAAAACATCGAATCAAACTTAAATAATTTATTTAATTCGTTTGATATGATATAGTTAACTTAATTAGAATTCAAAGCACAAATTAGAAAGGAAAATCATTAATTATACATTAACTTATTGTTCTATTAAAATGACCAATTCCAATTTCAATCTAAGACTCTTTGGCTAGTTTTAGAGTTTTTCTTTTCTTTTCTACAAAGTTATTCCTCACATATGGTGTTGACACAACGACACAACATCAAACGTTGTAGCATCAAGCATATGCCCGAAAACTAGAAATTGATCATTTTGCACTAATGTATTGATATCTCCAGGCAACACAGACCCAAAAGTGTTAGCCACTTTTGTAACGCCCCGACAAATTTGATTTCCATTTATTATTATTTAAGTGTGGTTACGGAAAAATTCGAATTTATTTGAGGAACTCTATCATTTTGATTTGTGATTAATTAAGGTTTGGAGTTTTTTTTTATTTGGTTGGATTTTAATTGTTTTATTTGGAAATACATTGGTGAAGTTTTGTTGTTAAAGATCAAAATTGGTTGGTTAAGGAGAGAGAGGTGAGGATTTAATTAGGGAAAAGAAAGAAAGATTCTTTTTCTAAAAAAAAAAGAGAGAAAAAGGGGGGATTTAATGAGATTTGGAAAAGAGAGAGAAGGTAGAGTAAGTGGGTTTAAATAAGCATTGGGACCCGTGTACCAAAAATAAATTTCCTTTTTAGAAAAGAAAACAAGAAAGAGAAACCTAGAGAAATTTTTGAAGAAAAAAAAATAAAAGAAATTGTTTGGAAACCCTAGCCGCCGCCGACCCTAGCTTCGCCGCGCTGCCGCTGGATTCCAGCCAACTTGTACGGGAGCCCAGCTGCAACCCCCGAGCCGAAATTCCTCGTCCGTCCCGCGCCGCCGCGTCGAGTCGAGAGCTTCGAAGCCGTGCAACCCAGCAAGCCGTCGCCTTCGCGGATCGGAAGCCGTCGCGTCTCGCCAGCCGAACTCCCTCATCCGCAAGCCGTCGCCTTCGCGGATCGGAAGTTGCCACGTCTCGTCAGCCGAAATCTGTCTGCAAGCCGTCGCCGAGCACCGCTAAAGCCAACCGTCGAAGTCGCGGCGTTAGCCGGATCGCCCTGCGCCCCGTTCACGCATAAACCCGACCCGGCCGAGCCTCCACCCCGTGACTCGAGCGACCCGCGTCCGCACGCGCTCAGCACCTGCGCCCAAGCTGAGCCGCGTCGGCGTCGTAGCCGAGCTGCTTCCCTCCGCGCCGCGCCTGTCTGCGCCGTGTCCGAGCCGATCCCAGTCTTCAAGCCGAGCCGATTTCTACTTCTCTAGCCGAGCCGATCTGCTTGCTCTTGAGCCGCCAGTCTGCTCCGGTTCCTCTTCACCTACTTTGGTGAGTCAAAAGTGTTTCTCACACCCAGCCAAGATTTGAAACTTTAATCTAAATAATTTAATTTGGACTAAATTAAATTATATCTTTTAAGGAACGCCGTGGACCAATTGACTTGGAGCGTTGGACTTCTTCAGCAAGGGCAAGCGTTACAACCTCGACCTAGGGTAAGTTGTCCCAACCACATTTGTTTGGTCTTGGGTCATTTGGTGATTCAATTACGAGTTTTGGTGTTTTAAACATTTAGGATCTCGCTGCTTGGAAAGCACATTTTCTGATTGTTAGGGCTCGTTGAACAAATCTCCAGGTAAGAGAGTTCTACTACTAGTACTGTGATTAGAACCATGAGACCGCTCACACCTTCAGTTATGCATGATAAAGATTAGACTGCATAACACATGTAATTAATGAGAGCATGATGTGTTTGATGATGTGGTTACATGATGGTATGATATTGTGATGTTGTGACTTGTTGAATTGTATGTTAGATATTGTGATGGTTTGTGAAATGGCGATTTGACTTGTCTGGTTACATGATGACGCTATGTGCATGTATGTTACGGTTAGGGTACTTGTTAGCTTAACCTATTAGAGTCATGCTTGCATGGGTGTCATTCAAGATCACCACCTATTTAGGGCTGTGTAGTCCGACGGGACGCCAGTCTAGCATGGATATAGATATGATTCGAGTGGCTCGACGGTCGCATCCTGATTGACTTAGTGTCACCCCGGGTTCACTACAGACCAGTATGTCCTAGGTGCTCCCCCGAGACACCGAAGACCAGATTTTCGTTCCTACGGGAGCGTATGTTGCACGTGTTCAGGAACGTGCCAGAGATTGGGTACCATTTACAGAACTCTAATGGGAAGCTAACAGGCACATAGCGGGACTAGTAGTAGGTCCCTTACTGAGTATTTTATACTCACTCTCTCCATGTCATGTTTTTCAGGTAGAGGCCGAGGTAGGGGCAAAGGCAAGCTGGCGAGCGACCAGAAGTGACCGTGGCGAGCCATAGGGATTTCTGCTTCCGCTTACCCCGTTTTAAACATTTTGTACTTGAGTTTTATTTTCTTCCTTATTTACTATTTCATTTTTTTAAAAGTAGATAGGGCCCGAGTAGGATTTTAACATTATTTACATTTTCCATATTATCCTGATTTGATTTTCAGAAATGAAATTCTGAAGTTTGATTCGTTTTAACTAAACTTTATGGCTTAAATCATGTGTTTTACCTTTAGTAATAACTTCGGCTCAGTATAAGGAGTTGGGTTGTTATAGTTGGTATCAGAGCCCAGTGTTTTAGGTTCTGTAGACTGACTTACGAGGTAGGTCTTGTTTTGTTTGTTTTTATTTTAACCCTATGGCTATACGGTCCTTCGTCACTCGCCAGGTATGTCTCAAAGCCTTGCTAATGTTAAGATTATAATCTTGCCTGAATAGACTAAGCTTAGAAGTTTGAGTGTCATGTTCTTGTGGTGAAAGTTTTTACTGGTTAAATTTAGGGAGAATGCCGCCACGTAGAGGTGCACGCTGAGAAGGTGGTAGGGGAGGCAGAGGAGCCAGTCGTGGCCAACCGAAGGAGCAACCCGCTGTGCCGGCGGTCGACCCTAACGCACCGGTCACCTAGCCGAATCTCGCCGCGATGGAGCAGCGTTATAAGGACATGCTGCAAGCTGCTCTAGCGCCTTTCCTTGCTGCCCAGCAGAACCAGGTCGCCCCTGTTCAGGACCAGACCGTCATTCCTCCAGCCCCGGTGGAAGCTCAGCCCGTGCCAGTTCAACTGTCGACTGAGGCCAAGCATTTGAGAGACTTTAGGAAGTATAACTCTAAGACTTACGACGGATCCATGGACAACCCCACAAAGGCCCAAATGTGGTTGACGTCCATAGAGACTATCTTTCGGTACATGAAGTGCCCAGAAGACCAGAAGGTGCAGTGTGCAGTTTTCTTCTTGGAGGATAGGGGCACCGCCTGGTGGGAGACTGCTGAGAGGATGCTGGGGGGCGACGTCAGCAAGATAACCTGGGAGCAGTTCAAGGAGAACTTCTACGCTAAGTTCTTCTCGACCAACATGAAGCACGCCAAGCTGCAAGTATTCATAAACTTGGAGCAAGGCAACATGACCGTGGAGCAGTACGACGCGAGTTCGACATGCTATCCCGTTTCGCTCCTGATGTGGTAAGGGATGAGGCTGCTAGGACTGAGAAATTCGTTAGAGGTCTCAGACTAGACCTTCAGGGCATCGTTCGAGCCCTCCGACCAGCCACTCATGCAGACGCACTACGCATAGCACTGGATTTGAGCCTGCATGAGAGAGCTAATTCGTCTAAGGCTGCCAGTAGGGGGTCGAGCCTTGGTCAGAAGAAGAAGGCGGAGCCGCAGCCTGCGCTGGCACCACAGCGAGACTTGAGGTTAGGAGGCGTCTTCCAGCGGCATCGTCAGGAGCTAGCTGCTGCAGGGAGGACGTTGAGGGAGCTACCTCCTTGTGGGAGATGTGGGAGAGTGCATGGAGGTCGTTGCTTGTTAGGGAGCGGGGTTTGCTTCCCATGCAGACAGCCGGGGCATACCGCTGACGCATGTCCTCGGAAACCCTTGGAGACGACACCGCATCAACCTTCTGCTTCCAAGCAGGGAAGAGTTTTTGCCACTACCCGTCAGGAGGCCGAGCGAGCTGGTACAGTGACAGGTACGCTTCCAATCTTGGGGCATTATGCTTTTGTATTGTTTGACTCTGGGTCGTCCCACTTGTTTATATCCTCTGTTTTCGTTCAGCATGTGGGTTTAGAGGTAGAACCGTTGGGTAGTGTTTTGTCTGTTTCTACTCCGTCTGGGGAGGTCTTGTTGTCTAAAGAGAAAATAAAGGCATGTCGGGTAGAGATAGCCAATCACGTGTTAGATGTGACCCTACTAGTATTAGACATGCAAGACTTTGATGTGATTTTAGGCATAGATTAGCTGTCAGCTAACCATGCAAGCATAGACTGTTTTGGTAAAGAAGTCGTTTTTAACCCTCCGTCTGGGCCTAGTTACAAATTTAAGGGGGCAGGCATTGTATGTTTGCCCAAGGTCATCTCAGCCATGAAGGCTAGTAAATTACTCAGCAAGGGTACTTGGGGCATCTTGGCAAGCGTAGTAGACACCAGAGAGTCAGAAGTTTCCTTGTCCTCCGAACAAGTAGTAAGGGAGTACCCTGATGTTTTCCCCGACGAGCTTCCAGGACTTCTGCCTCCTAGGGAGATAGAATTTGCCATTGAGTTAGAGCCGGGCACTGCTCCTATCTCGAGGGCCCCTTATAGAGTGGCTCCAGCCGAGCTAAAGGAGCTGAAGGTCCAGCTGCAGGAGTTGCTGGACAACGGTTTCATCCGGCCCAGTGTGTCACCTTGGGAAGCCCCAATGTTGTTTGTAAAGAAGAAGGATGGGTCGATGCGCCTTTGCATTGACTACAGAGAGCTGAACAAGGTGACTGTTAAGAATCGCTATCCCTTGCCCAGGATTGATGACTTATTCGACCAGTTGCAGAAAGCCACCGTCTTTTCTAAGATCGACCTGCGATCAGGCTATCACCAGTTGAGGATCAGGGATAATGACATTCCTAAGACGGCCTTTCGTTCGAGATACGGACATTACGAGTTCATTGTGATGTCTTTTGGTTTGACTAATGCCTCTGCGGTGTTCATGGACTTGATGAACAGGGTGTTTAAGGACTTTCTAGACTCGTTCGTCATAATTTTCATTGACGACATCTTAATTTACTCCAAGACTAAGGCTGAGCATGAGGAGCATTTACGCCAAGTTTTGGAGACTCTTCAAGCCAATAGACTGTATGCCAAGTTCTCCAAGTGCGAGTTCTGGCTGAAGAAGGTATCTTTCCTTGGACATGTGGTGTCCAGTGAGGGAGTCTCTGTGGACCCAGCAAAGATCGAAGCGGTTACCAATTGGCCTCGACCGTCTACTGTTATTGAGATTCGTAGTTTCCTGGGCTTGGCAGGTTACTACAAGAGGTTTGTGGAAGACTTCTCACGTATCGCCAGCCCCTTGACCCAGTTGACCAGAATGGGAACCCCTTTTGTCTGGAGCCCAGCTTGCGAGAGTAGCTTCCAGGAACTTAAGAAGAAGCTAGTGACTGCACCAGTTCTGACAGTGCCCGATGGGTCGGGAAGTTTTGTGATCTATAGTGATGCCTCTAAAAAGGGACTGGGCTGTGTTCTGATGCAGCAAGGTAAGGTAGTTGCTTATGCCTCCCGTCAGTTGAAGAGTCATGAGCAGAACTACCCTACCCATGACTTGGAGTTGGCAGCAATGGTTTTTGCACTGAAAATATGGAGGCACTACCTGTATGGTGATAAGATACAAATTTTCACCGACCATAAGAGCCTGAAGTACTTCTTCACTCAGAAGGAGCTGAACATGAGACAGAGGAGGTGGCTCGAGTTGGTGAAGGACTATGACTGCGAGATTCTGTACCACCCAGGTAAGGCAAATGTAGTAGTTGACGCGCTGAGTAGGAAGGTCGCACATTCAGCAGCACTGATCATCAAGCAAGTCCCCTTATTCAGAGATTTTGAGAAAGCCGAGATTGCAGTCTCAGTAGGAGAGGTTGCCTCACAGTTGGCTCAGTTGTCAGTGCAGCCGACCTTGAGGCAAAGGATTATCGTTGCTCAGCTAAATGATCCTTACTTGGTCGAGAAGCGTCGTTTGGTAGAGACAGGGCAAGGTGAGGATTTCTCCATATCCTCTGACGATGGCCTTATGTTTGAGGGACGTTTGTGTGTGCCGGAAGGCAGTGCAGTCAAGACAGAGCTGTTGACTGAGGCTCACAGTTCTCCATTTACCATGCACCCTGGAAGTACGAAGATGTACCAGGACTTAAGGAATGTCTATTGGTGAAGGAACATGAAGAGAGAGGTGGCAGATTTTGTCAGTAGGTGCTTGGTGTGCCAGCAGGTCAAGGCACCTAAACAGCGACCAGCCAGGTTGTTACAACCCTTGAGTGTGCCAGGATGCAAATGGGAGAGTGTGTCGATGGACTTCATTACGGGACTGCCCAAGACCCTAAAGGGCTATACAGTGATCTGGGTTGTTGTCGACACTCTCATGAAGTCGGCCCACTTTGTGCCAGGGAAATCCACGTACACTGCCAGTAAGTGGAGGCAGTTGTACATGACAGAGATTGTGAGACTACATGGAGTACCCGTATCCATCATTTCAGACAGAGATGCTCGTTTCACATCGAAGATCTGGAAAGGACTTCAGCTTGCATTAGGCACGAGGTTAGACTTCAGCACGACCTTCCACCCTCAGACTGATGGTCAGACAGAGAGATTGAACCAGGTTTTGGAAGACATGCTGCGAGCCTGCGTGCTAGAGTTTTCAGGGAGTTGGGACTCCCATTTGAATTTGATGGAGTTCGCCTATAATAATAGCTACCAGGCTACCATCGACATGACACCATTTGAGGCTTTGTATGGTAAGTGCTGTAGATCCCCTGTCTGCTGGGGCGAGGTTGGTGAGCAGAGGATGCTAGATCCCGAGTTAGTTCAGACCACCAATGCAGCCATACAGAAGATCCGAGCCCGTATGCTGATAGCCCAGAGCAGACAGAAGAGTTATGCTGATGTACGACGTAAGGATCTCGAGTTTGAGGTGGGAGACATGGTATTTCTGAAGGTAGTACCTATGAAGGGTGTTCTGAGATTCGAGAAGAAGAGAAAGCTAAGTCCACGCTTCGTAGGGTCGTTTGAGATACTGAAGCGGATTGGCCCCGTGGCTTACCGCTTGGCGTTGCCCCCATCTTTTTCTACAGTATATGATGTATTCCATGTCTCCATGCTGAGGAGGTATGTCGCAGACCCGACGCATGTAGTGGACTTCGAGCCACTGCAAACCAGTGAGAACTTGAGCTAGGAGGAGCAGCCTGTCGAGATCTTGGTAAGGGAAGTCAAGAAGCTCCGTAATCGAGAAATTTCTCTGGTCAAAGTCCTTTGGCGGAACCATGGAGTTGAAGAGGCCACGTGGGAGATAGAAGAGGACATGCGAGCCCAGTACCTCGAGCTGTTCGAGGATTAGAACTTTCGAGGACGAAAGTTTTCCAAGGGGGGAAGATTGTAACGCCCTGACAAATTTGATTTCCATTTATTATTATTTAAGTGTGGTTACGGAAAAATCCGAATTTATTTGAGGAACTCTATCATTTTGATTTGTGATTAATTAAGGTTTGGTGTTTTTTTATTTGGTTGGATTTTAATTGTTTTATTTGGAAATAAATTGGTGAAGTTTTGTTGTTAAAGATTAAAATTGGTTGGTTAAGGAGAGAGAGGTGAGGATTTAATTAGGGAAAAGAAAGAAAGATTCTTTTTCTAAAAAAAAAATAAAGAGAGAAAAAGGGGGGATTTAATGAGATTTGGGAAAGAGAGAGAAGGTAGAGTAAGTGGGTTTAAATAAGCATTGGGACCCGTGTACGAAAAATAAATTTTCTTTTTGGAAAAGAAAACAAGAGAGAGAAACCTTGAGAAATTTTGGAAGAAAAAAAATAAAAGAAATTGTTTGGAAACCCTAGTCGCTGCCGACCCTAGCTCCGCCGCGCCGCCGCCGGATTCCAGCCAACTTGTACGAGAGCCCAGCCGTAACCCCCGAGCCGAACTCCCTCGTCCGTCCTGCGCCGCCGCGTCGAGTCGAGAGCTTCGAAGCCGCGCAGCCCAGCAAGCCGTCGCCTTCGCGGATGGGAAGCCGCCGCGTCTCACCAGCCAAACTCCCTCGTCCGCAAGTCGTCGCCTTCGCGGATCGGAAGTCGCCGCGTCTCGTCAGCCGAAATCCGTCTACAAGCCGTCGCCGAGCACTGCTAAAGTCAACCGTCGAAGCCGCGGCGTTAGCCAGATCGCCCTGCGCCCCGTTCACGCGTAAACCCGACCCGGCCGAGCCTCCACCTCGCGACCCGAGCGATCTGCGTCCACACGCGCACAGCACCTGCGCTCAAGCCGAGCCGCGTCCGCGTCGTAGCCGAGCCGCTTCCCTCCATGCCGCGCCTGTCTGCATCGTGTCTGAGCCGATCCCAGTCTTCAAGCCGAGCCGGTTCCTACTTCTCTAGCCGAGCCGATCCACCTATTCTTGAGCCGCCAGTCTGCTCCGGTTCCTTTTCACCTACTTTGGTGAGTCAAAATTGTTTCTCACACCCAGCCAAGATTTGAAACTTTCATCTAAATAATTTAATTTGAACAAAATTAAATTATTCCTTTTAAGGAACGCCGTGGACCAATTGACTTGGAGCGTTGGACTTCTTCAGCAAGGGCAAGCGTTACAACCTCTACCTAGGGTAAGTTGTCCTAACCACATTTGTTTGGTCTTGGGTCATTTGGTGATTCAATTAAGAGTTTTGGTGTTTTAAACATTTAGGATCTCGCTGCTTGGAAAGCACGTTTTCTAGCCGTTAGGGCTAGTTGAGCAAATCTCCAGGTAAGAGAGTTCTACTACTAGTTCTGTGATTAGAACCATGGGACCCCTTACAGCTCCAGTTATGCGTGATAAAGATTAGACTGCATAACACATGTAATTAATGAGAGCATGATGTGTTTGATGATGTGGTTGCATGATGGTATGATATTGTGATGTTGTGACTTGTTGTAATTGTATGTTGGATATTGTGATGGTTTGTGAAATGGCGATTTGACTGGTCTGGTTACATGATGACGCTATGTGCATGTATGTTATGGTTAGGGTACTTGTTAGCTTAGCCTATTAGAGTCGTACCTGCATGGGTGTCCTTCGAGATCACCACCTATTTAGGGCTGTGTTGTCCGACGGGACGCCAGTCTAGCATGGATATAGATATGATTCGAGTGGCTCGACGGGGTCCTCGCATCCCGATTGTCTTAGTGTTACCCCCGGGTTCACTACAGACCAGTATGTCTTAGGTGCTCCCCTGGGACACCGAAGACCAGATTTTCGTTCCTACGGGAGCGCATGTTACACGTGTTCGGGAACGTGCCAGAGATTGGGTACCATTTACAGGACTCTAATAGGAAGCTAACAGGAACCTAGTGGGACTAGTAGTGGGTCCCTTACTGAGTATTTTATACTCACTCTCTCCATGTCATGTTTTTCAGATAGAGGCCAAGGTAGGAACAAAGGCAAGCTGGCGAGCGACCAGAAGTGACCGTAGCGAGCCATAGGGATTTCTGCTTCCGCTTACCCCATTTTAGATATTTTGTACTTGAGTTTTATTTTCTTCCTTATTTACTATTTCATTTTTTTAAAAGTAGATAGGGCCCGAGTATGATTTTAACATTATTTAAATTTTCCATATTATCCTGATTTGATTTTCTTAAATAAAATTCTGAAGTTTGATTCGTTTTAACTAAACTTTATGGCTTAAATCATGTGTTTTACCTTTAGTAATAACTTCGGGTCGGTATAAGGAGTTGGGTTGTTACAACTTTCATCCTCAAACTTACATGTGCAAATGGAAAAAAATCTCTAAATTTGGCCAAATCTCTTGTAACAACGATGACCAATTCTCAACTTGAAAACTAATATTTCTCTTGCTACGAGAGCAACGAGAAGGCCGTGGGCGATAATGTGAATGCTAAAAGTAATTTGGCCATTAGAGATTCCAATGGTGTCGATATGACAACTTATGGCATCATGACAGTGGTCGACGACGGTTAAGATAGCTTTAAATAGCCATCAAAAGATTCATCATTATTGCTTCCAAAAGAATGGGAGGACATTAAATGTTGTATGTAGTATTATTTTAGTTATATCTAATCTTCTCCCATAGTCCCCATTTAATGAGAGGTATTATGATATGAAACCCTGGACATTGGATCTAAGAATCATGTTAAAGAACAAGACTCAAAGAAAACAACTTCAACAGCTCCAAAACCAATTTGATTTCAACCTCTAAGATATAGGTTAGATTCAAATTACTTAGATGATCTAACAAACCAAAGGATTAGACAAAGTTAGAAATTTCCATCAACCTTTAATCTTCAAAGCACTCCACAAGCAAGCCAGATCAATTCTCACTTGGATGCTCCAAATATTCATGAATTCTATCACAAGAACACACACAAACAAAATTCTACAATTTAGAATTTTTAAATTTCATTCATCTTAATTCTTATTTTAAATGTGGAAATTACAACCATATTTATACTAATTAAAATATTAAATGAAATGTCACAATATTTAATTTTATGGCCTTTGAGTTGTTCAAATAAATTTTCAACTTCCAAATACTGCATCCCTTCAACTTCTTCATTTGATTAAATTCTAATTTCTTGGTTTGTATCGTATTGCGAACTTTGTTGTATATGCATATTGTTAACTGTCAACAAAAGTTACATTTTTTAAGGCTGTAATATTTTTTCACTTGATTGTGTATTTCTATCGACCAGGTAAATTTTCACTTAGAAATTCTCCATGGAAAATTATTTTTGGATTTGGTGCTTAGACAATAGTTGTTTTTTTTTTCCTTATGTTTCATTATTTTAAAAAACACTATCATCTAAATTTCATTCCTTAAATAAAATCCAAAAAATTCTTGAATAGTTAGACTCAATTAGAACACTTTTTCTCTATAGAAGACGATATTGATTTCTTAATTACCATTTTACTACTTTATAATTAACTTGACGGGTATACTTACATTTTACACCAAGTTTTTGGCCATACATGGTGAAAAAAAATTCAAATTTTAACATCTTAGCTATTTCTTTTCAAAATAATAATAATAAATAAATAAATAAATAAATAAAACACATCTTAGTTGTAATTATGTCAAAAAAATGACAATTGTGATTATTCATGAATTGATTTTGGTTATTCTTTTTTAAGATAAAAACAACAAATAGAAAAAAAACAAACAAACAAAACAAAAGACTAAAGGAGGCTTTAATTATGTAATTGCAACTACCTTTTCTCCTCCCTAAGAAAAAAAAATATTTCTCTAAATTTCATCTATATATATGTATTAATCAAATGACCCATAGGACACAGTATTGGGTAAGAACAAAGAAATTAAAATGGCCAATAACTCTTGTCTCATTATTGTCTCTCTCATTGGAGTTCTTTTGTTCCCTAACAACGTGGCATCATCTACTGATGTCGTTTCCATCATCTGTCAAAAAACCTCAAATCCACCATTTTGTTCAAGTGTGTTGAAAGTTGCAGGCACTACAGATTTAAAAGACTTGGCTGTATACACCTTAAACTTCGCCCATACAAATGCTCGCAAGTCTTTGACCCTAGCCAGCTCACTAGCAAAAACCACCCTCAATCCTCAACTTAAGCAACGATATTCGACTTGTGCTGAGAGCTATGACGAAGCTATTGTTGATATTGAAAATGCCCAAAAAGACTTGGCACTTGGTGACTTTAACGGTGTCAATATTGTAACTTCTGGTGCTATGATAGGGATTGACGATTGCCAAGATAAGTTGGCGCAACCACCAAAGGATACGTCGTTGCTTTTGAAGAATGGCAAGACTCTAAATGATATATGCAACATTATTTTGGTTATATCCAATCTTCTTTGAGGGCTATGTACTTTTGAGATTTATGTACTCCCTACATTTAATACTTTCAAAATTTAATCTATAATTTCATAAGGTTTTCCTAATCAATCTTTTCTAATAACTTATACCGTTTTCTTTAGATAAAGTCCTACGACGGAATCTAGGAAATTTAGGAGTCCAATTTCCTGTAACCCTTGAGGTGAGGGATCACATATTTGGGAGTCCAAGATTTGATCCCAATAAAAAATAATTTTAATTAACGTTTAAAAAAAACACATCTCTTTATTAGAAGGCTATTCCGATGACGGATTTTGAGAAATTAGTACAATTTTCCACTTTCTTGAGATGTGAAGAAAAGGAAATGTTTTCTCAATATAGTCTAATATAATTGATGAATTTTCTTCCACCTATTTTAGGGGATTGTTGCTTCAAATATGGGAGTAATGAGAATAAAATAAGACATCATTTTAAAAAAGGATTTAAAAATTTTTCAAACAACATTTTCAATTTAGGTTTTGAAGGAAAAAGAAAAAATATTAGCCACCATTTTTGCAGGTGTTAAGGGGTGCTAACACCTTCCCCTTACACATTTAACTCCCAAACTTAACTCTAGTTTTCACAGATAATTTTTTTAATGATTTTATTTAAAAAGTGTTTACTATATTTCGCTGCCCAATCACATCGCAAAAAGAATCGGTGGCAACTTTTAGTTTGTTTTGAAACTAACCATTTTGAGGATGTCAGCCGCTCCGTGTCGTCTCGTCTCGGGCACGTGGCGACAATAATAAATGTTGGAAAGTCGTCTACTTTTGATATTATGTGGAATTGTGCATGGTTGAAATGAAATTATTAAGAAAATCAAAACATTTGAACATCTTTGTCTCTCGAATTTAAAACTTTACTTTTTTTCTTATGTTTCATTATTCTAGAAAACACATCATCCAAGTTTCATTCTTGTGCTAAGAGCTATGATGAAGTTGTTGGTGATATTGAAAATGCCAAAAGGACATGGCCATTAGTGACTTTAATACTGTCAATATTATAACTTCTGGTGCCATGATAGAGATTGACGACTGTCAGGATAAGTTTGTGCAGCCACCAAAGGATACGTCGTTGCTTTTGAAGAATGGCAAGACTCTAAATGATATATGCAACATTATTTTGGTTATATCCAATCTTCTTTGAGGGCTATATACTTTTGAGATTTTTATCAAAGAATAATATGAAATTCATTTTTTAAAGTATTAACATCACAATGTGATCGGTGTGACTGGAATTGATTATTTATTTTGGTTAGTTTTTAGATGATAAAAAAATCAAGTAATAGATAATTCTAACAAATTAAAATAATTAAATAAAAAATCAAATTTAAAATACAATATTCCAAATAGATTTGTATTTTTTTTTTTTTTTGAAAAAGATACAAATGGGTCATAGGTGCACCCCGACATCTCCTAATAGACTTATGTTAATAGAGAATTCCAGCAGATAGAAAAATTAGTAAACTTTAATATATTTCATAAATAAAAATTTTCACTTAGAAATTCCCAATAGAAAAATTATTTTTGGATTTGGTGCTTAGACAATACGTAAACACTAATAAACCGAAGTTGTAGCAATGAAATTGGAGATTTATCACCAAAATAAGTTTTTAATTTTTAATTTCATAAAGAGATAGAGAAGCCAACTTCTAAAATTGAATAATATGTCCACCGCTAAACATGATGATTTCTACCACTAAATTCTTTTAAAGATTAGATGTAATTTATGGATATAGGAGGTTTGTAAAATCATTGATATTTGGAAGTTAAATAAAAACATTATTTCATAATTGAAGTTGTGGATCCAATCCACGACTCCGATCGAATATTCCACTGTCATGTGTCGTCTTTTTACCATATGTAATTATATTTATATTCCATAAATAGTAACGTAGAATGTGAGTTTTCTTAATTTACTAACAAATTGTTTTTGGTAACTTTTTCTTTTGCCAAACTTAAATTTTGGGTAATTATATATAAAACTATCATATTTACTTTCTCATTACCTAAAATAATTTATCGTATGTAATTATATTTCTTTCATAAATAATAACATAAAATGTGGGTTTTTCCTAATTTACTCATAACAAATTATTTTTTTGTAACTATTTCTTTTGTTAAACTTAAAATTTGGGTAATCAAGCTAAATAAGAAGCAAAATCAATTATTTCAATCTTTTTTATTTATTTTTAAATATGCACTCAACAAATTAAAAATTGCAATCTTGAAAAAAAAAACATTTACATCTAATTTAAAATTTAAATTTCAATCAAATTGTAGGAAAAGGATCGGGTTACAAACTTATCATTTTTATTTTTACTCAATTTCTAATTTCTAAACTTCGTTTTTTCTTTTGCGACACCAAATTTTTAAGAAATATAGCATTGTTTTGGGTCACAAAAACTTGAATTTCATTAAGGAATTTATACAATTTCTATTTAATGGGTGCATTTTAAACTATTTAAAAAAGAATCAATATTAAAATTGTAACCTTTGAAATAAGCTATACATTTTTAAAACAAATAACAAAGTTTTGACTTTTATTATTATTATTATTATTATAAATGTTGCGAACTCCTATACGGATACCGACTTTCTTTTTCCCATTTTTTAAATTCCTTTTGATACTACCATTTTTGTAACGACCCAACTTTCCGGACTAAGCTGAGGTCATTATTCAGTGCTTATACTCGACCACAAAACACAAAATTCATAACGGACCGGTTACGATTCATTAAAACGTTAGAAATATTACAAAAACAGTTTCGGGCCCTATTTTAAATCACAGTCACGAAAGTTTCAAATAAAATACTCAGGTCATCAACTCAAAATCACAAAACCAAATATTCTAACAAAATACATCAGCGGAAGCATAAAGAAAACCAGACGCGTGCATATGGCCTTCACGCATCCTTCCTGCCTCTCGTCGGTCTGCCCCTCGCTGTACCCTTACCTGAAAAGTTAAAGAAGAGAAAATGGTGAGTATAAATATACCCAGTAAGGGACCCACTACCGGGCTCGTTAGGGAACAACAGTTAACTTCCTATGTAGGGGTACCCTACGTAAACAGTCTAGTGGTTCCGTAGAACGCACACATCAGTCTCGTGATCCCGAAAGATGCACGTATCAGTCTAGTGACCCCGAAGGATATAGCTATCAGTCTAGTGATCCCGAAGGATGCACATATCAGTCTAGTGATCCCGAAGGATGCACATATCAGTCTAGTGATCCCGAAGGATGCACATATCAGTCTAGTGATCCCGAAGGATGCCCGTATCAGTCTAGTGATCCCGAAGGATGCCCGTATCAGTCCAGTGATCCCGTAGGATGCACCTAACCATAAGGTACACTACCCTATAGATGAAGCTAACCGTTACCCCCAGTCCATATTACACCGTCTACAACAGTCACACTCCGACAACATTCATATTACTAATTCACCATAGGCTTTGCCAACCAGATAGTATAGATTTAAAAAATTACATCCTCAGTTGCTATATGCATTTCCAATTTACACATCCTTTGTGATATTCCTTAGGTCCAGTCAACTAGTCAAATCAGAATCGGACTCATAGTCCTTCCACGACAACACTCCATGATCAACATCCAGACAATAGACTACCACACACCTAACCTTAAGATTGTAAAGTCCATCAGCATACAATTCCAGTCCACAACGTAGCCCATTGACATAACTACAATATACAGAACATCCGGGCATCGATGTCTATCCGCAAACAACTCCTTACACCCGATGGCACACAAGCTACAACTAGCGATCACGTTACCTTTACATTAGACAAGAGCATAACAGCGATACTTAATAGTCAAACATGCATCAATTCATTCAGTACCGTTACTAACGTGTAATCCCCTGTGGATTACTACGTTTCCAGCCTCGATCCGAGGTCTAGTAGTAGGAAAACTCTTACCTGATACTTGATTATGCCCCTCGATCGAGTCCACGCGCAACGGATCCACCTAAACGAAAACACAAGGGTCTTAAACGAGGATACTAGTAGAAGTCATTTTAAATGGCCCTAAGCAACATCCATTGACTTACCCGAGGAAAGGAAAGCTATTTCCAAATTAACTTGCCGTGGGGTCGTGAACTTGAGCGTCAAACCCCTATTACCTTCAAGGAACGAAAGATGGGATCCGGTCTTACTCCAATATTCAAACTCGAAACGATTATAGCAACGTTGGGTAAATTACCAAAATGATCCTTACCGAAGACTCGCCGTGACCCGAAGTAGAGGGAGAAAATATGACCTAGGTGGCTCGGCTCGGCTTGGCTCACCCTCGGCTCGGCTCAGCTCACGACCTGGCTCGCGGCTCAACTCGGCTTGGCTCGGCTCGCGGCTCGGTTAGCGGCTCGGCTCGGTCTTCGGCTTGCGGCTCGAGTCGGTCTTCGGCTTGCGGCTCGCGGCTCGATCTTCGGCTTGCGGCTCGCGGCTTGATCTTCTGCTTGCAGCTCGGCTCAGATTCACGAGTCGGGTCGGTTTGGATGAGGGTTCTCGGGTCAGCTTACAAGAAGAAAAATCCGCGACGGATGGCGATTGGCGGATGGAGGTTTGCCGTCGGCTGCCCGACGAACGACGCGGCGGATGGCGGCTGGACGCGGTCGGACGAAGGACGCACGGCGGCGTCCGGTTACTTGAGATCGAGAGGGAGGTCGGGAAAGATGGAACCGCAGCGGACGAAGTTGAAGTTGAAGAAGTTGCCGACGATGGAGACGGAAATGGAGACGGAACGTGACGGAGGAGATGGGGACGGAGGCGAAGGCGTGTGTGACGGAAGAGAGATGGTGGGAGGCGGTGCTGAAGAGAAAAGAAAAAGAGGGGGCTGCGGCGGCGCGAGGAAGGAGACGAAGAGGATGAAAAAGAGGGGGTGCCGCGTGTCAGGGGCATAATTGTCCAACGTATTATTTACCGTTGGTCGTATGCCCGAATACTCCCAAATTACTTTATCTTTATGTCTTGAAAGTAGTTTAGGTTAATTCTTTCGTTTAGGTGTCGCCGAGTCATAGTGTGACATTTCGGCTTTTTCATATGCAAGCCTGCCAAGGCCAAAATTCTCAATATGTACTATAGGGGGTACATGACTAAGTCCGAGCCCCGCCCAAGCCTTGTCGCACTCTTTGCATGTTGAGTTATTTTCCTTGCAATTGACAGTCTTCAATGCTTTCTTTATGACGTTTTCAACTATTTACTTTCTCTCTCCCGTTTTATAAAAACATTTTTTCAAGAACGGGAAGGGAGGCTACGTCATACCGCGAGTTTGACCACGGATTCCGATTTTCGAACGGCTGACTTGCTGATTGAGCTAAGCAAGTGCCGCACAATCGTGTTGAGAAGTTACGATTGTGACAAAGTGGTATCAGAGCCAAGTTGGCTAATTGACGATTACACCGAAGCATGTCATCGTCGAATCCATCGGGCAAGGCCCAGAGAGACCGACTAGTAGAGATAGAGGAGCAGATGCTCTACCTAGTCGAAGTTCCCGACTCCATCCGCTACTTGGAGTCTCGTTTCGACGGAATTTCTGAGAAAGCTAACATGATCGATTCGGTAGCTGGCCGTGTCGAAGGGTTGCCAATAAAAGAGTTGTTGGCAAGGGTTGACGCCCTAGAAGAAAACACCAACGCCAGAAGAACTATTAACTACGAGCGTGGGGAGAGTTCTTCAGGTTTTGCTGCCCACATGGAAGAACGCGTCAGTGAGCTTGATAACACTCAGAAGACACTCTTAGAGATGATAAACGGCATGTCGGAGGATTTTAAAGTCACCCTCGATGTCGTTAGAAATGAAATCACAGACGTGAACGCAAGGCTGAGTCTCACGATGCGAGCAATGGCTAACCAAGCTCCAGCTGGAGGAGCAATTTCGGTTAGCAAAGTAAAAGTCCCAGAACCAAAGCCCTTCTGTGGGGCAAGAGATGCTAAGGCCCTGGAGAACTACATTTTCGACCTTGAACAGTACTTCAAGGCTACAAACACTGTCGCCGAAGAAGCCAAAGTGACATTGGCAACGATGCATCTGTCTGAAGATGCAAAGTTGTGGTGGAGGTCCCGATACGTAGACATACAGGAAGGACGTTGCACTGTAGATACGTGGGATGCCCTGAAGAGAGAACTCCGCTCGCAATTTTTCCCCGAGAATGTGGAAATCCTGGATCGGCGAAAATTGCGCGATCTAAGACACACTGGCGAGATTCGGGAGTACGTGAAGCAGTTCACAGGGTTAATGCTAGACATCCGGGATATGTCAGAGAAAGACAAAGTTTTCTACTTTGTCGAAGGGCTGAAGCCGTGGGCGAGGGCCAAGTTGTATGAACAAAGGGTCCAAGACCTCACGTCAGCATATGCAGCAGCCGAACGGTTGTTCGACCTGACAAGTGACTCTCAAGATGCGAGGCGTAATCAAAGTTTCTCACCAAGAAGGAACAGGGATAGTCGCCCGAGCTCTCCCAAAGCTGTCGGGGGAGACAGACGTTCTGGTAAGGACCGCAAACCTTACCAGCCAACCACCGAAAATACATGGCGGAGGCCGAATGATCGAAGCCCAACCAAGCATCCCCTCAGTTGTTTCATATGTCAGGGGCCCCATTTGGCAAGGGAATGCCCGAACAAAGTCGACTTCCATGCGTTTCAGGCCTCACTAATTGCGGATTCAGACGATAAGTCAAATCGTGCTGAGGATAAAGCGGACCTGGTAGATGGAGGCGAGAAGACTCGGATTGGGGCCATAAAGTACATGTCGTCTCTGCAGAAAAAGTCAGGGGAGAGACATGTACCAACAAAAGGGGGCCTAATGTATGTTGACACCTGGATCAATCAAAGACAGACTAAGAGCACAATGGTTGATTCTGGTGCAACCCACAACTTTATTACAGAGGCAGAAGCCAGACGTCTAGGGCTCCGTTGGGAGAGGGATTCAGGAAAGATGAAAGCCGTGGATTCCATTGCCCTACCTATCGTCGGATTGGTGAAGCGAACGACGATAAAGTTGGGAGGATGGAGAGGCCCCGTAGACTTCGTGGTTGTAAAGATGGACGACTTTGATGTAGTGCTGGGAATGGAGTTCCTCCTTGAACATCAAGTCATTCCAATGCCCTCAGCCAATTGTCTAGCGATTACCGGATCTTTCCCCACGGTAGTGCCAGTAGAGATTCATCAGCCCAACGAGTTTAAAATGTTATCGGCCATGCAACTAGACAAGAGTCGCGCCCAAGAGGAACCACCATCGGTGGAGATCCTGCTTGGGGCGTTGGAGAAGCCGAGGGAGACAGTCCCCAAGGACACTCTGGGTGTTCCAGAGAAGTGCCATGGTGTGATGCCAAGTAATTGGCCCAAGTCCTCGTCGAGGCGAAGGAGGACCGACCATGGGATAGAGCCGCCGTCAGAGGCAAAAGCGCATGCGAAGAATGCTTATCGCATGGCGCCGCTGGAGTTAGCCAGACTTCGGAAACCATCAAAGATGCTGTGGAATACAGGATTTTGTAGATCTGTACAAGCCCCTTATGGAGCCCATGTCCCTGCCCTGAAGGAGAGGGACAAAAGCCTACAACAGCATATTGACCGTCGTACCCAGAGTAAGCTCACGGTCCGGCGTAAATGTCCACTCCCCATGCTCACGAGGCGGGGGGACTACCCACGTGGAGTGAAGCATCTCCCAAAGTCAGACGGCCGACCGAGGCAATGTCGAGTAAGAACAACGGAGGCAAAGGGACTCGAGAAAAATTGTGTCACTAGGCATGAAGCCTGCGAGTTCCCCGTGGTGCCGCTGGGTCTTACTGATGCCAAGGGAGGAAAGTATTGTTCTGTGCAGGGTCGGGTAAGCGTGCCGATTCATGTGGGGGAGTGCCACCAAGGTGGGTCGTCGAGAGAAGAAGACACTCAGTGGAGCGAGAACCTCGAGTGTCAGGTCGCCTTCAATGGTTCGTAGCAAAGCATGATCGGGGGGCCAAGTCTTGGGGTCGCCGATGCGACCAAGACTCCTGAAGTCGAAGCCGAGCAACTCAGCTGTGTGCTCGAAGGATACCTGCATCATTGTGTTGATGGCAGACAAAAGAATTGGGTTCAACTGCCGAGGGTAACCCAATTCGGTTATAGTGCTCAGACCGACTCGCTGATCAAGAGAAGTCCGTTTGAGATTAAAGACAAGAGGCATTCTGTATTGCCGCCCGTCGCTGATGGCCCCTATCTACGGGACCGCCCTTAAGTCCATCGAGTTGGAGAAGAATGTGAATAGATGGCCAACATCGCTCTAGTGTGCCTAGAAGAAGCTTCAAGGCTGATGGAGGAGAGGGGAAATCAAAAGCGATGCCCTCTCGAGTTCGAGGGGAGGACCAAGCTTCCAATTGACGGGCAACAACACCGTATGATTATCTGTCAACCTGGACCTGGAGGAAGACGGAGAAGCCGAGGAAGCCCTTGCTGACAGAGTAAGGACTTGTAGAAGGCCCACGAGGGAGATACATAAATTCCTGGTGAAGCGGAAGAAGCCCTCGTGGAGGTAACCAGCGGAAGACCTGTCGAAGACTTTGAAGCGTGGGTGCAGAAGACCAAAGAGCTCCAGCTTCGCCAGTTGACGAGGACGTCAACCGTTTGAGTGGGGGAGAATGTCAGGGGCATAATTGTCCAACGTATTATTTACCGTTGGTCGTATGCCCGAATACTCCCAAATTACTTTATCTTTATGTCTTGAAAGTAGTTTAGGTTAATTCTTTCGTTTAGGTGTCGCCGAGTCATAGTGTGACATTTCGGCTTTTTCATATGCAAGCCTGCCAAGGCCAAAATTCTCAATATGTACTATAGGGGGTACATGACTAAGTCCGACCCCCGCCCAAGCCTTGTCGCACTCTTTGCATGTTGAGTTATTTTCCTTGCAATTGACAGTCTTCAATGCTTTCTTTATGACGTTTTCAACTATTTACTTTCTCTCTCCCGTTTTATAAAAACATTTTTTCAAGAACGGGAAGGGAGGCTACGTCATACCGCGAGTTTGACCGCGGATTCCGATTTTCGAACGGCTGACTTGCTGATTGAGCTAAGCAAGTGCCGCACAATCGTGTTGAGAAGTTACGATTGTGACACCGCGCGCGCCTTTAGGGTTCTTTTTTTTAAAAAAAAAAAAAAATATATATATATATATATATATATATTAAACAAAATAATTAAATAAAACAATAATACTATTATAAATAATAAAAGAAAATATTAAATAATAATTAAAATAAAATTAATAATACAATATTAATATTAATTAATTAAAATAATATTAATATCACCTAATGAATATAATATTCAATAAAAAAAAATAAAGGTATTATTATTAAATTTTAATGATAATAATAATAATGATAATAAGATAAATAATATTATATTATTATTTCATCATCTACAAAATTTTAAAATCCCGAAAAATTCACATAAAATGCTAAAATTTTACCTCGAAATTCGGGGCGTTACAATTTTATCCTTATTAAAAAAAATCACCTTGTACTAGAGAGAAGAATTTCTTTCTGTTTTTAAGATGATCGAAGAATATTAAAATAAAATTTGTTACATTACCTAATTTAAAAAGTTGATGGTAACTAAAATAACGTTAAATATTGTATAATATTTATTTATTATATGCGAAAGAAATCCATATTTAAAAAATAATTTGAATTTAATTAGAGATTTCACATGAATTCATGCACGTGTTTTTCAACTAATTTAACTGAAAAAGATTGAAACAATAGTTACGAATTATCTTTTCCTAAAACGAATGTAGGCAACAAAACATTTCCAAAACTAAATATGCATTTTAATGATTATAGAATCAAAAGTTATATAATTACAATCGTTAAATGAAATTAATTATTAAGAAAATCAATACATTTGAACATCTTTGTTTCCTGAATTTAAAACTTTAACTTTTTCTTATATTTCATTATTTTAGAATACACGTCACATATGAATTTCATTCCTTAAATAAAATCCAAAAAATTCTTGAATAGGTTAGACTCAAGATGATGATACTTGATTTCTTCACCATCTTATTGCTTTATAACTTGACCGGTATACTTACACTTTACACCAAGTTTTTGGCATCATACATGGTCAGAAAATTAAAATTTTAACATCTAATTAGTTGAATCTTTTAAATAAATAAATAAAACCGATCTTAGTTGTAATTATGTCAAAAAAATTGACAATGTGATTATTCATGAATTGATTTGGGTTAACTTGTTGAAGATAAAACAAACAAACAAAAGGCTGAAATAGGTTTTTTAATTATGTGACTAACAACTTTCCTTTCTCCTCCCATAAGGAAAAGACCGTTTCTCTAAATTTCATCAATATATATATGTATTGATCAAATGACCCATCTCAACGAGGACACAATATTAGGAAAGAACAAAGAAAATAAAATGGCCAATAACTCTTGTCTTCTTATTGTGTCTCTCATTGGAGTTCTTTTGTTCACCATCATTTCAAATGTGGCATCATCTAACGACGTCGTTTCCACCATCTGTCCAAAAACTTCAAACCCGCCGTTTTGTTCAAGTGTGTTGAAATCTGCAGGCACTGCAGATCTAAAAGGCTTGGCTGTATACACCTTAAACCTTACCCATACAAATGCTCGAAAATCTTTGACCTTAGCCAAGTCACTTGCAACAACCACCACCAATCCTCAACTTAAGCAACGATATTCGTCTTGTGCTGAGAGCTATGATGAAGCTGTTGGTGACATTGAAAATGCCCAAAAGGACTTGGCACTTGGTGACTTTAATGCTGTCAATATTGTAACTTTTGGTGCCATGACAGAGATTGACGACTGTCAGGATAAGTTCGCGCAGCCGCCGAAGGATACGTCGTTGCTTTTAAAGAATGGCAAGACTCTAACGATATATGCAACATTATTTTGGTTATATCCAATCTTCTTTGAGGGCTATGTACTTTGGAGATTTTTATCAATAAATAATATGAAGTTGAATTGTTAACATATATAATAACACTACAATTTGATGGTGATTGGAATTGATTTTGTTTAAACTTTAGAAGAGGAAAAAAAAATCAATCAATAGATAAGTCCAACAAATCAAAATAACTAAATAAAAAATCAGACTCGAAAGATAATATCTCCTATAACACAGATCGACGTATATTAATAGGTAATTCTAACAAAAGAAAAATTACTGAAATTTTATAAATATTTTGTTATATTTAAAAACAATCGTTAAGATAATTCACATAATATAATCTCTTAAGGAATGAAGCATTTTAAATATGTTTAATGTATATACTATTCTTTAAATAAGATCGTTTAATGTATATATAATTAAAGTAATAATTAAATTAAAAAATAAAAATAACCAAATAAAAAACATCAAATCAAACTTAAATAATTTATTTAATTCGTTAGATGTGATATAGTTACATTAATTAAAATTTAAAGAACAAAGAAAGGAAAATCATTAATTGTACATTAACTTATAATTCTATTAAAGTGACCCATTCCAATTTCAGTCTTGGAACCTGTAACGACCCAACTTTCCGGACTAAGCTGAGGTCACTACTCAGTACTAAGATTCGACCATAAAGCACAAAAACTCATAAAGGACCGATTACGATTCATTAAAAACGTTAGAAATATTACAAAAGCAGTTTCAGGCCCTATTTTAAATCACAGTCACGAGAGTTTCAAATACAATACTCAAGTCATCAAACTCATATCACAAAACCAACTGACCTAACAAAATATATCAGCGGAAGCATAAAGAAAACCAGACGCGTCCATATGGCCTTCACGCATCCTTCTTGCCCCTCGTCGGTCTGCCCCTCGCTATACCCTTACCTGAAAAGTTAAAGAAAAGAAAGGGTGAGTATAAAATATACCCTACATAACAGTCTAGTGGTTCCGTAGAACGCACATATCAGCCTCGTGATCCCGAAGGATGCATGTATCAGTCTAGTGATCCCGAAAGATACACCTATCAGTCTAGTGATCCCGAGAGATGCACATATCAGTCTAGTGCTCCCGAAGGATGCACATATCCATAAGGTACACTACCCCATAGATGAAGCTAACCGCTACCCCTCAGTCCATATTAAACCGTCTACAACTGTCATATCCCAACAACATTCATATTACAATTTCGCCATAGGCTTCGCCAGTCAGGTAGTATAGGTTTAAACAACTACATCCTCAGTTGCTATATGCGTTTCCAATTCACACACCATTGTGAAAAATCCCTAGATCCAGTCAACTAGTCAATCAAAATCGGACTCACCGTCCTTCCACGACCAAACTCCATGATCAATGTCCAGACAAAAGACTACCACGTACCTAACCGTAAAACTTTAAGGTCCATCGACATACAATTCCAATCCACAACGTAGCCCATTAACATAACTATACTATACCGAACATCCGGCATCAGGGTCTATCCGTAAACTACTCCTTACACCCGATGGCACACAAGCTACAACTAGCGGTCGCGTTACCTTTACATCAGACAAGAGCATAGCAACGATACTTACAAGTCAAACACACATACATTTATTCAGTACAGTTACTAACGTGTAATCCCCTGTGGATTACTACGTTTCCAGCCTCGATCCGAGGTCCAGTAGTAGGAAAACCCTTACCTGATACTTGGTTATGCCCCTCGATCGAGTCCACGCTCAACAGATCCACCTAAATGAAAACACTAGGGTTTAAACGATGACACTAGTAAAAGTCACCTTTTTAATTCATTCGAAACAACAACGTCGGCTTACTCGAGTAAAGGGAGCTATTCCCCAAATGAACTTGCCGTGGGATTGTGAACTTGAACGTCAAACCCGTATTACCTTCAAGGAACGAAAGATAGGACCCAGTCTTACTCCAATATTCAAACTCAAAACAGTTATAGCAACATTGGGTAAATTACCAAAATGATCCTTACCGAAGACTCACCGTGACCCAAAGTGGAGGGAGAAAAATATGGCTTAGGTGGCTCGGCTCGGCTTGGCTCACCCTCGGCTCGGCGCGGCTCACCCTCGGCTTTGCTCGGCTCACGACTCGGCTCGCGGCTCAACTCGGCTTGGCTCGGCTCGCGGCTTGGTTGCGGCTTGGTTCGCGGCTCGGCTCGTTGCTCGGTTCGCAGCTTGGCTCGCTGCTCGGCTCGGTCTTCGACGTGCGGCTCGGCTCGGTCTTTGGCTTGCGGCTTGCGGCTCAGCTCAGATTCACGAATCGGGTCGGTTTGGATGAGGGTTCTCGGGTCGGCTTGCAAGAAGGGAAATCCGCGACTGATGGAGGTTTGTCGTCGGCTGCCCGATGAACGACGCGGCGGATGGTGGCTGGACGCGGTCGGACGAAGGATGCACGGCGGCGTCCGGTTACGTGAGACCGAGAGGGAGGTTGGGAAAAGACGGGACCGCGGCGGACGAAGTTGAAGTTGAAGAAGTTGCCGACGATGGAGATGGAAGTGGAGACGGAACGCGACGGAGGAGATGGGGACGGAGGCGAAGGCGTGCGTGACGGAAGAGGGATGGTGGGAGGCGGCGCTGAAGAGAAAAAAAAGAGAGAGTTGCGGCGGAGCGAGGAAGAAGACGAAGAGGATGAAAAGGGGGGGTGCGCGCGTAGCTTAGGGTTTTAAAAAAGTAATATTATTATATATATATATATATATATTTAAATAAAATAATAATAATAATAATAATAATATCAAATAATGAATATATATTAATTAAAGATAAATGTATCAATATTAAATTATAATGAATAATAATAAATAATAATAATAATAATAATATTATATTATTATTTTATCACTTACAAAATTTTAAAAATCCCGAAAATTCACAAAAAATGCTAAAATTTTACCTCGAAATTTCGGGGCGTTACATTCTTTCCCCCTTAGGGAACTTTCGTCCTCGAAAGTTTTATTCCTCGAACAGTTCGGGATACGGGACCTCATGTCATCTTCTCGCTCCCATGTGGCCTCTTCGACACGGTGATTCTGCCATAAGACTTTAACCAAAGGAATTTCTCTATTCCTCAACATTTTCACCTCACTAGCCAGCACCTCTACGGGTTGTTCTGTATAGCTCAAGTTTTCATCAATTTCTAGTGGTTCGTAATCCACTACGTTGGATGGATCTGGCACGTACTTCCTCAACATAGAGACATGGAACACATCATGAACTGTCGAGAGTGATGGTGGCAACGCCAAGCGATAAGCTACAGGGCCAATCCGCTCCAGAATCTCAAACGGTCCAACAAAACGGGGACTCAGCTTTCTTCTCTTTTCAAATCGTAAGACACCTCTCATAGGTGCTACCTTTAAGAACACCTTGTCCCCTACATCAAACTCAAGATCCTTCCGTCTCACATCTGCATAACTCTTCTGCCTACTCTGTGCGGTAAGCATACGTGATCTAATTTTCTGTATCGCTTCGTTAGTAGACTAAACTAACTCAGGACCCATCAATCTCTGCTCACCCACCTCACCCCAGCAAACCGGGGATCTACAACATTTGCCGTACAAGGCCTCAAATGGTGCCATGCCAATAGTAGCCTGATAACTGTTATTATAAGCAAATTCCATCAAATGCAAGTGGGAGTCCCAGCTACCTGGAAATTACAATGCACACGCTCGCAACATATCCTCTAAAACTTGGTTTAGACGCTCAGTCTGATCGTCAGTCTGTGGATGGAAAGCTGTACTAAAGTCTAACCTCGTGCCCATAGCAGTCTGCAAACCCTTCCAGAATTATGAAGTGAAACGGGCATCTCTATCAGAAACAATCGACACTGGCACTCCATGTAATCTCACAATCTCAGACATGTACAGTTGTGCCCACTTACTAGTAGTATAGGTGGATTTACCCGGAACGAAGTGCGCTGATTTCGTAAGTCTGTCCACCACAACCCAAATCACTGTAAAACCCCTCAGAGTTCTTGGCAGTCCTGTAATGAAATCCATGGACACATTTTCCCACTTCCATTTCGGTATGCTCAAGGGTTGTAATAAACCCGCTGGTTTCTGCCTTGGTGCCTTAACCTGATGACACACCAAGCATTTACTAACAAATTCTGCTACCTCTCTTCATGTTACGCCACCAATAAACCCGCTTCAGGTCCTGATACATCTTCGTACTACCTGGGTGCATGGAAAATGGGGAACTGTGAGCCTCAGATAATAATTCTGTTTTAACCGCACTATCTGATGGCACACAAAGGAGTCTCTCAAACAAAAGTCCACCATCAGAGGATATGGAGAACTCAACCGTCTGCCCTGCCTCTGCTAGGCCCCGCTTCTCAACCAAATAAGGATTGTTACTCTGAGCATCAATGATCCTTTGCCTCAAAGTCGGCTGTACCGTCAAGTGGGCTAACTGCATAGTGACTGCTCCCACTGACACTGCAATCTCAGCCCGCTCAAGATCTCGATGCAATGGGGCCTGTCGGGTAATAAGTGCTGCTGAATGTGATGCCTTTCTACTAAGACCATCAGCTACCACATTTGCCTTGCCTGGATGATACAGTATCTCACAATCGTAATCCTTCACTAACTCAAGCCATCTTCGCTAACTCATATTCAATTCCTTCTGAGTAAAGAAGTATTTCAAGCTCTTATGATCCGTGAAGATCTGTATCTTTTCAGCATATAAGTAATGCCTCCATATTTTCAAAGCAAAAACCACTGCTTCCAACTCTAAATCATGTATAGGGTAGTTCTGCTCATGACTCTTCAACTGACGAGAAGCATAAGCGACTACCTTACCTTGTTGCATCAAAACACAACCCAAACCCTTCTTGGAAGCATCACTATAAATCACAAAACTGCCAGAACCATCTGGTACAGTAAGAACCGGTGCGGTAACTAGCTTCTGTTTAAGGTTTTGGAAACTGTTCTCACATGCCTTGCTCCAAACAAAAGGAGCTCCCTTCCTGGTCAACTGAGTAAGAGGAGTAGCTATACGAGAAAAGTTCTCCACAAACCGTCGATAATAACCTGCTAAACCCAGAAAGCTACGAACCTCACTGACTGTGGAAGGTTGGGTCCAACTGGTGACTGCCTCTATCTTAGTTGGATCCACAGAAACTCTTGCCTTAGAAACCACATGGCCTAGAAAGGACAGCTGCTTCAGCCAAAACTCGCATTTCAAGAACTTTGCATACAACTTATTATCTCGAAGTGTTTGCAAAACCATACGTAAATGCTCCTCATGCTCGGCCTCCGTCTTGGAATATATCAAGATATCATAAATAAACACGATCACAAAAGTGTCTAGGAACTCCCTGAACACTCTGTTCATCAAGTCCATAAACACTGCCGGAGCATTCATCAAACCAAAAGACATCACAATAAACTCATAGTGTCCATATCTGGAACGAAATGCTGTCTTTGGTACATCACCATCCTTAATCCTCAGCTGATGATATCCCGACCGAAGATCAATCTTAGAGAACACTGTAGCTCCCTGTAACTGGTCAAATAGATCGTCGATCTTGGGCAAGGGATATCTGTTCTTAACGGTTACCTTATTCAACTCCCTGTAGTCAATGCATAGACGCATCGATCCATCCTTCTTAACAAATAAAGCTGGCGCACCCCAAGGTGACACACTCGATCGAATGAATCCCTTATCGAGCAACTCCTGTAACTGCACTTTTAGTTCTTTCAGCCTTGCGGGGGCCATTCTGTAAGGGGCTCTGGATATAGGAACCGTGCCCGGCTCCAACTCTATGGCAAACTCAACCTCTCTGTGAGGAGGTAACCCTGGAAGTTCTTCAGGAAAGACATCCGGATAGTCCCTCACCACCGGTTCTGATGACAGGGATACATCGACCTCTCTAGTATCCACCACGCTCGCTAAGATACCCCAAGTACCCTGACTGAGCAGTTTACTGGCCCTGATGGCTGAGATTACCTGAGGCATCGACCTTGACCCTTCTCCCTTAAATTTAAAACTGGCCATCGAGGGAGGGTTAAACGTTACCTCCTTACGGGAACAATCTATGCTGGCATGGTTAGCGGCCAACCAATCCATACCCAGAATTACATCAAAGTCGAGCATATCCAGGACTAACAGCGTTACTTCAATCACATGGCCTGCTATCTCAATCTGGCATGCTTTCACCTTTTCCTGCGACAACATACACTCCCTAGAAGGAGTAGACACTGATAGAACATGGTGTAGGGGCTCTACCTCTAAGCGGGCATGCAACACAAATGCAGAAGAGATAAAAGAATGTGACGAACCCGAATCAAACAAAACTAAGGCGTAATGCCCCAATACTGAAAGCGTACCTGTCACCACCGTGCCTGCCCTCTCACCCTCAGTCTTGTTGGTAGCAAAGACTTTACCCTGATGTGGAGCACCTGCTCCCTGATTCTGCGCATTCCAAGTAATCCTCATCGGGCATCTGTCAGCTGTATGCTCCTCTTGCCTACACTTAAAGCAAGTCCTGGTCCCAAATAAACAACGGCCCAGATGGTGCTTCCCACAAGTGGTACACAACGGCTTCCCCCTGGCAGCTTCCCCTGCCTCAAAAGGTTTCTGCTGGGAGCGGCGGAACTCACCACCTGGTCTGAAGTTCCGCTGTGGCACTTGAACAAGCTGCTGCTCAGCCTTCCTCTTCTGTCCCGAGGTCGAACCTCTACCAGCGGACTTAGACGAGTTAGCCCTCTCCTGTAAACTGAGATCCATTGCCAGGTGCAGTGCATCGACATGAGTAGCGGGTCGGAAAGCTCGAACCAAACCCTGAATGTCCAGTCGAAGGCCTCTAACAAACTTATCAACTCTGGCCGCCTCGATCGCTATCATCTCGGGAGCGAAGCGGGATAACATGTCAAACTCCGCATCATACTGCTCCACTGTCATGTCACCCTGCTCTAAGTTCAGGAACTCCTGCCGCTTGGCATCTCTCAAACTAGCAGAGAAGAATTTCGCATAGAAACTCTTCTTGAACTGCTGCCACGTAATCTGACCCACATCACCCCCTAGCATTCTCTCTGTAGTCTCCCACCATGCAGTACCTCTGTCTGTTAACATGAAAACAGCACACTGAACTTTCTGATCCTCAGGGCATTTCATATACCGAAATATGGTCTCCAAAGACGATAACCACAGCTGAGCCCTGGTGGGGTCCTCCAAAGACCCATCGAATGTCATGAGGTTATACTTCCTGAAATCCCTCAGGTGCTTGGCCTCTGCCGACAACTGATCCGGCACGACCTGGGGCACAACTGAAACTGGAGCCGGAGCTGGAGCTGGAGCTGGTGCTGAAGCTGGTGGGGCAGGCTGCTGCTGCTCCCGCTTCTGCATAATCAAATCCCTGAACCTCTGCTCCATAGCTGCTAGGTCCGCATGAGTAACTGGCGCAGCCGGGTCAATGGCTTGGGCTACAGACTGCACCTCAGGTTGAACACGTCCTGCTCCCCTTCCTCGGCCTCCTCGGCCACCCCTACGTGCACCTCTCCTTGGCGGCATTTCCCTAACAACCACCAATGATCCCTTTAGTCATAAGTGGTAATTAACTTCGCAGTTTAACTTAGGTAAGGTAATGCATATAGAGTTATACATATAATTTCATGAGAGTGTACCTGACGAGTGGCAAGGATCATTTTAGCCATAAGGACACAAAACACAGACTCACATCATAAGTCAGTCTACAGAACCTAAAACTTAGGCTCTGATACCAACTGTAACGACCCAACTTTCCGGACTAAGCTGAGGTCACTACTTAGTACTAAGACTCGACCACAAAGCAAAAAAACTCATAAAGGATCGATTACGATTCATTAAAAACGTTAGAAATATTACAAAAGCAGTTTCGGGCCCTATTTTAAATCACAGTCACGAGAGTTTCAAATACAATACTCAAGTCATCAAACTCAAATCACAAAACCAACTGTCCTAACAAAATATATCAGCGGAAGCATAAAGAAAACCAGACGCGTCCATATGGCCTTCACGCATCCTTCTTGCCCCTCGTCGGTCTGCCCCTCGCTGTACCCTTACCTGAAAAGTTAAAGAAAAGAAAGGGTGAGTATAAAATATACCCGGTAAGGGACCCACTACTGGGCTCGTTAGGGAACAACAGTTAACTTCCTATTCAGGGGTACCCTACATAATAGTCTAGTGGTTCCGTAGAACGCACATATCAGCCTCGTGATCCCAAAGGATGCACGTATCAGTCTAGTGATCCCGGAAGACACACCTATCAGTCTAGTGATCCCGAGGGATGCACATATCAGTCTAGTGCTCTCGAAGGATGCACATATCCGTAAGGTACACTATCCCATAGATGAAGCTAACCGCTACCCCTCAGTCCATACTAAACCGTCTACAACAGTCATATCCCAACAACATTCATATTACAATTTCGCCATAGGCTTCGCCAGTCAGATAGTATAGGTTTAAACAACTACATCCTCAGTTTCTATATGCGTTTCCAATTCACACACCATTGTGAAAAATCCCTAGATCCAGTCAACTAGTCAATCAAAATAGGACTCACCGTCCTTCCACGACAAAACTCCATGATCAATGTCCAGACAAAAGACTACCACGTACCTAACCGTAAAACTTTAAGGTCCATCGACATACAATTCCAATCCACAACGTAGCCCATTAACATAACTATACTATACCGAACATCCTGCATCGAGGTCTATCCGTAAACAACTCTTTACACCCGATGGCACACAAGCTACAACTAGCGGTCGCGTTACCTTTACATCAGACAAGAGCATAGCAACAATACTTAAAAGTCTCACACACATACATTTATTCAGTACAGTTACTAACGTGTAATCCCCTGTGGATTACTACGTTTCCAACCTCGATCGGAGGTCAAGTAGTAGGAAAACCCTTACCTGATACTTGGTTATGCCCCTCGATCGAGTCCACGCTCAACAGATCCACCTAAATGAAAACACCAGGGTTTAAACGATGACACCAGTAAAAGTCACCTTTTTAATTCATTCGAAACAACAACGTAGGCTTACCCGAGTAAAGGGAGCTATTCCCCAAATGAACTTGCCGTCGGACCGTGAACTTGAACGTCAAACCCCTATTACCTTCAAGGAACGAAAGATAGGACCCAGTCTTACTCCAATATTCAAACTCGAAACGGTTATAGCAACATTGGGTAAATTACCAAAATGATCCTTACCGAAGACTCACCGTGACTCGAAGTGGAGGGAGAAAAATATGGCTTAGGTGGCTCGGCTCGGCTCGGCTCACCCTTGGCTCGACGCGGCTCACCCTCGGCTCGGTATGGCTTACCCTCGGCTCGACGCGGCTCACCCTCGGCTTGGCTCGGCTCACGACCCGACTCGCGGCGCAACTCGGCTTGGCTCGGCTCGCGGCTCGGCTCGCGGCTCGGCTCGCGGCTCGGCTCAGTCTTTGGCTTGCGGCTCGACTCGGTCTTCGGCTTGCGGCTCACGACTCAGTCTTCGGCTTGCGGCTCGCGGCTCGGCTCAGATTCACGAATCGGGTCGGTTTGGATGAGGGTTCTCGGGTCGGCTTGCAAGAAGGGAAATTCGCGACTGATGGAGGTTTGCCGTCGGCTGCCCGGCGAACGACGCGACGGATGGCGGCTGGACGCGGTCAGACGAAGGACACACGGCGGCGTCCGGTTACGTGAGACCGAAAAAGAGGTCGGGAAAAGACGGGACCGCGGCGAACGAAGTTGAAGTTGAAGAAGTTGCCGACGATGGAGATGGAAGTGGAGACGTAACGCGACGGAGGAGATGGGGACGGAGGCGAAGGCGTACGTGACGGAAGAGGGATGGTGGGAGGCGGCGCTGAAGAGAAAAAAAAAGAGAGAGCTGCGGCGGCGCGAGGAAGAAGACGAAGAGGATGAAAAGGGGGGGGGGGGCGCGCGCGTAGCTTAGGGTTTTAAAAAAATAATAATATTATTATTATATATATATATTTAAATATATATATATATAATAATAATATTATTAATATCAAATAATGAATATAATATTAAATAATAATAATAATAATAATAATAATAATAATAATAATAATAATAATATTATATTATTATTTTGTCACTTACAAAATTTTAAAAATCCCGAAAAATTCACATAAAATGCTAAAATTTTATCTCGAAAATTCGGGGCGTTACAGAACCTTTGGCTAGTTTCAGAGTTCTTTTCTTTTCTTTTCTCCAATGTTATTCCTCACATGGTGTTGATACGACGACAATATCAGACGATGTAGCATCAAGCATATCCCCGAAAACTAGAAATCCATCACTATGTGCTAATGTGTTGAAATCTAGAGGCAACCCAGAGCTAAAAGTGTTAGCCACTTACACACTCAAACTTACATGTACAAATGCAGAAAAATATCTAAATTTGGCCAAATCTCTTGCAGCAACGACGACCAGTTCTCAAGTTAAAAACTAATATTTTTCTTGCTACGAGAGCAGTGAGGAAGCCGTGGGTGACATCAAGAATGCGAAAACAAATTAATTTGGTGGTTAATGATTTCAATTGTGTCAACATGGAAACTTATGGCATCATGACAGCGATCGACGACTGTTAAGATAGCTGCAAACAGCCATCGAAAGGATTGGACAAAGCTAGAAACTTCCATAAACCCTCAAGCAGTCCATAAGCAAGGACATATCAATTCTCACTTGATTGCTCCAAATATTCATGCACTCTACCGCAAGAACACACAAGAACAAAATTCTACATTTTAGTATTTTCAAATTTCATTCATCCAAACTCTTATTTAAAATGTGGAAATTACAACCATAATTTTATACTAATTAAAATATTAAATCAAAACTCTCAACATTTAATTTGATGACTTTTGGGTTGTCCAAATAAATTTTCAACTTCTTCATTTGATTCAGTTCTGATTTCTAATTGGTTCGTATAATATTACGTACTTTGCTGTATATGTATATTGTCAACCATCGACAAAAATTACATTTTTTTAAGATTGCAATACTTCTTCATTTGATTTTTTATTTCTATTGGCCATGTAAATTTTTAACCGAGAAATAGAAATTTAAAAATTTTCACTTAGAAATTATCTTTGAAAACTTATTTTATGGATTTGGTGATTGGACAATAATTTTTTTTTCTTATGTTTCGTTATTTTTATAAACACGTCATCTAAATTTCAATTCCTTAAATAAAGTATTAAAAAATTCTTGAATAGTTAAACTCAATTTGAACATTTTATATCTAGAGAAGACGATACTTAGTTGCTTCTTAACCTTTCTACCGCTTTATAGTTAATTTGAAGGGTATACTTACACTTCATACCATGTTTTTGGCATCATACATGGTCAGAAAATTCAATTTTTAGCATCTTAGTTGTATCTTTCCAAATAAATAAATAAAGCATATCTTAGTTGTAATTATGTCAAAAACAAATTGACAATTATGATTATTCAAGAATTGATTTTGGTTATTTTTTGAAGATAAAAATAACAAATAATAATAATACAAAAACCAACAAAAGACTAAAATAGGCTTTAACTATGTAATTACAACTTCCCTTTCTACTCCCTAAGAAAAAAACCATTTCTCTAAATTTCATCTATATAAGTGTGTATATCGATCAAAATGACCCATAGGACACTAATATTGAGAAAGAACAAAGAAATTAAAATGACCAATAACTCTTGTATCCTCATTGTCTCTCTCATTGGAGTTCTTTTGTTCACCATCATTTCAAATGTGGCATCATCTAACGACGTCGTTTCCACCATCTGTCCAAAAACTTCAAACCCGCCATTTTCTTAAAGTGTGTTGAAATCTGTAGGCACTGCAGATCTAAAAGGCTTGGCTGTATACACCTTAAACCTTGCCCATACAAATGCTCGCAAATCTTTGACCTTAGCCAAGTCACTTGCAACAACCACCACCAATCCTCAACTTAAGCAACGATATTCGTCTTGTGCTAAGAGCTATGATGAAGCTGTTGGTGACATTGAAAATGCCCAAAAGAACTTGGCACTTGGTGACTTTAATGCTGTCAATATTGTAACTTCTGGTGCCATGACAGAGATTGACGACTGTCAGAATAAGTTCGCGCAGCCGCCGAAGGATATGTCGTTGCTTTTGAAGAATGGCAAGACTCTAAACGATATATGCGGCATTATTTTGGTTATATCAAATCTTCTTTGAGGGCTATATGTACTTTTGAGATTTAATGAAGTTTGTTTTTTAAAATAATAACATTTACAATGTAATGGTATTTAAATTGATTAGTTTAGTTAATTTTTAGGTGATAAAAAAATCAATTAATAGATAAATTTAACTGATCAAAATAACTAAATAAAAAATCTTACTTAAAAGACAATGTCCCTAATAAACACAGATAGACTTATATCACTAGATAATTCTAACAAATGAAAAATTACTGAAATTTTCATTCAGATAATTCACATAATACAACATCTTAAATTTACGTGATGTTTCCAGAATACCTTAAGCCATTTAGTTCACTGATTCAAACTTTTATAGTATATAGTTGCTTTAATTCAAGCGTTATGTTTGAAAATAAATTTAGTTTTAAAAAATAACTAAAAACTATCATTTCAATATTTGACAAGAGGAAAAATGCGTATAATAAAATGGAAGGAATGAAGCATTTTAAATATGTTTAATGTATATATTATCGTTTGACTATGATCGTTGAATGTATATATAATTAAAGTAATAACTAAATTAAAAAAATAAAAATAACCAAATAGAAAACATCAAATCAAACTTAAATAATTTATTTAATTCGTTTGATATGATATAGTCAATTAGAATTCAAAGAACAAATTAGAAAGAAAAATCATTAATTATACATTAACTTATTGTTCTATTAAAATGACCAATTCCAATTTCAATCTTAGACTCTTTTGCTAGTTTTAGAGTTTTTATTTTCTTTTCTACAAAGTTATTCCTGACATATGGTGTTGACACGACGACACAACATCAAACGTTGTAGCATCAAGCATATGCCCGAAAACTAGAAATCGATCATTTTGCACTAATGTATTGATATCTCAAGGCAACGCAGACCCAAAAGTGTTAGCCACTTTCATCCTCAAACTTACATGTACAAATGCAAAAAAATCTCTAAATTTGGCCAAATCTCTTGTAGCAACGATGACCAATTCTCAACTTGAAAACTAATATTTGTCTTGCTACGAGAGCAACGAGAAGGCCGTGGGCGATATTGAGAATGCTAAAAGTAATTTGGCCATTAGAGATTCCAATGGTGTCGATATGACAACTTATGGCATCATGACAGTGGTCGACGACGGTTAAGATAACTTTAAATAGCCATCAAAAGATTCATCATTATTGCTTCCAAAAGAATGGGAGGACATTAAATGTTGTATGTAGTATTATTTTAGTTATATCTAATCTTCTCCCGTAGTCCCCATTTAATCAGAGGCATTATGATATGAAACCCTGGACATTGGATCTAAGAATCATGTTAAAGAACAAGACTCAAAGAAAACAACTCCAACAGCTCCAAACCCAATTTGATTTCAACCCCTAATCTTAGATGATCTAACAAACCAAAGGATTGGAAAAAGTTAGAAATTTCCATCAACCTTTAATCTTCAAAGCACTCCACAAGCAAGCCAGATCAATTCTCACTTGGATGCTCCAAATATTCATGCATTCTATCACAAGAACATACACGAACAAAATTCTACAATTTAGAATTTTTAAATTTCATTCATCTTAATTCTTATTTTAAATGAGGAAATTACAACAATATTTATACTAATTAAAATATTAAATGAAATGTCACAATATTTAATTTTTGACCTTTGGGTTGTTCAAATAACTTTTCAACTTCCAAATATTGCATCTCTTCAACTTCTTCATTTGATTCAATTCGAATTTCTTGGTTTGTATCGTATTACGTACTTTGTTGTATATGTATATTGTTAACTGTCAACAAAAGTTACATTTTTTAAGGCTGTAATATTTCTTTATTTGTTTGTGTATTTCTATTGACCAAGAAATTTTTAACTTAAAAATTCTCCATGAAAAATTTATTTTTGGATTTCGTGCTTAGACAGTAGTTTTTTTTCCTTCTTATGTTTCATTATTTTAAAAAACACTATCATCTAAATTTCATTCCTTAAATAAAATCCAAATTTTTTTTGAATAGTTAGACTCAATTAGAACACTTTTTCTCTATAGAAGACGATATTGATTTCTTAATTACCATTTTACTACTTTATAATTAACTTGACGGGTATACTTACATTTTACACCAAGATTTTGGCATCATACATGGTGAAAAAAAAATTCAAATTTTAACATCTTAGCTATTTCTTTTCAAAATAATAATAATAATAATAATAAATAAATAAAACACATCTTAGTTGTAATTATGTCAAAAACAAATTGACAGTTGTGATTATTCATGAATTGATTTTGGTTATTCTATTTTAAGATAAAAACAACAAATAAAAAAAAAACAAACAAACCAAACAAAAGACTAAAATAGGCTTTAATTATGTAATTGCAACTACCTTTTCTCCTCCGTATGAAAAAAACCATTTCTCTAAGTTTCATCTATATATATGTATTGATCAAATGACCCATAGGACACAGTATTGGGTAAGAACAAAGAAATTAAAATGGCCAATAACTCTTGTCTTGTTATTGTCTCTCTCATTGGAGTTCTTTTGTTCACTAACAACGTGGCATCATCTACTGATGTCGTTTCCACCATCTGTCCAAAAACCTCAAATCCACCATTTTGTTCAAGTGTGTTGAAATCTGCAAGCACTACAGATTTAAAAGGCTTGGCTGTATACAACTTAAACTTTGCCCATACAAATGCTCGCAAATCTTTGACCCTAGCCAGCTCACTAGCAAAAACCACCCTCAATCCTCAACTTAAGCAACGATATTCGTCTTGTGCTGAGAGCTATGATGAAGCTATTGGAGATATTGAAAATGCCCAAAAAGACTTGGTACTTGGTGACTTTAACGGTGTCAATATTGTAACTTCTGGTGCTATGACAGGGATTGACGACTGTCAAGATAAGTTGGCGCAGCCACCAAAGGATACGTCGTTGCTTTTGAAGAATGGCAAGACTCTAAATGATATATGCAGCATTATTTTGGTTATATCCAATCTTCTTTGAGGGCTATGTACTTTTGAGATTTATGTACTCCCTACATTTAATACTTTTAAAATTTAATCTATAATTTCATAAGGTTTTCCTCATCAATCTTTTCTAATAACTTATACCATTTTCCTTAAATAAAGTCCTACGACGGAATCTAGGAAATTTGGGAGTCCAATTTCCTGTAACCCTTGAGGTGAGGGATCACATCTTTGGGAGTCCAAGATTTGATCCCAATAAAAAAATAATTTTAATTAACGTTTAAAAAAAACACATCTCTTTATTAGAAGGCTATTCCGATGACGGATTTTGAGAAATTAGTACAATTTCCCACTTTCTTGAGACGTGAAGAAAAGGAAATGTTTTCTCAATATAGTCTAAAATAATTGATGAATTTTCTTCCACCTATTTTAGGGGATCGTTGCTTTAAATATGGGAGTAATGAAAATAAAATAAGACATCATTTTAAAAAAGGATGTAAAAATTTTTCAAACAACATTTTCAATTTAGGTTTTGAAGGAAAAAGAAAAAATATTAGCCACCGTTTTTGCGGGTGTTAAGGGGTGCTAACACCTTTCCCTTACACATTTAACTCCCAAACTCAACTCTAGTTTTCATAGATAATTTTTTTAATGATTTTATTTAAAAAGTGTTTACTATATTTCGGTGCCCAATCACATCGTAAAAAGGATCGGTGGCAACTCTTAGTTTGTTTTGAAACTAAACATTTTGAGGATGTCAGCCGCTCAGTGTCGTCTCGTCTTGGGCACGTGGCGACAATAATAAATGTTGGAAAGTCGTCTACTTTTCATATTATGTGGAATTGTGCATGGTTGAAATGAAATTATTAAGAAAATCAAAACATTTGAACATCTTTGTCTCTCGAATTTAAAACTTTACTTTTTTTCTTATGTTTCATTACTTTAGAAAACACATCATCCAAGTTTCATTCTTTAAATAAAATTCAAAAAAGTTCTTGAATAGTTAGACGCAATTCGAACATTTTATCTCCAGAGAAGATAATACTTGGTTTCTTAACCATTTTACTACTTTATAATTCGACGGGTATACTTAGTTACACTTTATACGCCAAGTTTTGGGCATCATACATGGTGAGAAAATTCGAATTTTAACATCTTAATTGTATCTTTCCAAAAGAAAAACCATTTTAGTTGTAATTTTGTATGTGATTATTCATGAAATGATTTTGGTTAATTTTTTGAAGATAAAAATAACAAAAGGACAAACATAAGACTAAAATTATGCTATTTAATTACCACTTCCCTTTTTCCTACCTGGAACAAAAAAACCATCTCTAAAATTCATCCATATATATGTGTGTGTATTGATCAAATGACCCATATCAATAATTAAGGTCACAATAATATTGGCATAGAACAAAGAAATCAAAATGGCAAAAGACTCTTGTCTCATTATTTTCTCTCTCGTTGAAGTTCTTTTGTTCACCATATCATTTCAAATGCAGCATCATCTACCGACGTCATTTCGACCATCTGTCCAAAAACCTCAAACCCACCATTTTGTTCAAGTGTTTTGAAATCTGCAGGCACTACAAATATAAAAGGTTTGGCTGTATACACCTTAAACCTCGCCCATACAAATGCTAAAAAATCTTTGACCCTAGCCCACTCACTGGCAAAATCCACCACCAATCCTCAACTTAAGCAACGATATTCGTCTTGTGCTGAGAGCTATGATGAAGTTGTTGGTGATATTGAAAATGCCTAAAAGGACTTGGTCATTGGTGACTTTAATGCTATCAATATTGTAACTTCTGGTGCCATGAAAGAGATTGACGACCGCCAGGATAAGTTTGTGCAGCCACCAAAGGTTACGTCGTTGCTTTTGAAGAATAGCAAGACTCTAAATGATATATGCAGCATTATTTTGGTTATATCCAATCTTCTTTGAGGGCTATATACTTTTGAGATTTTTATCAAAGAATAATATGAAATTTAATTTTTAAAATATTAACATCACAAAAGTGTTAGCCACTTTCATCCTCAAACTTACATGTACAAATGCAAAAAAAATCTCTAAATTTGGCCAAATCTGTTGTAGCAACGATGACCAATTCTCAAGTTGAAAACTAATATTTGTCTTGCTACGAGAGCAACGAGAAGGCCGTGGGCGATAATGAGAATGCTAAAAGTAATTTGGCCATTAGAGATTCCAATGGTGTCGATATGACAAGTTATGGCATCATGACAGTGGTCGACGACGGTTAAGATAGCTTTAAATAGCCATTAAAAGATTCATCATTATTGCTTCCAAAAGAATGAGAGGACATTAAATGTTGTATGTAGTATTATTTTAGTTATATCTAATCTTCTCCCGTTGTCCTCATTTAATGAGAGGTATTATGATATGAAACCCTGGACATTTGATCTAAGAATCATGTTAAAGAACAAGACTCAAAGAAAACAACTCCAACAGCTCCAAAACCAATTTGATTTCAACCCCTAAGATATAGGTTAGATTCAAATTATTTAGATGATCTAACAAACCAAAGGATTGGACAAAGTTAGAAATTTCCATCAACCTTTAATCTTCAAAGCACTCCACAAGCAAGCCAGATCAATTCTCACTTGGATGCTCCAAATATTCATGACCCCGGACAAGTGCGGACAATCTTTCTTGAAATGTCCTAGCTGTCCGCACTGGTAACATACACCGGCACCTACCAAACATTGTCCTCGATGGTTCTTTCCACAACTCGTGCATGGTGTTCGCCTGACGTACTAGCAACGGACTGCTGACTTGGTTGCGATCTTACTGTTGATCTAATCGGTTGACTAGGTATTCTCTGGCTCTGTCTCTGAAAAACACTACCACAACTCATGCTTGGCTCTAGAGTGATTCTTAAAATCTTGACGGCTTGAAATATTTATCCCAGGCGTGAACCTCCGCTTCTCACGGCCTCTAAATCCACTAGTTGTTGAAGTCCCACGACTAAGCTCTACTGCCGATTTCTCTTCTGTTATACTCTGCTCCACACGAAGGGCAGTCTCCACTAACTTAGAGAAATTCGTCCACTTAGCAATTGTTGTAACTGGGGTACGTATTTCAAAACGTAACCCTCTTTCAAACCTTCGGCACCTGTCACTCTCAGAAGCCACAATAACATCAGCATACCGTGAAAGCTCAGTATACTTCCTCTCATACTCAGCCACTGAAAGTGATCCTTGTTTCAACCCCAGAAATTCATCCCTCTTGGCTTCGCAGTATATTCTGGGATAATACTTATCTTCGAATATACATCTAAAAGTCTACCAGTCTAAAGCACATGCATCACTGCGCCTTGCTAATATAGATTTCCATCATCCTTCAGCCTCTTTTTGCAACAAAAATGTGGCCAATCTAACCTTTCGCTCCTCAGGACAATTCATCGCATCAAAACACTTTTCAAGCATATTCAACCAGTTCTCTGCATCAACTGGATCTGTGGAACCCTAAAACACTGTAGCCCCTAACTTCTTCAGTCGTTCAATTCCATATGCCTTTTCTGGATTACTAGGCTCTGCTCTCTCTGGCCTTCCTATCTCATGTGCAGTTCTCGTAAACTGCTCGTTTCCTGCCCCACCTCGAACTCTTAGGGTACTAGATTCCCCTAAAGATGGACATTGGATAGGACCTTGCATCTCGTCCTAATTCTGTCGACGTCGTCTACTAGTATGTGGTGGCATGACTCCTATAATATGTCAAACATTAGACATACTATAAATACTTAACCCAAATGCATGATACTAAATGTCTACTCACATATTAATAATAATTGGACTCACTTCTACCCTTACCTAGACCATACTCCACTAGTTCCCTTTAAGCTAACTTGACTTTCAATTATTTACTTTTCAGTTTCTTCTTAGAGCTAACTGCTCTACCTTAATTCCCATGGAGAAAACTGCTCTGATACCAAGTTGTCACACCCCCTCTCGGACTACCTGCTACCTTAGACCGAAAGATGGCGTGAAGCCGATGAACAACGCTTTTCTATACCTGTATCTGTCGACTTTGCTTAAAACTTTCATGTGATGAACTTGCCAATCTAGTATATAAACTATTATACATGCAACAAAACAAAGCGGATCCTAGGCTAGTAAAAAACATACATGAAGTGTACCTCAAAACTTACCAATTTCACTAGTAAACCTAAAGACACCTTAATCAAAATATAACCAACAAAATTTACACAACTACACCTCCTAAAGCTTATACAAACTGTGGAGTATCTATAACATACAAGGGTGTATATACATCATAACACAACAGACTCTATGCCCAACTCAAAACACGTACTGGCAGTCGATAACGGAGCTTCCGCAGACTAAGACAGTCTATCAGGCACCGGGAACTCGATCTCTGCCTAGAAAATGGGTACAACATTTTGGAAAGGGTGAGCTATGAAGCTCAGTGAGTGACTCAATTTAAAACTATGAATTTAAAGATAAGAGCACGTGAAAACTTTACACATATAAATCTGTAACGACCCAACTTTCCGGACTAAGCTGAGGTCACTACTCAATACCAAAACTCGACCACACAACGTAAAGTTCATAACGGACCGGTTACGATTTCTTAAAACGTTAGAAATATTACAAAAAAAACAGTATCGGGCCCTATTTTAAATCACAGTCACAAAAGTTTCAAATAAAAACTCAGGTCATCAACTCAAAATCACAAAACCACATATTCTAACAAAAAAAAAAACATCAGCGGAAGCAATAAGAAAACCAGACGCGTCCATATGGCCTTCACGCATTCTTCCTGCCTCTCGTCGGTCTGCCCCTCGCTGTGCCCTTACCTGAAAAGTTAAAGAAGAGAAAAGGGTGAGTATAAACATACCCAGTAAGGGACCCACTACTGGGCCCGTTAGGGAACAACAATTAACTTCCTATTCGGGGGTACCCTACATAACAGTCTAGTGGTTCCGTAGAACGCACATATCAGTCTAGTGCTCCCGAAAGATGCACATATCAGTCTAGTGCTCCCGAAGGATACACACATCAGTCTAGTGCTCCCGAAGGATGCACATATCAGTCTAGTGATCCCGAAGGATGCACACATCAGTCTAGTGCTCCCGAAGGATGCACATATCCGTCTAGTGCTCCCGAAGGTTGCACATATCAGTCTAGTGCTCCCGAAGGATGCACATATCCGTAAGGTACACTACCCCATAGATGAAGCTAACCGTTACCCCTCAGTCCATACTAAATCGTCTACAACAGTCATACCCAACGACATTCATATTACAGTTCCGCCATAGGCTTTGTCAGTCAGATAGTATAGGTTTAAACAACTACACCCTCAGTTGCTATACGCGTTTCCAATTCGCACACCATTATGGTAACCCCTAGACCTAATCAACTAATCAATCAAAATCGGACTCACCGTCCTTCCCCGACCAACTCCATGATCAATGTCCAGACCAATGACTACCACGTAACTAACCGTAAACTTCAGGGTCCATCGACATAAAATCCCAATCTACAACGTAGCCCATTAACATAACCACCCTATACCGAACATCCAGCATCGGGGTCTATCCGCAAGCAACTCCTTACACCCGATAGCACACAAGCTACAACTAGCGGTCGCGTTACCTTTACATCAGACAAGAGTATAGCAACAATACTTAAAAGTCAATCACACATACATTTATTCGGTACAGTTACTAACGTGTAATCCCCTGTGGATTATTACGTTTCCAGCCTTGATTCGAGGTCCAGTAGTAGGAAAACCCTTACCTGATACTCGGTTATGCCCCTCGATCGAGTCCACGCTCAACGGATCCACCTAAACGAAAACACGAAGGTTTTAATCGATGACACTAGTAGAAGTCATTTTAAATGGTCCTAAGCGACATCCGTTGACTTACCCAAGGAAAGGAAAGCTATCTCCAAACAAGCCTGCCGCGGAACCCGAGAACTTATACGTCAACTCCTTAATACCTTCAAGGAATGAAAGGTAGGACCAAATCTTATTCCAATATTCAACTCGAATCGGATATAGCAACATTATGGAAAATCATCAAAACAATCCTTACCGAAAACTCACCGTGACCCGGAGTGGAGGAAGGAAGGCTTAGGTGGCTCGGTGAACAGGGAGCTCGGCTTGGCTTGGAGGTGTTCGGCTCGGCTCACCCTCGGCTCGGCTCGGCTTGGCCTCGGCTCACAGCTTGGCTCGGCTCTCCCTCGGCTCGGCTCTGCTTGGCCTTGGCTCACAGCTCGGCTCGGCTCACCCTCGGCTCGGCTCCGCTTGGCCTCGGCTCACAGCTCGGCTCGGCTCACCCTTGGCTTGGCTCGGCTTGGCCTCGGCTCACAGCTCGGCTTATGGCTCGACTCAACTCGGCTCGCGGCTCGGCTCAACTCGGCTCGCGGCTCGGCTCAACTCGGCTCGCGGCTCGGCTCAACTCGGCTCGCGGCTCGGCTCGCAGCTCGGCTCGCGGCTCGCAGCTTGAAACACGGGTCGAACTGGAAACGGGTTCTCCGGTCGGGTCGGCTGAAATCGGGCAACCACAACAACAAACCTTCGGGCGTTCGACGACGGAGACGCGTCGCGGCTGTCCGACGACTGGCCCTGCTTCCACGCGGCGGAGGGCGACGGCTTAACGGCGGATACGGTCGGACGAAGGACGCACGACGGCGTCCGAGTGTTTGAAACCGAGAGGAGACCCGAAATGGTAGGAAGCCGCGGCGGACGAACACGATGAGCTGACGACGTTGCCGACGCTGGAGGCGGAAATGGAGACGGAACTTGACGGGGGAGATGGAGACGCGTGCGGAAAAGAAAGATGGAGAGACGGCGGCGGCGGCTTTGTGAAACGCTGAAGACGATTAAGAAGAAGAAGAAGATGAGACGGCTGGGTTGGGGGGGGTCGCGCGCCTTTAGGGTTTTTTTTTTTAAAAAAATTATTATTATATATATATATATATATATATATATTTATATGTAAAACAAAATAATTAAATAAAATAACAATATTAATATAAATAATAAAAGAAGGTATTAAATAATAAAAATAAAATTAATAACACCAATTTTTATTATAAGTAATTAATACAATATTAATATCAAATAATTAATATGATAAATAATAAAAATAAAGGCATTAATATTAAGTTAAAATGATGGAAATTAATAATAATAATACGTTAAATCATATTATATTATTATTTCATCATCTACAAAATTTTAAAATCCCGAAAATTCACATAAAATGCTAAAATTTTACCTCGAAATTCGGGGCGTTACATTCTTCCCTCGAACAGTTCGGGATAACGGGACCTCATGTCATCTTCTCGCTCCCACGTAGCCTCTTCCACCCGGTGATTCCACCATAAGACTTTAACCAAAGGAATCTCTTTATTCCTCAACGTTTTCACCTCTCTAGCCAGCACCTCAACGGGTTGTTCAGTATAGCTCAAGTTTTCATCAATCTCCAGTGGCTCGTAATCCACTACATGGGATGGATCTGGCACGTACTTCCTCAACATAGAAACATGAAACACATCATGAACTGTCGAGAGTGATGGTGCAACGCCACGCGATAAGCTACAGGCCAATCCGCTCCAGAATCTCGAACGGCCCAACAAAACGGGGACTCAACTTTCCCCTCCTTTCAAATCGTAAGACACCTCTCATAGGTGCTACCTTTAAGAACACCTCGTCCCCTACCTCAAATTCGAGATCCTTCCGCCTCACATCTGCATAACTCTTCTGCCTACTCTGAGCGGTATGCATGCGTGATCTAATCTTCTGTATCGCTTCGTTAGTAGACTGAACTAACACAGGACCCATCAATCTCTGCTCACCCACCTCACCCCAGCAAACCGGGGATCTACAACATTTGCCGTACAAGGCCTCAAATGGTGCCATGCCAATAGTAGCCTGATAACTGTTATTATAAGCAAATTCCATCGAATGTAAGTGGGAGTCCCAGCTACCTGGAAATTCCAATGCACACGCCCGCAACATATCCTCTAAAACTTGGTTCAGACGCTCAGTCTGACCGTCAGTCTGTGGATGGAAAGTTGTACTAAAGTCTAACCTCGTGCCCATAGCAGTCTGCAAACCCTTACAGAATTTGGAAGTGAAACGGGCATCTCTATCAGAAATAATCGACACTGGCACTCCATGTAATCTCACTATCTCCGACATGTACAGCTGTGCCCACTTACTAGCAGTATAGGTGGATTTACCCGGAACAAAGTGCGCTGATTTGGTAAGCCTTTCCACCACAACCCAAATCACTGTAAAACCCCTCAGAGTTCTCGGCAGTCCTGTAATGAAATCCATGGATACGTTTTCCCACTTCCATTCCGGTATGCTCAAGGGTTGTAATAAACCCGCTGGTTTCTGCCTTGGTGCCTTAACCTGCTGACACACCAAGCATCTACTAACAAATTCTGCTACCTCCCTCTTCATGTTACGCCACCAATAAACCCGCTTCAGGTCCTGATACATCTTTGTACTACCCGAGTGCATGGAAAATGGGGAACGGTGAGCCTCAGATAATAATTCTGTCTTAACCGCACTATCTGACGGCACACAGAGGCGTCTCTCAAACACAAGTCCACCATCAGAGGATATGGAGAACCCCTCCGCTTGCCCTGCCTCTGCTAGGCCACGTTTCTCAACCAAATAAGGATCGTTACTCTGAGCACCAATGATCCTTTGCCTCAAAGTCGGCTGTACCGTCAACTGGGCTAACTGCATAGTGACTGCCCCCACTGACACTGCAATCTCAGCCCGCTCGAGATCCCGATGCAATGGGTCCTGTCGGGTAATAAATGCTGCTTAATGTGATACCTTTCTACTAAGAGCATCAGGTACCACATTTGCCTTGCCTGGATGATACAGTATCTCACAATCGTAATCCTTCACTAACTCAAGCCATCTTCGCGGTCTCATATTCAATTCTTTCTGAGTAAAGAAGTATTTCAAGCTCTTAGGATCCGTGAATATCTGTATCTTTTCACCATATAAGTAATGCCTCCATATTTTCAAAGCAAAAACCACCGCTGCCAACTCTAAATCATGTGTAGGGTAGTTCTGCTCATGACTCTTCAACTGACGAGACGCATAAGCGACCACCTTACCCTGTTGCATCAAAACACAACCCAAACCCTTCTTGGAAGCATCACTATAAATCACGAAACTGCCAGAACCATCAGGTACAGTAAGAACCGGTGCGTTAACTAGCTTCTGTTTAAGGTTCTGGAAACTGTCCTCACATGCCTTGCTTCAAACAAAAGGAGCTCCCTTCCTGGTCAACCGAGTAAGAGGAGTAGCTATACGAGAAAAGTTCTCCATAAACCGTCGATAATAACCTGCTAAACCCAGAAAGCTACGAACCTCATTGACTGTGGAAGGTCGGGTCCAACCGGTGACTGCCTCTATCTTAGCTGGATCCACAGAGACTCCAGCCTTAGAAACCACGTGGCCCAGAAAGGACACCTGCTTCAGCCAAAACTCGCATTTCGAGAACTTTGCATACAACTTATTATCCCGAAGTGTTTGCAAAACTATACGTAAATGCTCCTCATGTTCGGCCTCCGTCTTGGAGTATATCAAGATATCATCAATACACACGATTACAAAAGTATCTAGGAACTCCCTAAACACTTTGTTCATCAAGTCCATAAACACTGCCGGAGCATTCGTCAAACCAAAAGACATCACAATAAACTCGTAGTGTCCATATCTGGAACGAAATGTTGTCTTCGGTACATCACCATCCTTAATCCTCAGCTGATGGTATCCCGACCGAAGATCAATCTTAGAGAACACCGTGGCTCCCTGTAACTGGTCAAATAGATCGTCGATCCTGGGCAAGGGATATCTGTTCTTTACGGTTACCTTGTTCAACTCCCTATAGTCAATGCATAGACGCATCGATCCATCCTTCTTCTTAACAAATAAAACTGGCGCACCCCAAGGTGACACGCTCGGTCGAATGTGCGGAGGTAACCCTTACCCTCCTCCCTTAAATAAAACTGGCGCAAACTCAACCTCTCTGTGCGGAGGTAACCCTGGAAGTTCTTTAGGAAAGACATCCGGATAGTCCCTCACCACCGGTTCTGATGACAGGGATACATCGACCTCTCTAGTATCCACCACGCTCGCTAAGATACCCCAAGTACCCTGACCGAGCAGTTTACTGGCCCTGATGGCTGAGATTACCTGAGGAAACGACCTTGACCCTCCTCCCTTAAATTTAAAACTGGCCATCGAGGGAGGGTTAAACGTTACCTCCTTACGGGAACAATCTATGTTGGCGTGGTTAGTGGCCAACCAATCCATACCCAGGATTACATCAATGTCGAGCATATCCAGGACTAACAGCGTTACTTCAATCACATGGCCTGCTATCTCAGTCTGGCATGCTTTCACCTTTTCCTTCGACAACATACACTCCCCGGAAGGAGTAGATACTGATAGAACATGGTGTAAGGGCTCTACCTCTAAGTGGGCATGCTACACAAATGTGGAAGAGATAAAAGAATGTGACGATCCCGAATCAAAAAAAACTAAGGAGTAATGCCCCAATACTGGAAGCGTACCTGTCACCACCGTGCCTGCCCTCTCAGCCTCAGTCTTGTTGGTAGCAAAGACCCTACCCTGATGTGGAGAACCTACTCCCTGATTCTGCGCGTTCCCCGTAAGTCTCAACGGGCATCTATCAGCTGTATGACCCTCTTGCCTACACTTAAAGCAAGTCCTGGTCCCGAATAAGCAATGGCCCAGATGGTGCTTTCCACAAGTGGTACACAACGGCTTCCCTCTGCAGCTTCCCTTGCCTCAAAAGGTTTCTGCTGGAAGCGGCGAAACTCACCACCTAATCTGAAGTTCCGCTGTGGCGCTGGAACAGGTTGCTGCTCAGCCTTCCTCTTCTGTCCTGATGTTGAACCTCTACCAGCGGTCTTAGACGAGTTAGCCCTCTCCTGTAAACTGAGATCCACTGCCAGGCGCAGTGCATCGGCATGAGTAGCTGGTCGGAAAGCTCGGACCAAACCGTGAATGTCCAGTCGGAGGCCTCTAACAAACTTATCAGCTCTGGCTGCCTCGGTCGCTATCATCTCGGGGGCGAAGCGGGATAACATGTCAAACTCCGCATCATACTGCTCCACTGTCATGTCACTCTGCTCTAAGTTAAGGAACTCCTACCGCTTGGCATCTCTCAAACTAGCAGAGAAGAATTTCGCATAGAAACTCTCCTTAAACTGTTGCCATATGATCTTACTCACATCACCACCTAGCATTCTCTCTGTAGTCTCCCACCATGCAGTACCTCTGTCAGTCAACATAAAAACAGCACACTGAACTTTCTGATCCTCAGGGCATTTCATGTATCGGAATATGGTCTCCAAAGACGATAACCACAACTGAGCCCTGGTAGGGTCCTCTAAAGACCCATCGAATTTCGTGGGATTATACTTCCTGAAATCCCTCAGGTGCTTAGCCTCTGCTGACAACTGATCCGACACAACCTGGGGCGCAACTGGTACTGGAGCCGGAGCTGGAGCAGGAGCTGGTGCTGGAGCTGGCGGGCCAGGCTGCTGCTGCTCCCGCATCTGCATAATCAAATCTCTAAACCTCTGCTCCATGGCAGCTAGATCCGCATGAGTAACTGGCGCAGTCGGGTCAGTGGCTTGGGCTACAGGCTGCACCTCAGGCTGAACGCGTCCTGCTCCTCTTCCTCGGCCTCCTCGGCCACCCCTACGTGCACCTCTCCTTGGCGGCATTTCCCTAACAACCACCAATGATCCCTTTAGTCATAAATGGTAATTAACTTTGCAGTTTAACTTAGGTAAGGTAATGCATATAGAGTTATACATATACTTTCATGAGGGCGTACCTGACGAGTGGCAAGGATCGTTTTAGCCAAAAGGACACAAAACACAGACTCACAATATAAGTCAGTCTACAGAACCTAAAACTTAGGCTCTGATACCAACTGTAACGACCCAACTTTCCGGACTAAGTTGAGGTCACTACTCAATACCAAAACTCGACCACTCAACGTAAAATTCATAACGGACCGGTTACGATTTCTTAAAACGTTAGAAATATTACAAAAAAAACAGTATCGGGCCCTATTTTAAATCACAGTCACAAAAGTTTCAAATAAAAACTCAGGTCATCAACTCAAAATCACAAAACCACATATTCTAACAAAAAAAACATCAGCGGAAGCAATAAGAAAACAAGACGCGTCCATATGGCCTTCACGCATTCTTCCTGCCTCTCGTCGGCCCGCCCCTCGCTGTGCCCTTACCTGAAAAGTTAAAGAAGAGAAAAGGGTGAGTATAAACATACCCAGTAAGGGACCCACTACTGGGCCCGTTAGGGAACAACAGTTAACTTCCTATTCGAGGGTACCGTACATAACAGTCTAGTGGTTCCGTAGAACGCACATATCAGTCTAGTGCTCCCGAAGGATGCACAGATCAGTCTAGTGCTCCCGAAGGATGCACACATCAGTCTAGTGCTCCCGAAGGATGCACAGATCAGTCTAGTGCTCCCGAAGGATGCACACATCAGTCTAGTGCTCCCGAAGGATGCACACATCAGTCTAGTGCTCCCGAAGGATGCACATATCAGTCTAGTGCTCCCGAAGGATGCACATATCTGTAAGGCACACTACCCCATAGATGAAGCTAACCGTTACCCCTCAGTCCATACTAAACCGTCCACAACAGTCATACCCCAACGGCATTCATATTACAGTTCTGCCATAGGCTTTGTCAGTCAGATAATATAGGTTTAAACAACTACACCCTCAGTTGCTATACGCGTTTCCAATTCGCACACCATTATGGTAACCCCTAGACCCAATCAACTAATCAATCAAAATCGGACTCACCGTCCTTCCCCGACCAACTCCATGATCAATGTCCAGACCAATGACTACCACGTAACTAACCGTAAACTTCAGGGTCCATCGACATAAAATCCCAATCTACAACGTAGCCCATTAACATAACCACCCTATACCAAACATCCAGCATCGGGGTCTATCCGCAAGCAACTCCTTACACCCGATAGCACACAAGCTACAACTAGCGGTCGCGTTACCTTTACATCAGACAAGAGTATAGCAACAATACTTAAAAGTCAATCACACATACATTTATTCGGTACAGTTACTAACGTGTAATCCCCTGTGGATTATTACGTTTCCAGCCTCGATTCGAGGTCCAGTAGTAGGAAAACCCTTACCTGATACTCGGTTATGCCCCTCGATCGAGTCCACGCTCAACGGATCCACCTAAACGAAAACACGAAGGTTTTAATCGATGACACTAGTAGAAGTCATTTTAAATGGTCCTAAGCGACATCCATTGACTTACCCAAGGAAAGGAAAGCTATCTCCAAACAAGCCTGCCGCGGAACCCGAGAACTTATACGTCTACTCCTTAATACCTTCAAGGAATGAAAGGTAGGACCAAATCTTATTCCAATATTCAACTCGAATCGGATATAGCAACATTATGGAAAATCATCAAAACAATCCTTACCGAAAACTCACCGTGACCCAGAGTGGAGGAAGGAAGGCTTAGGTGGCTCGGTGAACAGGGAGCTCGGCTTGGCTTGGAGGCGTTCGGCTCGGCTCGGCTCGGCTCACCCTCGGCTCGGCTCGGCTTGGCCTCGGCTCACAGCTTGGATCGGCTCGGCTTGGCTTGGCCTCGGCTCATAGCTCGGCTCGGCTCACCCTCGGCTCGGCTCCGCTTGGTCTCGGCTCACAGCTCGGCTTATGGCTCGGCTCAACTCGGCTCAACTCGGCTCGCGGCTCGGCTCGCGGCTCGGCTTGCGGCTCGCAGCTTGAAACACGGGTCGAACTGGAAACGGGTTCTCGGGTCGGGTCGGCTGAAATCGGGCAACCACAACAACAAACCTTCGGGCGTTCGACGACGGAGATGCGTCGCGGCTGTCCGACGACTGGCCCTGCTTCCACGCGGCGGAGGGCGACGGCTTAACGGCGGATACGGTCGGACGAAGGACGCACGGCGGCGTCCGAGTGTTTGAAACCGAGAGGAGACCCGAAATGGTAGGAAGCCGCGGCGGACGAACACGATGAGCTGACGACGTTGCCGACGCTGGAGGCGGAAATGGAGACGGAACGTGACGGGGGAGATGGAGACGCGTGCGGAAAAGAAAGATGGAGAGACGGCGGCGACGGCTTTGTGAAACGCTGAAGACGATGAAGAAGAAGAAGAAGATGAGACGGCTGGGCTGGGGGGGGGGGTCGCGCGCCTTTAGGGTTTTTTTTTAAAAAAAAATTATTATTATTATATATATATATATATATATATATTTATATGTAAAACAAAATAATTAAATAAAATAACAATATTAATATAAATAATAAAAGAAGGTATTAAATAATAAAAATAAAATTAATAACACCAATTTTTATTATAAGTAATTAATACAATATTAATATCAAATAATTAATATGATAAATAATAAAAATAAAGGCATTAATATTAAGTTAAAATGATGGAAATTAATAATAATAATACGTTAAATCATATTATATTATTATTTCATCATCTACAAAATTTTAAAATCCCGAAAGTTCACATAAAATGCTAAAATTTTACCTCGAAATTCGGGGCGTTACAAAATTTGTTTATACAAGTTGTAAATGTAAACATGTAGTGGTAAGAATAGCTTCCTCAAATACTCAGCATGTTCGTCATTGAAATCTAGCAAGGCATATCAAGTATATCGAATCATTTTAACTAACATGACAAATCTACGTTGTGTAGGGTACACCCAGTACAACAACGTTTACAAGCTCTACGATGTAGTGGGGCCCGCCCAACACTCCCATCATCTTTGTCATAGTGGGGCCCGCCCAGCACTCACGACAGCATCGTTGTTACGGAGTACACTCAATGTCAACAATGGAATCTAACCAGTGTGCACACGGTAATCTCTAGCCTCAGGCTCAAGATCTCAGTCATGTAGTTAATAAAAATTTTATAAATCATCTAAAAATATTAAAACATGCCTGCTTATAAATTTTACACAAAGCTCGATATTTACTCAGCTCTTTTGTGGAAAACTGTAGTTCTTAAAACAAAACTTCTTACTAATTCATGCTTTGCTTAAAACATTGTGCTTTAAATACTTTCCAAACATTTAATATCTACGTGCTAGCATAAATTTCTTTAAGAAATCTAGTCTCCAAATGTATACTTGAAAATAGTCATGAAATTCAAATACCTTTCATGGTTTCGTAAATAAACATTTATCGCATTCAATCATAATAACAATTATGGAAAATATTTCAAAGTTGGTTTTGTCACTCACCGTCTTGGGCTAGATCCTCGGTCTATAAGCTCGGTTTAATTCTTTTCGGCCTGCCAACAACCCAACCGAGTATTAGAACTCTAAACATTCTTGTTTTCTAAAGATATACATAACATGTCGCAGCAAAGATGACGCTCACGAAAACAAAGCTTAAGAAATAAAATCCTATTTCAACAACTCTCTGAAATTTCCAGATTTCTAACATAAACTTCAAATGACTATAACTTTCTCAATACTTAACCAAAATGAGTGTTCTTTATATCAAAATATTCATTTTGAGATCCTCTAAAACTTACCTGAAGTCATGTAAATCTGATTCCCTGTGAATAAACTTAGATAACCCTCGAAACAGAACAACTTCCAAAATTTAACTGATTTTTAGTCGTTTTTGGTTCACGATTTCTTCATGAAAGTTGTAGAAAATTGAATAAGCTTTCCAACCATACTAAATATAGTTTTTAACTCCACCGGTACACTCTGAAATACAAGAAAAACCAGAGACCTCCTTATTTCGAGTGAAAACCAACTGCCCTGTTTTCTCCATCAAAAAGCACCCAATGAATATCCGAATTTGCTCCAACTTTCGTCATAATATTTGTTTGAAAATGAGTTAACTTTCAGTAAATGTAAATCTCACCTCTTAATTCCTTTTGAAGAGTTCAAACTGAATTAAAAACCAGTGATGTGCAGAATGAACCAAGATTCAGCCATGGATACACTTTGCTTCAGTTCTCCTCCTCTTCTTCAACCTCAAAATTCTAGTAAAATTCCTCTTCTTCTTCCAAACTCTCTCTTAAATGTTCTCTGCAAATTGAAGAAGGAAAAGAATGGAAGTTGGATGAGAATTTGTCTTCAAAATGCTTGGTGGGGAAGGAAGAGAAGAAGAAGAAGAAAAGATAAAATGAAATTTTCTTCTCTTTTTTTTTTTCTTTTTATCCTTTCTTTTCTTTAATTTATTTAATATATATATATATATATATATATATATATATATATATTTACACTTAATTTCCATTTTCTTTTTTTTTCCACATTTAAAGAAATTAAACCAAGAAAATATCGGGTTTACAACTTACCTTCCCCTTAGAAAATTTCGTCCTCGAAATTTAGAATGTCCTTAACTGAAAAGTATCGGGTATCTCGTTTTCATTTGATCTTCCGATTCTCAAGTTGCCTCATCCACTCCATGATGTCTCCACAAAACCTTTATGAGTGGAATCGTTTTGTTTCTAAAAACTTGTTCCTTTCTGTCGAGAACCTGAACTGGTTCTTCAACATAACTCAAATCTTCTTTTAATTCAACTGGTTGCTCATGCAACACATGTATGGATCTGGTATATATTTTCTTAACATGGATACATGGAAAACATCATGTATTCGTGCAAGTTCTATTGGCAACTCAAGTCTATACGCTCCTGGTCCCACTCGTTCCGTTATCTGATATGGCCCAATATATCTAGGACTTAACTTACCTTTTCTTCCGAAACGAATAACACCTCGCCATGGAGATAATTTCAAGAAAACTTGATCTCCAACTTGGAATTCTAGGTTTCTTCGTCGCTTATCCGCATAACTTTTCTGTCGATCTTGGGCTATCCTCAGATTTTCTCTGATCAACTTAATATTGTTTATCGCAATCTGAACCAACTCAGGACCTACTAACTTCCGCTCTCCCACTTCATTCCAGCACACAAGAGTTCTACATGGTCTCTCGTATAAGGCTTCATATGGTGCCATACCGATGCTAGACTGATAGCTATTATTATAAGCAAACTCCATAAGTGGCAAGTGGGTATCCCAACTTCCTTTAAGTTGAAGGACACATGCTCTCAAGATGTCCTCTAAAGTTTGGATGGTCCTCTCGGACTGACCATCTGTTTGGGGATGAAATGATGTACTAAACTTTAGCCCTGTTCCCATTGCTTTCTGTAAACTAGGCCAAAATTTAGAAGTAAACCTCGGATCCCTATCTGAAACTATAGACACTGGTACTCCATACTGACTCACAATCTTATCAACATATAATCTTGCTAGCTGGTCTAACGTAGATGTCGCTTTAATCGGTATAAATCGTACCGTCTTGGTGAGTCTGTCTACTATTACCCATATACCATCATGTTCACTGGATGTACGAGGTAATCCAAATAGAAAATCCACAGTAATATGCTCCCATTTCCACTCTGGCACTGGCAAAGGATTAAGAAATCCTTCTGGCCTCTATCTTACTGGTTTAACCTGTTGACAAATCAAACATCTATCAACATATTCAGCTATCTCTTGCTTCATTCCAAGCCACCAATAAGTCTTCTTTAAAGTTCTGTACATCTTGGTGCTACCTGGATGCATAGCGTAAGCTGAACTATGAGCTTCTTCTAGAATAGCATTCTTAAGCTCACTAATATTCGGAACACATAATCTTCCCTGTCTAACAATGGCTCCATCTGTTCTCAGCACAAACTCCACCTCTAAGCCTTTCTTGGATTTCTCAAGCTTCTTCTGTAAATTACTGTCTTCTGACTGTCTTCTTACAATCTCAGTTACTAGAGAAGACCGACCTGAAATTGAGCTAAGAGACTTTCTGAATCCTCCGTAGTTACTACTGCCTTGGAACCTCTTAACTCATTCAACAAAGCTAATCGAATACCACACAAGGCACTCTTCGGAAGTCTTGACTTCCTACTTAATGCATCCGCTACTACGTTGGCCTTACCTGGATAATACTCTATAGTATAATCATAATTTTTAATCAGTTCTAGCCATCGCCTTTGTCTTATATTTAGCTCTTTCTGATCGAAAATATACTTCAGACTTTTATGACCTGTGAAAATATGGTACTTTTCCCTGAACAACTAGTGTCTCCAGTTTTTTAGTGCTAAAACAACTGCTGCTAGCTCAAGATCATGGGTAGGGTAATTACACTCATGCTCCTTCAACTACCTTGAAGCATAAGCTATTACATTCCCATCTTGCATAAGCACACAACCTAATCCTAGCCTTGAAGCATCACAATAAATCACATAGTCCTTCCCTGTTACAGGAAGTGCCCAAATAGGTACTATGACTAGTCTTTTCTTCAATTCCTGAAAACTTTGCTCGCATTTATCTGACCACTCAAACTTAGCATTCTTCCTTGTCAAAGCGGTAAAAGGCAATGCCAATCGAGAGAAATCCTCAATAAAACGCCTATAGTATCCTTTGAAACCCAAGCAACTACGTACTTCTGTCGCATTAGTTGGTCTTTCCCAATTGACAATCGCTTCTACTTTTTGTGGATCGACACTAACTCCTTTTGCTGAAACTATATGTCCCAAAAATACTACTTGTTCCAACCAGAACTCACATTTGCTGAACTTAGCGTACAACTATTTATCATGTAGAGTCTGTAGAACAATCCTCAGATGTTCCTCATGGGATTCTCTGTCAACCGAGTAAACTAATATATCATCAGTGAACACAATCACAAACTGATCTAAATACTGATGGAAGATCTTGTTCATGAGATCCATGAAAACCGCTGGCGCATTCGTTAAACCGAATGACATAACTCGAAACTCATAATGCCCATACCTCGATCTAAATGCTATCTTAGCAATATCTGATTCTCTAACCTTCAACTGGTCGTATCCTGACCTTAAGTCAATCTTAGAGAACAACGTTGCTCCCCTTAGTTGATCAAATTAGTCATCGATGCGTGGTAAAGGATACTTGTTACGTATTGTAACCTTGTTTAACTGTCTATAGTCAATACATAATCTGAGGGTACCATCTTTCTTTTTCATAAATAGCACTGGTGCTCCCCACGGCGAAACACTAGGCCTGATGTATCCCTTGTCAACTAATTCTTGTAACTGCATCTTCAATTCTTTAAGCTCGCTTGGAGCCATTCTATACGGTGCCTGTGAAATAGGTGCTGTTCCTGGTAATAATTCAATGTTGAACTCAATCTCTTTATCAAGTGGAAAACCTAACAGATCATCTGGAAATACTTCAAGAAACTCTTTCACCACAGGAACATCTTCTAGCTTTAGCTTTTCTCTCTGCACTACTACGATGTGTGCAAGAAACGCTGTGCAACCCTTCCTTAGCAATTTCTCAGCTTTCAAAACTGAGATTAAACTTCTAGAAACGACCTTCCTCATACCTCTAAAAACCACTTCAGCAAAGCCTAGTTTTCTGAAAACCACTTCCTTCCTATGGCAATCCATAGATACATAGTGAGCAAATAAGAAATCCATTCCCAAAATTACATCTAACCTTTGTAACTCTAGTGGTAGCAAGTCCACTAGCAGACTGATACCTTCTACTAAAATTTCACAATTACGCAACACCTCATTAACAAGTAAAACGTCACCAACTAGAGTGTATATAGCTAACCCATCAGATAAAGGCTCTAGCATCCTATTCAGCTTAGTCAGAAATATACTAGAAAGAAAGGAATGTGTAGCACCTGGATCAAATAAAACATCTGCAGGTACATTACAAATAAGAATCGTACCAGTAATAACGTTTGGTGCATCCTCCGCTTCTTGTTGAGTCATAGCATAGACTTTTCCCTGTTGCCCAAGTCTTCCAACAACTCCCTTTTGCCTTGCACCACTAGTGCCCTCTGTTGGAACCACTGAAACTCTCGATTGCTCAACTGTCTGTGACCCAACTCCCTGATCTCTCTGAACTGTCATGTTCAACTGCGGACAATCTTTCTTGTGTTGATCTAGTGGGTTGACTAGGTATTCTCTGGCTCTGTCTCTGAAAAACACTACCATAACTCACGTTCCTCGATTCTTGGCCTCTAGAACGATTCTTAAAATCTCGACGGATTGAAATATTTATCCTAGGCGTGAACCTCCGCTGCTCACGACCTCTAAATCCACTAGTTGTTGAAGTCCCACGACTAAGCTCTACTGCTGATTTCTCTTCTGTTATACTCTGCTCCACACGAAGGGCAGTCTCCACTAACTGAGAGAAATTCGTCCACTTAGCAATGGTTGTAACTGGGGTACGTATTTCAAAACGTAGCCCTCTTTCAAACCTTCGGCACCTGTCATTCTCAGAAGCCATAATAACGTCAGCATGTCGTGAAAGCTCGGTATACGTCAGCATTCCGTTCTGATTCTGCCGGCGTCGTCTGCCAGTACGTGGTGGCATGAGACATACTATAAATACTTAACCCAAATGCATGATACTAAATGTCTACTCACATATTAATAATAATTGGACTTACTTCTACCCTTACCTAGACCATACTCCACTAGTTCCCTTTAAGCTAACTTGACTTTCAATTATTTACTTTTCAGTTTCTTTTTAGAGCTAACTACTATACCTTAATTCCCATGGAGCAAACTGCTCTGATACCAAGTTGTCACACCCCCTCCCGGACTACCTACTACCTTAGACCGAAAGATGGCGTGAAGCCGACGAACAAAGCTTTTCTATACCTGTATCTATCGACTCTGCTTAAAAATGTAATGAACTTGCTAATCTAGTATATAAACTATTATACATGCAACAAACCACAGTGGATCCTAGACTAGTAAAACACATACATGAAGTGTACCTCAAAATTTATCGATTTCACGAGTAAACCTAAAGACACCTTAATCAAAATATAACCAACAAAATTTACACAACTACACCTCCTAAAGCATATACAAACTGTGGAGTATCTATAACATACAAGGGTGTATATACATCATAACATAACAGACTCTATGCCCAACTCAAAACACGTACTAGCAGTCGATAACGAAGCTTCCGCAGACTAAGGCAGTCTATCAGGCACCGGGAACTCGATCTCTGCCAAGAAAATGGGTACAACATTTTAGAAAGGGTGAGCTATGAAGCTCAGTGAGTGACTAGTTTAAAACTATGAATTTAAAGATAAGAGCACGTGAAAACTTTACAAATATAAATCTGTTTATAGAAGTCGTAAATGTAAACATGTAGTGGTAAGAATAGCTCCCTCAAATACTCAGCATGTTCGTCATTGAAATCTAGCAAGGCATATCAAGTATATCGAAGCATTTTAACTAACATGACAAATCTACGTTGTGTAGGGTACACCCAGTACAACAACATTTACAAGCTCTACGATGTAGTGGGGCCCGCACAGCACTCTCATCGTCTTTGTCGTAGTGGGGCCCGTCCAGCACTCACGACAGCATCGTTGTTACGGAGTACACTCAAGGTCAACAACAGAATCTAACCAGTGTGTACACGGTAATCTCTAGCCTCAGGCTCAAGATCTCAGTCATGTAGTTAATGAAAATTTCATAAATCATCTAAAAATATTAAAACATGCCTGCTTATAAATTTTACACAAAGCTCCATCTTTACTCAGCTCTTTTGTGGAAAACTGTAGTTTTTAAAACAAAACTTCTTACTAATTCATGCTTTGCTTAAAACATTGTGCTTTAAATACTTTCCAAACATTTAATATCTACGTGCTAGCATAAATTTCTTTAAAAAATCTAGTCTCCAAATGTATACTTGAAAATAGTTATGAAATTAAAATACCTTTCATGGCTTCGTAAATAAACATTTATCGCATTCAATCATAATAACAGTTATGGAAAATATTTCAAAGTTGGTTTTGTCACTCACCGTCTTGGGCTAGATCCTTGGTCTATAAGCTCGGTTTAATTCTTCTCGGCCTGCCAACAACCCAACCGAGTATTAGAACTCTAAACATTCTGGTTTTCTAAAGATATACATAACATGTCGCACCAAAGATGACGCTCACGAAAACAAAGCTTAAGAAATAAAATCCTATTTCAACAACTCTCTGAAATTTCCAGATTTCTAACATAAACTTCAAATGACTATAACGTTCTCCATACTTAACCAAAATGAGTGTTCTTTATATCAAAATCTTCATTTTGAGATCCTTTAAAAATTACCTGAAGACATGTAAATCTGATTCCCTGTGAATAAACTCAGATAACCCTCAAACCAGAATAACTTCCAGAATCGCGCGCACACGACTCCTTTAACTTGTCCCTATAATTTAACTTATTTTTAGTCGTTATTGGTTCACGATTTTTTCATGAAAGTTGTAGCAAATTGAATAAGTTTTCCAACCATACTAAATATAGATCCTAACGCCACCGATACACTCTGAAATGCAAGAAAAACAAGACACCTCCTTATTTCGAGCGAAAACCAACTGCCCTCTTCTCTTCATCAAAAAGCACCCAATGAATATCCGAATTTTCTCCAACTTTCTTTATAAAATTTGTTTGAAAATGAACTTATTTTTTGTAAATGTAAACCTCACGTCTTAATTCCTTTTAAAGAGTTCAAACCGAATTAAAAACCAGTGATGTGCAGAATGAACCAAGATTCAGCCATGCATACACTTTGCTTCAGTTCTCCTCCTCTTCTTCAACCTCAAAATTCTAGTAAAATTCCTCTTCTTCTTCCAAACTCTCTCTTAAATGTTCTCTGCAAATTGAAGAAGAAAAAGAATGTAAGTTGGATGAGAATTTGTTTTCAAAATGCTTGGCGGGGAAGGGAAGAGAAGAAGAAGAAGAAGAAAAGAAAAAATGAAATTTTCTTCTTTTTTTTTTTTTCTTTTTATCCTTTTTTTTCTTTAATTTATTTAATATATAAATATATATATATTTACACTTAATTTCCATTTTCTTTTTTTTTTTCACATTTAAAGAAATTAAACCAAGAAAATATCGGGTTTACAGAAACAATAGTTACAAATTATCTTTTCCTAAAACGAAATGTAGGCAACAAAAAATTTCCAAAACTAAATATGCATTTTAATGATTATAGAATCAAAAGTCATATAATTACGATGGTTAAATGAAATTATTTATTAAGAAAATCAGTACATTTCAACATCTTTGTTTCCTGAATTTAAAACTTTTAACTTTTTCTTATATTTCATTATTTTAGAAAATACGTCACATCTGAATTTCATTCCTTAAATAAAATCCAAAAAATTCTTGAATAGGTTAGACTCGAGATTATGATACTTGATTTCTTCACCATCTTATTGCTTTATAACTTTACCGATATACTTACACTTTACACCAAGTTTTTGGCATCATACATGGTCAGAAAATTAAAATTTTAACATCTAATTAGTTGAATCTTTTAAATAAATAAATAAAACCGAACTTAGTTGTAAATATGTCAAAAAAATTGACAATGTGATTATTCATGAATTGATTTGGGTTAACTTGTTGAAGATAAACCAAACAAACAAACAAAAGGCTAAAATAGGTTGTTTAATTATGTAACTAACAACTTTCCTTTCTCCTCCCATAAGGAAAAGACCGTTTCTCTAAATTTCATCAATATATATATGTATTGATCAAATGACCCATCTCAACGAGGACACAATATTAGGAAAGAACAAAGAAAATAAAATGGCCAATAACTCTTGTCTTCTTATTGTGTCTCTCATTGGAGTTCTTTTGTTCACCATCATTTCAAATGTGGCATCATCTAACGACGTCGTTTCCACCATCTGTCCAAAAACTTCAAACCCGCCGTTTTGTTCAAGTGTGTTGAAATCTGCAGGCACTGCAGATCTAAAAGGCTTGGCTGTATACACCTTAAACCTTGCCCATACAAATGCTCGCAAATCTTTGACCTTAGCCAAGTCACTTGCAACAACCACCACCAATCCTCAACTTAAGCAACGATATTCGTCTTGTGCTGAGAGCTATGATGAAGCAGTTGGTGACATTGAAAATGCCCAAAAAGACTTGGCACTTGGTGACTTTAATGCTGTCAATATTGTAACTTCTGGTGCCATGACAGAGATTGACGACTGTCAGGATAAGTTCGCGCAGCCGCCGAAGGACACGTCGTTGCTTTTAAAGAATGGCAAGACTCTAAACGATATATGCAGCATTATTTTGGTTATATCCAATCTTCTTTGAGGACAATGTACTTTTGAGATTTTTATCAATAAATAATATGAAGTTGAATTGTTAACATATATAATCACACTACAATTTGATGGTGATTGGAATTGATTTTGGTTAAACTTTAGAAGAGAAAAAAAAATCAATCAATAGATAATTCCAACAAATCAAAATAACTAAATAAAAAATCAGACTCGAAAGATAATATCCCTAATAACACAGATCGACGTATATTAATAGGTAATTCTAACAAAAGAAAAATTACTTAAATTTTATAAATATTTTGTTATATTTAAAAACAATCGTTAAGATAATTCACATAACATAATCTCTTAAGGAATCAAGCATTTTAAATATGTTTAATGTATATATTATCGTTTACATAAGATCGTTTAATGTATATATAATTAAAGTAATAATTAAATTAAAAAATAAAAATAACCAAATAAAAAACATCAAATCAAACTTAAATAATTTATTTAATTCGTTAGATGTGATATAGTTACATTAATTAAAATTTAAAGAACAAAGAAAGGAAAATCATTAATTGTACATTAACTTATAATTCTATTAAAGTGACCCATTCCAATTTCAGTCTTGGAACCTTTGGCTAGTTTCAGAGTTCTTTTCTTTTCTTTTCTCCAATGTGATTCCTCACATGGTGTTCATACGACGACAATATCAGACGATGTAGCATCAAGCATATCCCCAAAAACTAGAAATCCATCACTATGTGCTAATGTGTTGAAATCTGTACCTGATGGTTCTGGCAGTTTTGTGATTTATAGTGATGCTTCCAAGAAGGGTTTGGGTTGTGTTTTGATGCAACAGGGTAAGGTGGTCGCTTATGCGTCTCGTCAGTTGAAGAGTCATGAGCAGAACTACCCTACACATGATTTAGAGTTGGCAGCAGTGGTTTTTGCTTTGAAAATATGGAGGCATTACTTATATGGTGAAAAGATACAGATCTTCACGGATCATAAGAGCTTGAAATACTTCTTTACTCAGAAGGAATTGAATATGAGACAGCGAGGATGGCTTGAGTTAGTGAAGGATTACGATTGTGAGATACTGTATCATCCAGGCAAGGCAAATGTGGTAGCTGATGCTCTTAGTAGAAAGGTATCACATTCAGCAGCACTTATTACCCGACAGGCCCCATTGCATTGGGATCTCGAGCGGGCTGAGATTGCAGTGTCAGCAGGGGCAGTCACTATGCAGTTAGCCCAGTTGACGGTACAGCCGACTTTGAGGCAAAGGATCTTTGATGCTCAGGGTAACGATCCTTATTTGGTTGAGAAACGTGGCTTAGCAGAGGCAGGGCAAGCGGTTGAGTTCTCCATATCCTCTGATGGTGGACTTTTGTTTGAGAGACGCCTCTGTGTGCCGTTAGATAGTGCGGTTAAGACAGAATTATTATCTGAGGCTCACAGTTCCCCGTTTTCCATGCACCCAGGTAGTACGAAGATGTATCAGGACATGAAGCGGGTTTATTGGTGGCGTAACATGAAGAGGGAGATAGCAAAATTTGTTAGTAGATGCTTAGCGTGTCAGCAGGTTAAGGCACCAAGGCAGAAACCAGCGGGTTTATTACAACCCTTGAGCGTACCGGAATGGAAGTGGGAAAACGTGTCCATGGATTTCATTACGGGACTGCTGAGAACTCGGAGGGGTTTTACAGTGATTTGGGTTGTGGTGGACAGACTTACCAAATCAGCGCACTTCGTTCCGGGTAAATCCATCTATACTGCTAGTAAGTGGGCACAGCTGTACATGTCTGAGATAGTGAGATTACATGAAGTGCCAGTGTCGATTGTTTCTGATAGAGATGCCCGTTTCACTTCCAAATTCTGGAAAGGTTTGCAGACTGCTATGGGCACGAGGTTAGACTTTAGTACAGCTTTCCATCCACAGACTGACGGTCAGACTGAGCGCCTGAACCAAGTTTTAGAGGATATGTTGCGGGCGTGTGCATTGGAATTTCCAGGTAGCTGGGACTCTCACTTGCATTTGATGGAATTTGCTTATAATAACAGTTATCAGGCTACTATTGGCATGACGCCATTTGAGGCCTTGTACGGCAAATGTTGTAGATCCCCGATTTGTTGGGGTGAGGTGGGTGAGCAGAGATTGATGGGTCCTGAGTTAGTTCAGTCTACTAACGAAGCAATACAGAAGATTAGATCACGCATGCATACCGCTCAGAGTAGGCAGAAGACTTATGCAGATGTGAGGCGGAAGGATCTTGAGTTTGAGGTAGGGGACAAGGTGTTCTTAAAGGTAGCACCTACGAGAGGTGTCTTACGATTTGAAAGGAAGGGAAAGCTGAGTCCCCGTTTTGTTGGGCCGTTTAAGATTCTGGAGCGGATTGGCCCTGTAGCTTATCGCTTGGCGTTGCCACCATCACTCTCGATAATTCATGATGTGTTTCATGTCTCTATGTTGAGGAAGTACGTGCCAGATCCCTCCCATGTAGTGGATTACGAGCCACTAGAGATTGATGAAAACTTGAGCTACACTGTTCAACCCGTTGAGGTGCTGGCTAGAGAGGTGAAGACGTTGATGAATAAAGAAATCCCTTTGGTTAAAGTCTTATGGCGGAATCATCGGGTGGAAGAGGCTACATGGAAGCGTGAAGATGACATGAGGTCCCGTTATCCCGAACTGTTCGAGGAATAAAACTTTCGAGGACGAAAGTTCCCTAAGGAGGGGAGAATGTAACGCCCCGAATTTCGAGGTAAAATTTTAGCATTTATGTGAATTTTTCGGGATTTTAGGATTTTGTAGATGATGAAATAATAATATAATATGATTTATCTTATTATCATTTTTATTATTACCATTATAATTTAATATTAAAACCTTTATATTTTTTTATTGAATATTATATTCAGTATGTGATATTAATATTATTATAACCAATTAATTTTATTTTTATTGTTTAATATTTTCTTTTATTATTTATATTATTATCATTATATTTATTTATTTATTTATTTTTATTTAATATATATATATATATAATAAGAATTTTTTTTTAAAAAAATAACCCTAGCCGCACGACACCCCCCCCACCCGCTCCTCCTCCTCCTCCTTCTTCTTCTTCCTACATCGTTTGCCGCCGCCCGTTTTTCTTTTCTTTTTTTCCTTCCGTTCGCGCACATCTCCATCTCCGTCTCTGTGGTGGTCGTCCGTCTCCGTCTACATCGTCGAAACTCTCCAGCTTCAATGTCCGACCGCCGCGGCCCCGTCCGTTTCTGATCTCCTCTCGGGCTCACGACGCCAGCCACCGGCGTGCGTCCCTCCTTCGGTCGTTCGGTGCGTTGAAGCAAGGTCGGTCGTCGAACGCCTCCAAGCTGCGATTCTTCACGGTCGTCGAACGTCGGAGATTCGTCGCTCGTGGTTGCCCCGTTTCACGCTGCAGACCCGACCTGACCCGAGCTAGCCGAGCCACCATCCATACCCAAGCCGAGCAGCGATCCAAGCCGAGCCGAGCCGCGAGCCGGCCAACCCAAGCCGCAAGTCGAGCGGAGCCGAGCAGCGATCCGAGCCGAGCCACGAGCCGCGAGCCGAGCCGAGGACCGAGCCGAGCCGAGCAGCGACCCAAGCCGAGCCGAGCCGCGAGCCGACCAACCCAAGCCGCGAGCTGAGCCGAGCCGAGCCGATCACCTCCAAGCCAAGCCGAGCTCCCTGTTCACCGACCCATCTAAGCCATATTTTCCTCCCTCCACTTCGGGTCACGGTGAGTCTTCGGTAAGGATTGTTTTTGATGAATTCCCTAATGTTGCTACATGCGATTCGAGTTTGAATATTGGAATAAGATTTGGTCCTACCTCTCATCCTTTGAAGGTATTAAGGAGTTGACGTTCAAGTTCTCGGGTTCCGCGGCAGGCTTGTTTGGAGATAGCTTTCCTTTCCTTGGGTAAGTCAACGGATGTTGCTTAGGACCATTTAAAATGACTTCTACTAGTGTCATCGATTAAAACCTTCGTGTTTTCGTTTAGGTGGATCCGTTGAGCGTGGACTCGATCGAGGGGCATAACCGAGTATCAGGTAAGGGTTTTCCTACTACTGGACCTCGGATCGAGAATGGAAACGTAGTAATCCACAGGGGATTACACGTTAGTAACTGTACTGAATAAATGCATGTGAGTTTGATTTTGAGTATCGTTGCTATGCTCTTGTCTGATGTAAAGGTAACGCGACCGTTAGTTGTAGCTTGTGTGCCATCGGGTAGAAGGAATTGTGTATGGTTAGGCACCGATGTCTGATGTTCGGTATACTGTAGTTATGTTATGGGCCAGGTTGTGGATTGGAATGGTCTGTCGATGGACCTTAAAATTTTACGGTTAGGTACGTGGTAGTCATTTATCTGGATTTTGGTCATGGAGTCTGGTCGTGGAAGGGCGGTGAGTCCGGTTTTGATTGCCTAGTTGACTGGATCTAGCAATATCACAATGGTGTGTGAAGCACAGACGCATATAACTACCGAGGATGTAGTTGTCTAAACCTATATTATCTGACTGGCGAGGCCTATGGCGAAATTGTAATATGAGTGTTGATGGGGTATGACTGTGGTAGACGGTTTAGTATGGACTGAGGGGTAACGGTTAGCTTCATCTATGGGGTAGTGTACCTTACGGATATGTGCATCCTGCGGGAGTACTAGACTGATATGTGCATCCTTCGGGAGCACTAGACTGATATGTGCATCCTTCGGGAGCACTAGACTGATATATGCATCCTTCGGGATCACTAGACTGATAGGTCTATCCTTCGGGATGACGAGACTGATATATGCGTTCTACGGAACCACTAGACTGTTATGTAGGGTACCCCTGAATAGGAAGTTAACTGTTGTTCCCTAACGGGCCCAGTAGTGGGTCCCTTACTGGGTATGTTTATACTCACCCTTTTCTCTTCTTAAACTTTTCAGGTAAGGGCACAGCGAGGGGCAGACCGACGAGAGGCAGGAAGGATGCGTGAATGCCATATGGACGCGTCTGGTTTTCTTATTGCTTCCGCTGATGTATTTTGTTAGAATATTTGGTTTTGTGATTTTGAGTTGATTACCTGAGTTTTTATTTGAAACTTTTGTGACAGTGATTTAAAATAGGGCCCGAAACTGTTTTTGTAATATTTCTAACGTTTTAAGAAATCGTAACCGGTCCGTCATGAATTTTGTGTTGTGTGGTCGAGTCTTAGTACTGAGTAGTGACCTCAGCTTAGTCCGGAAAGTTGGGTCGTTACAAAAACTCCATGATCAATGTCCAGAAAAAAGACTACCACGTACCTAACCGTAAAACTTTAAGGTCCATCGACATACAATTCCAATCCACAACGTAGCCCATTAACATAACTATACTATACCGAACATCCGGCATCGAGGTCTATCCATAAACAACTCCTTACACCCGATGGCACACAAGCTACAACTAGCGGTCCCGTTACCTTTACATCAGACAAGAGCATAGCAACGATACTTAAAAGTCAAACACACATACATTTATTCAGTACAGTTACTAACGTGTAACCCCCTGTGGATTACTACGTTTCCAGCCTCGATCCGAGGTCCAGTAGTAGGAAAACCCTTACCTGATACTTGGTTATGCCCCTCGATCGAGTCCACGCTCAACAGATCCACCTAAATGAAAACACCAGGGTTTAAACGATGACACCAGTAAAAGTCACCTTTTTAATTCATTCGAAACAACAACGTCGGCTTACCCGAGTAAAGGGAGCTATTCCCCAAATGAACTTGCCGTGGGACCGTGAACTTGAACGTCAAACCCCTATTACCTTCAAGGAACGAAAGATAGGACCAGTCTTACTCCAATATTCAAACTCGAAACGGTTATAGCAACATTGGGTAAATTACCAAAATGATCCTTACCAAAGACTCACCGTGACTCGAAGTGGAGGGAGAAAAATATGGCTTAGGTGGCTTGGCTCGGCTCGGCTCGGCTCACCCTTGGCTCGGCGCGGCTCACCCTCGGCTCGGTGCGGCTTACCCTCGGCTCGATGCGGCTCACCCTCGGCTTGGCTCGGCTCACGACCCGACTCGCGGCGCAACTCGGCTTGGCTCGGCTCGCGGCTCGATTCGCGGCTCGACTCGCGGCTCGGCTCAGTCTTTAACTTGCGGCTCGACTCGGTCTTCGGCTTGCGGCTTGCGACTCAGTCTTCAGCTTGCGGCTCGCGGCTCAGCTCAGATTCACGAATCGGGTCAGTTTGGATGAGGGTTCTCGGGTCGGCTTGCAAGAAGGGAAATTCGCGACTGATGGAGGTTTGCCGTCGGCTGCCCGGCGAACGACGCGACGGATGGCGGCTGGACGCGGTCGGACGAAGGACACACGGCTGCGACCGGTTACGTGAGATCGAAAGGGAGGTCGGGAAAAGACGGGACCGCGGCGAATGAAGTTGAAGTTGAAGAAGTTGCCGACGATGGAGACGGAAGTGGAGACGGAACGCGACGGAGGAGATGGGGACGGAGGCGAAGGCGTGCGTGACGGAAGAGGGATGGTGGGAGGCGGCGCTGAAGAGAAAAAAAAAGAGAGAGCTGCGGCGGCGCGAGGAAGAAGACGAAGAGGATGAAAAGGGGGGGGGCGCGCGTAGCTTAGGGTTTTAAAAAAATAATATTATTATTCTATATATATATATATATATTTAAATAAAATAATAATAATAATAATAATATTAATATCAAATAATGAATATAATATTAAATAAAGATAAATGTATCAATATTAAATTATAACGAATAATAATAATAAATAATAATAATAATAATATTATTATTATTATAGTATTATTTTATCACTTACAAAATTTTAAAAATCCCGAAAAATTCACATAAAATGCTAAAATTTTACCTCGAAAATTCGGGGCATTACAGAACCTTTGGCTAGTTTCAGAGTTCTTTTCTTTTCTTTTCTCCAATGTTATTCCTCACATGGTGTTCATACGACGACAATATCAGACGATGTAGCATCAAGCATATCCCCGAAAACTAGAAATCCATCACTATGTGCTAATGTGTTGAAATCTAGAGGCAACCCAGAGCTAAAAGTGTTAGCCACTTACACTCTCAAAGTTACATGTACAAATGCAGAAAAATATCTAAATTTGGCCAAATCTTTTGCAGCAACGACGACCAGTTCTCAAGTTAAAAACTAATATTTTTCTTGCTACGAGAGCAGTGAGGAAGTTGTGGGTGACATCAAGAATGCGAAAACAAATTAATTTGGCGGTTAATGATTTCAATTGTGTCAACATGGAAACTTATGGCATCATGACAGCGATCGACGACTGTTAAGATAGCTTCAAACAGCCATCGAAAGATTTGTCATTGCTTCCAAAGAATGGAAGGACTTTAAATGATGTATGTTGCATTATTTTAGTTATATCTAATTTTCTCCCGTAGTCCCCATTTAATGAGAAGTATTATGGTATGAAACCCTAGGCATTGGATCTAAGAATCATGTTAATAACAACAAGACTCAAAAAACACAACACCAACAGCTCCAAAACCAATTTGATTTGAACCCCTAAGATATAGGTTATATTCAGATTACTTAGATGATCTAACAAACTAAGGATTGGACAAAGCTAGAAACTTCCATAAACCCTCAAGCAGTCCATAAACAAGGACATATCAATTCTCACTTGATTGCTGCAAATATTCATGCACTCTATCGCAAGAACACACAAGAACAAAATTCTACATTTTAGTATTTTTCAAATTTCATTCATCCAAACTCTTATTTTAAATGTGGAAATTACAACCATAATTTTATACTAATTAAAATATTAAATCAAAACTCTCAACATTTGATTTGATGACTTTTGGGTTGTCCAAATAAATTTTCAACTTCTTCATTTGATTCAGTTCTGATTTCTAATTGGTTCGTATAATATTACGTACTTTGCTGTATACGTATATTGTCAACCATCGACAAAAATAGAAATTTAAAAATTTTCACTTAGAAATTATCTTTGAAAACTTATTTTTTGGATTTGGTGATTGGACAATAATTTTTTTTCTTATGTTTCGTTATTTTTATAAACACGTCATCTACATTTCAATTCCTTAAATAAAGTATTAAAAAATTCTTGAATAGTTAAACTGAATTTGAACATTTTATATCTAGAGAAGACGATACTAAGTTGCTTCTTAACCTTTCTACCGCTTTATAGTTAATTTGAAGGGTATACTTACACTTCATACCAAGTTTTTGGCATCATACATGGTCAGAAAATTCAATTTTTAACATCTTAGTTGTATCTTTCCAAATAAATAAATAAAGCATATCTTAGTTGTAATTATGTCAAAAACAAATTGACAATTATGATTATTCAAGAATTGATTTTGGTTAGTTTTTGAAGATAAAAATAACAAATAATAATAATACAAACACCAACAAAAGACTAAAATAGGCTTTAACTATGTAATTACAACTTCCCTTTCTACTCCCTAAGAAAAAAACCATTTCTCTAAATTTCATCTATATAAGTGTGTATATCGATCAAAATGACCCATAAGACACTAATATTGAGAAAGAACAAAGAAATTAAAATGACCAATAACTCTTGTATCGTCATTGTCGCTCTCATTGGAGTTCTTTTGTTCACCATCATTTCAAATGTGGCATCATCTAACGACGTCGTTTCCACCATCTGTCCAAAAACTTCAAACCCGCCATTTTGTTCAAGTGTGTTGAAATCTGCAAACACTGCAGATCTAAAAGGCTTGGTTGTATACACCTTAAACCTTGCCCATACAAATGCTCGCAAATCTTTGACTTTAGCCAAGTCACTTGCAACAACCACCATCAATCCTCAACTTAAGCAACGATATTCGTCTTGTGCTGAGAGCTATGATGAAGCTGTTGGTGACATTGAAAATGCCCAAAAGGACTTGGCACTTGGTGACTTTAATGCTGTCAATATTGTAACTTCTGGTGCCATGACAGAGATTGCAATACTTCTTCATTTGATTGTGTATTTCTATTGGCCATGTAAATTTTGAACCGAAAAATAGATATTTAAAAATGTTCACTTAGAAGTTATCCTTTGAAAACTAATTTTTTGGATTTGGTGATTAGACAATATTTTTTTTTCTTATGTTTCGTTACTTTTTATAAACACGCCATCTAAATTTCAATTCCTTAAATAAAGTATTAAAAAATTCTTGAATAGTTAAACTCAATTTGAACATTTTATATCTAGAGAAGACGATACTTGGTCGCTTCTTAACCATTCTACTGCTTTATAGTTAATTTGACGGGTATACTTACACTTCACACCAAGTTTTTGGCATCATACATGGTCAGAAAATTCAGTTTTTAACATCTTACTTGTATCTTTCCAAATAAATAAATAAAGCATATCTTAGTTGTAAGTATGTCAAAAAAAAAATTGACAATTATGATTATTCAAGAATTGATTTTGGTTATTTTTTTGCTGTATACACCTTAAATCTTGCCCATACAAATGCTCGCAAATCTTTGACCTTAGCCAAATCACTTGCAACAACCACCACCAATCCACAGCTTAAGCAACGATATTCGTCTTGTGCTGAGAGCTATGATGAAGCTGTTGGTGACATTGAAAATGCCCAAAAGGACTTGGCACTTGGTGACTTTAATGCTGTTAATACTGTAACTTCTGGTGCCATGACAGAGATTGACGACTGTCAGGATAAGTTCGTGCAGCCGCCGAAGGATACGTCGTTGCTTTTGAAGAATGGCAAGACTCTAAACGATATATGCAGCATTATTTTGGTTATATCCAATCTTCTTTGAGGGCTATATGTACTTTTGAGATTTAAGGAAGTTTATTTTTTAAAATAATAACATTTACAATGTAATGGTATTTAAATTGATTATTTTAGTTAATTTTTAGGTGATAAAAAAATCAATTAATAGATAAATTTAACTGATCAAAATAACTAAATAAAAAATCTTACTTCAAAGACAATGTCCCTAATAAACACAGATAAACTTATATAACATTTTAAATTTACGTGACGTTTCCAGAATACCTTAAGCTGTTTAGTTCACTGATTCAAACTTTTATAGTATATAGTTGCTTTAATTAAAGTGTTATATTTGATAATAAATTTAGTTATAAAAAATAACTAAAAACTATCATTTCAATATTTGACAAGAGAAAAAATGCGTATAATAAAATGGAAGGAATGAAGCATTTTAAATATGTTTAATGTATATATTATCGTTTGATTAAGATCATTGAATGTATATATAATTAAAGTAATAACTAAATTAAAAACAAATAAAAATAACCAAATAGAAAACATCAACTCAAACTCAAATAATTTATTTAATTCGTTTGATATGATATAGTCAACTTAATTAGAATTCAAAGAACAAATTAGAAAGGAAAATCATTAATTATACATTAACTTATTGTTCTATTAAAATGACCAATTCCAATTTCAATCTTAGACTCTTTGGCTAGTTTTAGAGTTTTTCTTTTCTTTTCTACAAAGTTATTCCTGACATATGGTGTTGACACGACGACACAACATCAAACGTTGTAGCATCAAGCATATGCCCGAAAACTAGAAATCAATCATTTTGCACTAATGTAATGATATCTCTAGGCAACACACACCCAAAAGTGTTAGCCACTCTCATCCTCAAACTTATGGAATCATGACAGTGGTCGACGACGGTTAAGATAGCTTTAAATAGCCATCTTGATTCATCATTATTGCTTCCAAAAGAATGGGAGGACATTAAATGTTGTATGTAGTATTATTTTAGTTATATCTAATCTTCTCCCATAGTCCCCATTTAATGAGAGGTATTATGATATGAAACCTTGGACATTTGATCTAAGAATCATGTTAAAGAACAAGACTAAAAAAAACAACTCCAACAGCTCCAAAACCAATTTGATTTCAACCCCTAAGATATAGGTTAGATTCAAATTACTTAGATGATCTAACAAACCAAAGGATTGGACAAAGTTAGAAATTTTCATCAACCTTTAATCTTCAAAGCACTCTACAAGCAAGCCAGATCAATTCTCACTTGGATGCTCCAAATATTCATGCATTCTATCACAAGAACACACACGAACAAAATTCTACAATTTGAAATTTATAAATTTCATTCATCTTAATTCTTATTTTAAATGAGGAAATTTCAACCATATTTATACTAATTAAAATATTAAATGAAATGTCACAATATTTAATTTTATGACCTTTGAGTTGTTCAAATAACTTTTCAACTTTCAAATATTGCATCTCTTCAACTTCTTCATTTGATTCAATTCTAATTTCTTGGTTTGTATCGTATTACATACTTTGTTGTATATGTATATTGTTAACTCTGAACAAAAGTTACATTTTTTAAGGCTGTAATATTTCTTCACTTGATTGTTTATTTCTATTGACCAGGTAAATTTTCACTTAAAAATTCTCCATGGAAAATTTATTTTTGGATTTCGTGCTTAGACAATAGTTTTTTTTTTCTTATGTTTCATTATTTTAAAAAACACTATCATCTAAATTTCATTCCTTAAATAAAATCCAAATTTTTTTTGAATAGTTAGACTCAATTAGAACACTTTTTCTCTATAGAAGACGATATTGATTTCTTAATTACCATTTTACTACTTTATAATTAACTTGACGGGTATACTTACATTTTACACCAAGATTTTGGCATCATACATGGTGAAAAAAAAATTCAAATTTTAACATCTTAGCTATTTCTTTTCAAAATAATAATAATAATAATAATAAATAAATAAAACACATCTTAGTTGTAATTATGTCAAAAACAAATTGACAGTTGTGATTATTCATGAATTGATTTTGGTTATTCTTTTTTAAGATAAAAACAACAAATAAAATAAAAAACAAACAAAACAAAACAAAAGACTAAAATAGGCTTTAATTATGTAATTGCAACTACCTTTTCTCCTCCGTAAGAAAAAAACCATTTCTCTAAACTTCATCTATTTATATGTATTGATCAAATGACCCATAGGACACAGTATGGAAATTAAAATGACCAATAACTCTTGTCTCGTTATTGTCTCTCTCATTGGAGTTCTTTTGTTCACTAACAACGTGGCATCATCTACTGATGTCGTTTCCACCATCTGTCCAAAAACCTCAAATCCACCATTTTGTTCAAATGTGTTGAAATCTGCAGGCACTACAGATTTAAAAGGCTTGGCTGTATACACCTTAAACTTCGCCCATACAAATGCTCGCAAATCTTTGACCCTAGCCAGCTCACTAGCAAAAACCACCCTCAATCCTCAACTTAAACAAAGATATTCGTCTTGTGCTGAGAGCTATGATGAAGCTATTGGTGATATTGAAAATGCCCAAAAAGACTTGGTACTTGGTGACTTTAACGGTGTCAATATTGTAACTTCTGGTGCTATGACAGGGATTGACGACTGTCAAGATAAGTTGGCGCAGCCACCAAAGGATACGTCGTTGCTTTTGAAGAATGGCAAGACTCTAAATGATATATGCAGCATTATTTTGGTTATATCCAATCTTCTTTGAGGGCTATGTACTTTTGAGATTTATGTACTCCCTACATTTAATACTTTTAAAATTTAATCTATAATTTCATAAGGTTTTCCTCATCAATCTTTTCTAATAACTTATACCGTTTTCCTTAAATAAAGTCCTACGACGGAATCTAGGAAATTTGGGAGTCCAATTTCCTGTAACCCTTGAGGTGAGGGATCACATCTTTGGGAGTCCAAGATTTGATCCCAATAAAAAAATAATTTTAATCAACGTTTAAAAAAAAAACACATCTCTTTATTAGAAGGTTATTCCGATGACGGATTTTGAGAAATTAGTACAATTTCTCACTTTCTTGAGATGTGAAGAAAAGGAAATGTTTTCTCAATATAGTCTAATATAATTGATGAATTTTCTTCCACCTATTTTAGGGGATCGTTGCTTCAAATATGGGAGTAATGAGAATAAAATAAGACATCATTTTAAAAAAGGATGTAAAAATTTTTCAAACAACATTTTCAATTTAGGTTTTGAAGGAAAAAGAAAAAATATTAGCCACCGTTTTTGCGGGTGTTAAGGGGTGCTAACATCTTTCCCTTACACATTTAACTCCCAAACTCAACTCTAGTTTTCACAGATAATTCTTTTAATGATTTTATTTAAAAAGTGTTTACTATATTTCGGTGCCCAATCACATCGTAAAAAGGATCGGTGGCAACTCTTAAATGTTGGAAAGTCGTCTACTTTTCATATTATGTGGAATTGTGCATGGTTGAAATGAAATTATTAAGAAAATCAAAACATTTGAACATCTTTGTCTCTCGAATTTAAAACTTTACTTTTTTTTCTTATGTTTCATTACTTTAGAAAACACATCATCCAAGTTTCATTCTTTAAATAAAATTCAAAAAAGTTCTTGAATAGTTAGACGCAATTCAAACTTTTTATCTCCAGAGAAAATAATACTTGGTTTCTTAACCAATTTATTACTTTATAATTCGACGGGTATACTTAGTTACACTTTATACGCCAAGTTTTGGGCATCATACATGGTGAGAAAATTCGAATTTTAACATCTTAATTGTATCTTTCCAAAAGAAAAACCATTTTAGTTGTAATTTTGTATGTGATTATTCATGAAATGATTTTGGTTAATTTTTTGAAGATAAAAATAACAAAAGGACAAACATAAGACTGAAATTATGCTATTTAATTACAACTTCACTTTTTCCTACCTGGAACAAAAAAACCATCTCTAAAATTCATCCATATATATGTGTGTGTATTGATCAAATGACCCATATCAATAATTAAGGTCACAATAATATTGGCATAGAACAAAGAAATCAAAATGGCAAAAAACTCTCGTCTCATTATTTTCTCTCTCGTTGAAGTTCTTTTGTTCACCATATCATTTCAAATGCAGCATCATCTACCGATGTCATTTCCACCATCTGTCCAAAAACCTCAAACCCACCATTTTGTTCAAGTGTTTTGAAATCTGCAGGCACTACAAATATAAAAGGTTTGGCTGTATACACCTTAAACCTCGCCCATACAAATGCTAAAAAATCATTGACCCTAGCCCACTCACTGGCAAAATCCACCACCAATCCTCAACTTAAGCAACGATATTCGTCTTGTGCTGAGAGCTATGATGAAGTTGTTGGTGATATTGAAAATGCTCAAAAGGACTTGGTCATTGGTGACTTTACTGCTGTCAATATTGTAACTTCTGGTGCCATGAAAGAGATTGACGACTGTCGGGATAAGTTTGTGCAGCCACCAAAGGTTACGTCGTTGCTTTTGAAGAATGGCAAGACTCTAAATGATATATGCAGCATTATTTTGGTTATATCCAATCTTCTTTATGGGCTATATACTTTTGAGATTTTTATCAAAGAATAATATGAAATTTAATTTTTAAAATATTAACATCACAATGTGATCGTGTGATTGGAATTGATTAATTATTTTGGTTAATTTTTAGATGATAAAAAATCAAGTAATAGATAATTCTAACAAATTAAAATAATTAAAAAAAATCAGATTTAAAATACAATATTCCTAATAGATTTGTATTTTTTTTTTGAGAAAGATATAAATGGGTCAGTAGGTGCACCCTGACATCTCCTAATAGACTTGTGTTAATAGAGAATTCCAGCAGATAGAAAAATTAGTAAACTTTAATACATTTTATAAATAAAAATTTTCACTTAGAAATTCCCAATAGAAATTTTTTTTTGGATTTGGTGCTTAGACAATACGTAAACACTAATAAACGGAAGTTGTAGCAATGAAATTGGAGATTTATCACCAAAATAAGTTTTTAATTTTTAATTTCATAAAGAGATAGAGAAGCCAACTTCTAAAATTGAATAATATGTCCACCGCTAAACATGATGATTTCTACCACTAAATTCTTTTAAAGATTAGATGTAATTTATGGATATAGGAGGTTTGTAAAATCATTGATATTTGAAAGAAATAAAACATTATTTCATAATTAAAATTGTGGATCCAATCCGCGACTCCGATCGAATATTCCAATGTCATGTGTCGTCTTTTTACCATACGTAATTATATTTATATTCCATAAGTAGTAACGTAGAATGTGTAACGCCCCGAAAATTTAAGGTAAAATTTTCTCGTTTTATGTAAATTGCAAGTCGATATAATAATAATATAATATTATTATATTATTATTATTAATATTTATTTTTATTTGTTATAATATTAATATTATAATAATTATTATTATTAATTAAAATTATAGAAATATTGTTTTTATAAAACAATAAAATAAATTATTATTTATTAATATTAATATTATTAATATATTATTATTATTACTTTATTATTATTATTTTATTTATATTTTAATATATATATTATTATTATTAAATTTAATTAAAACTATTAATATTTTTTTTATAATTATTAACGTATATATATATATATATATATATATATATTTTAAAAAAAAAAGAAAGGGAAGAAAACCCTAGGAGACGCGCGCGCCGCGCAGCCCCCCCCCCCCCCCCCTCGATATTTCTTTTCTCTCCCGCAGCCGCCCGACGCCCGAACTCCTCCGTCTTCCTCTTCGTTCGTCTGCCGCGCGCCGCCATCCATTTCTCTTCTTCCTCCGTTCTTCGCCTGGCAGTCCGTCGGCCCTCACGAAACCAACGCCGCCACCATCTCCCTTCCGTTCCCTCCGTTTTCATTTTCTCTCCGCCGCGCCACCGCCACCCGAACTATCCATTTTCCTTTTCTTTCTCCAGCCTTCTCTCATCGTCCTACCACCGCCGGCGTACTCTCCGTCGTCAGCTCGTGTCTCCAACGCCAACCGAGCACGGAGGAAGCGCCGTCGTTCGCCGGAAAGAAAAGAAGCCGCGGAATCGTGATAGCCGTTCGACCCGACCCGGTTCCAGCCGACCCGAGCCCGTTTCCGATCCGAGCATCCCGACCCGAAACCGCTTCAAGCCGAGCCGAGATCGCTGCCCAGCCGAGCCGCAATCCTTGTTCGAGCCGAGCCGCCATCCTTGTCCAAGCCGAGCCGAGTGAGCCGCGAGCCGAGCCGCGAGCCGAGTGAGCCGAGCCGCGAGCCGAGCCGCGAGCCGAACCAAGCCGAGCCGCGAGCCGAGTGAGCCGAGCCGCGAGCCGAGTGAGCCGAGCCGCGAGCCGAACCAAGCCGAGCCGAGCCGAGCCGAGCCGAGCCGAGCCACCTAAGCCTTCCTCCCTTCATTTCGGTTCACGGTGAGTCTTCGGTAAGGATTGTTCTGATGTTTTCCCTAATGTTACCTCGTCCGATTTGAGTTTGAATGTTGATTTAAGTTATGGCCCTACTTTTCTCCCTTGAAGGTAGTGCAGAGTTGACGCTTAAGTTCTCGGGTTCCGCGGCAGACCTGATTGGAGATAGCTTCCTTTCCTTGGGTAAGTCAACGGATGACCTTGTGAATCAACTGCTACTAAGGCCATCCACTAAAACCTTCGTGTTTCGTTTAGGTGGATCTGTGGAGCGTAGTTTTCAATCGAGGGGCATAACCGAATTTCAGGTAAGGGTTTTCCTACTACTGGACCCCGAGTCCAGGTTAAAACCGTAGTAATCCACAGGGGATTACACGTTAGTGACTGTACTGAATATCTGTATGCGTGTTGACTGTTAAGTACTGATATTATATTCTGTCTGATGAAATTATACTGTGACTGCTGTTTGTGGATTGAAATTATATGTTGATGGACCTTAACGTTACGGTCTAGTATGTATTAAACACTGATCTGGATGTGGTTCATGAAGTGTGGACGGGGAAGGACAGTGAGTCCGGCTTTGGTTGGTTAGTCGATTGGACCTAGGGTTTCCCTATTTGGCGTGCGAATCGGTAACGCATAAAGCAACTGAGGGTGTAGGTGTTTAAACCTATACTATCTGACTGACAAAGCCTATGGCGGGACTGTAATATGAATGTCGTTGAGATGTGACTGATGTAGACAGTTGGGTAAGGGCCGAGGGGTAACGGTTAGCTTCATCTATGGGGTAGTGTGCCTTACGGATATGTGCATCCTTCGGGAGCACTAGACTGATATGTGTATCCTCCGGGAACACTAGACTGATATGTGCATCCTTCGGGAGCACTAGACTGATATGTGTATCCTTCGGGAACACTAGACTGATATGTGCATCCTTAGGGAGCACTAGACTGATATGTGCATCCTTCGGGAGCACTAGACTGATATGTGTATCCTCCGGGAACACTAGACTGATTTGTGTATCCTTCGGGAGCACTAGACTGAGATGTGCGTTCTACGGAACCACTAGACTGTTATGTAGGGTACCCCCAAATAGGAAGTTAACTGTTGTTCCCTAACGGGCCCAGTAGTGGGTCCCTTACTGGGTATGTTTATACTCACCCTTTCCTTTCTTTAACTTTTCAGGTAGGGGTACAGCGAGGGGCAGACCGACGAGAGGCAGGAAGGAGGCGTGAAGGCCATATGGACGCGTCCGTTTTTCTTTCGCTTCCGCTATGTATTTTGTCAGAATATTTTGATTGTGATTTTTGGACTGGTGACTTGACATTTTATTTTGTGACTTTTTGAGGTATTAAAAATAGGGCCCGAAACTGTCTTTTGTAAGGTTTATAATGTTTTACTGAATCGTATCTGGTCTGTTTTAAATTTTATTTTGAATGGTCGAGTTTTGGTATTTGGTAGTGACCTCAGCTTAGTCCGGAAAAGTTGGGTCGTTACAGTTGGTATCAGAGCCTAAGTTTTAGGTTCTGTAGACTGACTTATAATGTGAGTCTGTGTTTTGTGTCCTTATGGCTGAAACGATCCTTGCCGCTCGTCAGGTACGCTCTCATGAAAGTATATGTATAACCCTACATGCATTACCTTACCTAAGTTAAACTGCAATTTCAATTACCAATTTATGACTTACGGAATTGTTGGTGGTTATTAGGAAAATGCCACCAAGGAGAGGTGCACGAAGGGGTGGCCGAGGAGGCCGAGGAAGGGGAGCAGGACGCGTTCAGCCTGAGGTGCAGCCTGTAGCCCCAGCCCCTGACCCGGCTGCGCCAGTTACTCATGCGGACCTAGTCGCCATGGAGCAGAGGTTTAGAGATATGATTATGCAAATGCGGGAGCAGCAGAAGCCTGCCTCGCCAGCTCCGGCGCCAGTTCCAGCGCCAGCTCCAGCACCAGTTCCTGCTCCAGCTCCGGCTCCGGTACCAGTTGCACCCCAGTTTGTGCCGGATCAGTTGTCGGCAGAGGCTAAGCACCTGAGGGATTTCAGGAAGTATAATCCCACGACGTTTGATGGGTCTTTGGAGGACCCCACCAGAGCTCAGATGTGGCTATCGTCCTTGGAGACCATATTCCGTTACATGAAATGCCCTGAGGATCAGAAAGTCCAGTGTGCTGTTTTTATGTTGACTGACAGAGGTACTGCCTGGTGGGAGACTACAGAGAGGATGCTAGGTGGTGATGTGAGTCAGATCACGTGGCAGCAGTTCAAGGAGAGTTTCTATGCGAAATTCTTCTCTGCCAGTTTGAGAGATGCCAAGCGGCAGGAGTTTCTGAACTTAGAGCAGGGTGACATGACAGTGGAGCAGTATGATGCGGAGTTTGACATGTTATCCCGCTTCGCTCCCGAGATGATAGCGACTGAGGCGGCCAGAGCTGACAAGTTTGTTAGAGGCCTCAGACTGGACATTCAGGGTTTGGTCCGAGCTTTCAGACCCGCTACTCATGCCGATGCACTGCGCCTGGCAGTGGATCTCAGTTTACAGGAGAGGGCCAACTCGTCTAAGACCGCTGGTAGAGGTTCGACGTCGGGACAGAAGAGGAAGGCTGAGCAGCAGCCTGTTCCAGTACCACAGCGGAATTTCAGACCAAGTGGTGAGTTTCGCAACTTCCAGCAGAAACCTTTTGAGGCAGGGGAGGCTGCCAGAGGGAAGCCGTTGTGTACCACTTGTGGGAAGCACCATCTGGGCCGTTGCTTATTCGGGACCAGGACCTGCTTTAAGTGCAGGCAAGAGGGTCATACAGCTGACAGATGCCCGTTGAGAGTCACGGGGATCGCGCAGAATCAGGGAGCAGGTGCTCCACATCAGGGTAGAGTCTTCGCTACCAACAGGACTGAGGCAGAGAAGGCGGGCACAGTAGTGACAGGTACGCTCCCAGTGTTGGGGCATTACGCCTTAGTTTTGTTTGATTCGGGTTCGTCACATTCTTTTATCTCTTCCGCATTTGTGTCGCATGCCCGCTTAGAGGTTGAGCCCTTACACCATGTTCTGTCAGTATCTACTCCTTCCGGGGAATGTATGTTGTCGAAGGAAAAGGTGAAGGCATGTCAGATTGAGTTAGCAGGCCATGTGATTGAGGTAACGCTGATAGTTCTGGATATGCTGGACTTTGATGTAATCCTGGGTATGGATTGGTTGGCCGCCAACCACGCCAGCATAGATTGTTCACGTAAGGAGGTAACGTTTAACCCTCCCTCGATGGCCAGTTTTAAATTTAAGGGAGGAGGGTCAAAGTCGTTGCCTCAGGTAATCTCAGCCATCAGGGCCAGTAAACTGCTCAGTCAGGGTACTTGGGGTATCTTAGCGAGTGTGGTGGATACTAGAGAGGCGGATGTATCCCTGTCGTCAGAACCAGTAGTGAGGGACTATCCGGACGTTTTTCCTGAGGAACTTCCAGGATTACCTCCGCACAGGGAGGTTGAGTTTGCCATAGAGTTGGAGCCGGGCACGGTTCCTATATCCAGAGCCCCTTACAGAATGGCCCCCGCAGAACTGAAAGAATTGAAGGTACAGTTGCAGGAATTGCTTGATAAGGGATTTATTCGACCGAGCGTGTCACCTTGGGGTGCGCCAGTCTTATTCGTTAAGAAGAAGGACGGATCGATGCGTCTGTGCATTGACTATAGGGAGTTGAACAAAGTAACGGTAAAGAACAGATATCCCTTGCCCAGGATTGACGATCTATTTGACCAGTTACAGGGAGCCACAGTGTTCTCTAAGATTGATCTTCGGTCGGGATACCATCAGCTGAGGATTAAGGATGAAGATATACCGAAGACAGCATTTCGATCCAGATATGGACACTACGAGTTTATTGTGATGTCTTTTGGTTTGACGAATGCTCCGGCAGTGTTTATGGACTTGATGAATAGAGTGTTTAGGGAGTTCCTAGATACTTTCGTGATTGTGTTTATCGACGATATCTTGATATACTCTAAGACGGAGGCCGAACACGAGGAGCATTTACGTATGGTTTTGCAAACACTTCGGGATAATAATTTATACGCAAAGTTCTCGAAGTGCGAGTTTTGGCTGAAGCAGGTGTCCTTTCTGGGCCACGTGGTTTCTAAGGCTGGAGTCTCTGTAGATCCAGCTAAAATAGAGGCAGTCACTGGTTGGACCCGACCTTCCACAGTCAGTGAGGTTCGCAGTTTTCTGGGTTTAGCGGGCTATTACCGACGGTTTGTGGAGAACTTTTCTCGTATAGCTACTCCTCTTACTCAGTTGACCAGAAAGGGAGCTCCTTTTGTTTGGAGCAAGGCATGTGAGGACAGTTTTCAGACCCTTAAACAGAAGTTAGTTACCGCACCGGTTCTTACGGTACCTGATGGTTCTGGCAATTTCGTGATTTATAGTGATGCTTCCAAGAAGGGTCTGGGTTGTGTTTTGATGCAGCAGGGTAAGGTGGTCGCTTATGCGTCTCGTCAGTTGAAGAGTCATGAGCAGAACTACCCTACACATGATCTGGAGTTGGCAGCAGTGGTTTTTGCTTTGAAGATATGGAGGCATTATTTATATGGTGAAAAGATACAGATATTCACAGATCATAAGAGCTTGAAATACTTCTTTACTCAGAAAGAATTGAATATGAGACAGCGAAGGTGGCTTGAGTTAGTGAAGGATTACGATTGTGAGATACTGTATCATCCAGGCAAGGCAAATGTGGTAGCCGATGCTCTTAGTAGGAAAGTGTCACATTCAGCAGCACTTATTACCCGGCAGGCCCCATTGCATCGGGATCTCGAGCGGGCTGAGATTGCAGTGTCAGTGGGGGCAGTTACTGTGCAGCTAGCCCAGTTGACGGTACAGCCGACTTTGAGGCAGAGGATCATCGATGCTCAGAGTAACGATCCTTATCTGTTTGAGAAACGTGGCCTAGCAGAGGCAGGGCAAACGGCTGAGTTCTCGTTATCCTCTGATGGTGGACTGTTGTTTGAGGGACGCCTCTGTGTTCCGTCAGATTGTGCGGTTAAGACAGAATTATTATCTGAGGCGCACAGTTCCCCATTTTCCATGCACCCAGGTAGTACGAAGATGTATCAGGACCTGAAGCGAGTTTTTTGGTGGCGTAACATGAAGAGGGAAGTAGCAGAATTTGTTAGTAAATGCTTGGTGTGCCAACAGGTTAAGGCACCAAGGCAGAAACCAGCGGGTTTATTACAACCCTTGAGCATACCGGAATGGAAGTGGGAGAACGTGTCCATGGATTTCATTACAGGGCTACCGAGAACTCTGAGGGGTTTTACAGTGATTTGGGTTGTGGTGGACAGACTTACTAAGTCAGCGCACTTTGTTCCGGGTAAATCCACCTATACTGCTAGTAAGTGGGCACAGTTGTACATGTCTGAGATAGTGAGATTACATGGAGTGCCAGTGTCGATTGTTTCTGATAGAGATGCCCGTTTCACTTCCAAATTTTGGAAGGGTTTGCAGACTGCTATGGGCACGAGGTTGGACTTTAGTACGGCTTTCCATCCACAGACTGACGGTCAGACTGAGCGTCTGAACCAGGTTTTAGAGGATATGTTGCGGGCATGTGCATTGGAATTTCCAGGTAGCTGGGACTCCCACTTGCATTTGATGGAGTTTGCTTATAATAACAGTTATCAGGCTACTATTGGCATGGCACCGTTTGAGGCCCTGTACGGCAGATGTTGTAGATCCCCGGTTTGCTGGGGTGAGGTGGGTGAGCAGAGATTGATGGGTCCTGAGTTAGTTCAGTCTACTAACGAAGCAATTCAGAAGATTAGATCACGCATGCATACCGCTCAGAGTAGACAGAAGAGTTATGCAGATGTGAGGCGGAAGGACCTTGAGTTTGAGATAGGGGATAAGGTGTTCTTAAAGGTAGCACCTATGAAAGGTGTCTTGCGTTTTGAAAGGAGGGGAAAGTTGAGTCCCCGTTTTGTTGGGCCATTTGAGATTCTGGAGCGGATTGGCCCTGTAGCTTATCGCTTGGCGTTACCTCCATCACTCTCGGCAGTCCATGATGTGTTTCACATTTCTATGTTGAGGAAGTACGTGCCAGATCCATCCCATGTAGTGGATTACGAGCCACTAGAGATTGACGAGAACTTGAGTTATGTTGAACAACCTGTTGAGGTGCTTGCTAGAGAGGTGAAGACGTTGAGAAATAAACAAATTCCCCTAGTTAAAGTCTTATGGCGGAATCACCGGGTAGAAGAGGCTACATGGGAGCGTGAAGACGACATGAGATCCCGTTATCCCGAACTGTTCGAGGAATAAAACTTTCGAGGACGAAAGTTCCCTAAGGAGGGAAGAATGTAACGCCCCGAAAATTTAAGGTAAAATTTTCTCGTTTTATGTAAATTGCAAGTCGATATAATAATAATATAATATTATTATATTATTATTATTAATATTTATTTTTATTTGTTATAATATTAATATTATAATAATTATTATTATTAATTAAAATTATAGAAATATTGTTTTTATAAAACAATAAAATAAATTATTATTTATTAATATTAATATTATTAATATATTATTATTATTACTTTATTATTATTATTTTATTTATATTTTAATATATATATTATTATTATTAAATTTAATTAAAACTATTAATATTTTTTTTATAATTATTAACGTATATATATATATATATATATATATTTTAAAAAAAAAAGAAAGGGAAGAAAACCCTAGGAGACGCGCGCGCCGCGCAGCCCCCCCCCCCCCCCCCCCCTCGATATTTCTTTTCTCTCCCGCAGCCGCCCGACGCCCGAACTCCTCCGTCTTCCTCTTCGTTCGTCTGCCGCGCGCCGCCATCCATTTCTCTTCTTCCTCCGTTCTTCGCCTGGCAGTCCGTCGGCCCTCACGAAACCAACGCCGCCACCATCTCCCTTCCGTTCCCTCCGTTTTCATTTTCTCTCCGCCGCGCCACCGCCACCCGAACTATCCATTTTCCTTTTCTTTCTCCAGCCTTCTCTCATCGTCCTACCACCGCCGGCGTACTCTCCGTCGTCAGCTCGTGTCTCCAACGCCAACCGAGCACGGAGGAAGCGCCGTCGTTCGCCGGAAAGAAAAGAAGCCGCGGAATCGTGATAGCCGTTCGACCCGACCCGGTTCCAGCCGACCCGAGCCCGTTTCCGATCCGAGCATCCCGACCCGAAACCGCTTCAAGCCGAGCCGAGATCGCTGCCCAGCCGAGCCGCAATCCTTGTTCGAGCCGAGCCGCCATCCTTGTCCAAGCCGAGCCGAGTGAGCCGCGAGCCGAGCCGCGAGCCGAGTGAGCCGAGCCGCGAGCCGAGCCGCGAGCCGAACCAAGCCGAGCCGCGAGCCGAGTGAGCCGAGCCGCGAGCCGAGTGAGCCGAGCCGCGAGCCGAACCAAGCCGAGCCGAGCCGAGCCGAGCCGAGCCGAGCCACCTAAGCCTTCCTCCCTTCATTTCGGTTCACGGTGAGTCTTCGGTAAGGATTGTTCTGATGTTTTCCCTAATGTTACCTCGTCCGATTTGAGTTTGAATGTTGATTTAAGTTATGGCCCTACTTTTCTCCCTTGAAGGTAGTGCAGAGTTGACGCTTAAGTTCTCGGGTTCCGCGGCAGACCTGATTGGAGATAGCTTCCTTTCCTTGGGTAAGTCAACGGATGACCTTGTGAATCAACTGCTACTAAGGCCATCCACTAAAACCTTCGTGTTTCGTTTAGGTGGATCTGTGGAGCGTAGTTTTCAATCGAGGGGCATAACCGAATTTCAGGTAAGGGTTTTCCTACTACTGGACCCCGAGTCCAGGTTAAAACCGTAGTAATCCACAGGGGATTACACGTTAGTGACTGTACTGAATATCTGTATGCGTGTTGACTGTTAAGTACTGATATTATATTCTGTCTGATGAAATTATACTGTGACTGCTGTTTGTGGATTGAAATTATATGTTGATGGACCTTAACGTTACGGTCTAGTATGTATTAAACACTGATCTGGATGTGGTTCATGAAGTGTGGACGGGGAAGGACAGTGAGTCCGGCTTTGGTTGGTTAGTCGATTGGACCTAGGGTTTCCCTATTTGGCGTGCGAATCGGTAACGCATAAAGCAACTGAGGGTGTAGGTGTTTAAACCTATACTATCTGACTGACAAAGCCTATGGCGGGACTGTAATATGAATGTCGTTGAGATGTGACTGATGTAGACAGTTGGGTAAGGGCCGAGGGGTAACGGTTAGCTTCATCTATGGGGTAGTGTGCCTTACGGATATGTGCATCCTTCGGGAGCACTAGACTGATATGTGTATCCTCCGGGAACACTAGACTGATATGTGCATCCTTCGGGAGCACTAGACTGATATGTGTATCCTTCGGGAACACTAGACTGATATGTGCATCCTTAGGGAGCACTAGACTGATATGTGCATCCTTCGGGAGCACTAGACTGATATGTGTATCCTCCGGGAACACTAGACTGATTTGTGTATCCTTCGGGAGCACTAGACTGAGATGTGCGTTCTACGGAACCACTAGACTGTTATGTAGGGTACCCCCAAATAGGAAGTTAACTGTTGTTCCCTAACGGGCCCAGTAGTGGGTCCCTTACTGGGTATGTTTATACTCACCCTTTCCTTTCTTTAACTTTTCAGGTAGGGGTACAGCGAGGGGCAGACCGACGAGAGGCAGGAAGGAGGCGTGAAGGCCATATGGACGCGTCCGTTTTTCTTTCGCTTCCGCTATGTATTTTGTCAGAATATTTTGATTGTGATTTTTGGACTGGTGACTTGACATTTTATTTTGTGACTTTTTGAGGTATTAAAAATAGGGCCCGAAACTGTCTTTTGTAAGGTTTATAATGTTTTACTGAATCGTATCTGGTCTGTTTTAAATTTTATTTTGAATGGTCGAGTTTTGGTATTTGGTAGTGACCTCAGCTTAGTCCGGAAAAGTTGGGTCGTTACAGAATGTGAGTTTTCTTTATTTACTAACATATTGTTTTTGGTAACTTTTTCTTTTGCCAAACTTAAATTTTGGGTAATTATATATAAAATTATCATATTTACTTTCTCATTACCTAAAATAATTTATCGTATGTAATTATATTTCTTTCATAAATAATAACATAAAATGTGGGTTTTTCCAAATTTACTCGTAACAAATTATTTAAAAAAATCACCTTGTACTAGAGAGAAGAATTTTTTTCTGTTTTTAAGATGATCGAAGAATATTAAAATAAAATTTTTTACATTACCTAATTTAAAAAGTTGATGGTAACTAAAATAACGTTAAATATTGTATAATATTTATTTATTATATGCGAAAGAAATCCATATTTAAAAAATAATTTGAATTTAATTAGAGATTTCACATGAATTCATGCACGTGTTTTTCAACTAATTTAACTGAAAAAGATTGAAACAATAGTTACGAATTATCTTTTCCTAAAACGAAATGTAGGCAACAAAACATTTCCAAAACTAAATATGCATTTTAATGATTATAGAATCAAAAGTTATATAATTACAATCGTTAAATGAAATTAATTATTAAGAAAATCAATAAATTTGAACATCTTTAACTTTTTCTTATATTTCATTATTTTAGAATACACGTCACATATGAATTTCATTCCTTAAATAAAATCCAAAAAATTCTTGAATAGGTTAGACTCAAGATGATGATACTTGATTTCTTCACCATCTTATTGCTTTATAACTTTACCGGTATACTTACACTTTACACCAAGTTTTTGGCATCATACATGGTCAGAAAATTAAAATTTTAACATCTAATTAGTTGAATCTTTTAAATAAATAAATAAAACCGATCTTAGTTGTAATTATGTCAAAAAAATTGGCAATGTGATTATTCATGAATTGATTTGGGTTAACATGTTGAAGATAAAACAAACAAACAAAAGGCTTAAATAGGTTGTTTAATTATGGAACTAACAACTTTCCTTTCTCCTCCCATAAGGAAAAGACCGTTTCTCTAAATTTCATCAATATATATATGTATAGATCAAATGACCCATCTCAACGAGGACACAATATTAGGAAAGAACAAAGAAAATAAAATGGCCAATAACTCTTGTCTTCTTATTGTGTCTCTCATTGGAGTTCTTTTGTTCACCATCATTTCAAATGTGGCATCATCTAACGACGTCGTTTCCACCATCTGTCCAAAAACTTCAAACCCGCTGTTTTGTCAAGTGTGTTGAAATCTACAGGCACTGCAGATCTAAAAGGCTTGGCTGTATACACCTTAAACCTTGCCCATACAAATGCTCGAAAATCTTTAACCTTAGCCAAGTCACTTGCAACAACCACCACCAATCCTCAACTTAAGCAACGATATTCGTCTTGTGCTGAGAGCTATGATGAAGCTGTTGGTGACATTGAAAATGCCCAAAAGGACTTGGCACTTGGTGACTTTAATGCTGTCAATATTGTAACTTCTGGTGCCATGACAGAGATTGACGACTGTCAGGATAAGTTCGCGCAGCCGCCGAAGGATACGTCGTTGCTTTTGAAGAATGGCAAGATTCTAAACGATATATGTAGCATTATTTTGGTTATATCCAATCTTCTTTGAGGGCTATGTACTTTTGAGATTTTTATCAATAAATAATATGAAGTTGAATTGTTAACATATATAATAACACTACAATTTGATGCTGATTGAAATTGATTTTGTTTAAACTTTAGAAGAGGAAAAAAAAATCAATCAATAGATAATTCCAACAAATCAAAATAACTAAATAAAAAATCAGACTCGAAAGATAATATCCCTAATAACACAGATCGACGTATATTAATAGGTAATTCTAACAAAAGAAAAATAACTTAAATTTTATAAATATTTTGTTATATTTAAAAACAATCGTTAAGATAATTCACATAATATAATCTCTTAAGGAATGAAGCATTTTAAATATGTTTAATGTATATATTACCGTTTACATAAGATCGTTTAATGTATATATAATTAAAGTAATAATTAAATTAAAAAATAAAAATAACCAAATAAAAAACATCAAATCTGTAACGCCCCGCAGCTCGAGGTAAAAATTTTAGCATTTTAAGTGAATTTTAATAATATAATATTAATTATATTATTAGTATTGGGTATTATTGTCATTTCACTTTTAATGTTAATATTTTTCCTTTTACTATTTACTTAATATAAATATTAATATTATTATTTAATATTATTATTACATTATTATTAATTAATATTATTATTAATTATATTATTATTATTATTATTATTATTATTATTATTATTATTATTATTATTATTAAATATTATTATTATAATTATTATTTAATTTAATATATATATATATATATAATAATTCTTTTTTTTAAAACCCTAACGCGCGTCCGCCCCCCCCCCCCCATCCGTTCTCCTTCTCCATCTCCGTCTTCAGCTTCGCGAAGCCAACGCCGCCGTCGTCTCGCCATCCTTTCTCTTCAACACGCGTCTCCGTCTCCGCCTCTGTCTCCGTCGCATCTCCGTCTCTGTCGTCGAGGTTTGTCAACTTCAACGTTTCGTCCGCCGCGGCCCCGACCTTTTCTAATCTCCTCTCGGGCTCACGACGCCAGCAACCGGCGTACGCCCCTCCTTCAGTCGTCCGCCGCGTTGAAGCAGGGCCATTCGTCGAACGCCTCCAAGCAGCGAATCATCTCGGTCGTCGAACGCCGAAATCCGTCGCTCGTGGTTGCTCCGGTTTCAATCTGACCCGACCTGAATCGCGAATCCAAGCCGACCTGAACCGGAGATCGAGCTGAGCTGCGCCACAAGCCGCGCCACGAGCCGAGCCGCGAGTTGAGCCGCGAGCCGAGCCGCGAGTCGAGTCAAGCCGAGTTGAGCCGCGAGCCAAGCCGTGAGCCAAGCCGAGCTGAGCCGAGGACCGAGCCGAGCCGAGCCGAGCAACGAGCCGAACCAAGCCGAGCCGAGCTGCGAGCCGGCCAACCCAAGCCGCGAGCCAAGCCGAGCCGAGCCGAGCCGATCACCTCCAAGCCAAGCCGAGCTCCCTGTTCACCGAGCCACCTAAGCCTTCCTTCCTCCACTCCGGGTCACGGTGAGTCTTCGGTAAGTATCATTTTGGTAATTTACCCAGTGTTGCCATAACCGTGTCCAGTTTGAATATTAGAGTAAGACTGGGCCCTATCTTTCGTTCCTTGAAGGTAATAGGGGTTGACGCTCAAGTTTACGATCCCACGGCAAGTTAAATTGGAGATAGCTTTCCTTTCCTCGGGTAAGTCAACGGATGTGCTTAGGACCATTTTAAAATGACTTCTGCTAGTGTCATCGATTAAAACCTTCGTGTTTTCGTTTAGGTGGATCCGTTGAGCGCGGACTCGATCGAGGGGCATAACCGAGTATCAGGTAAGGGTCTTCCTACTACTGGACCTCGGATCGAGGCTGGAAACGTAGTAATCCACAGGGGATTACACGTTAGTGACTGTACTGAATAACTGTATGTGTGTTGACTGTTAAGCACTGTTATTATATTTAGTCTGATGTAAAGGTACTGTGACTGCTAATTGTAGATTGGGATTTTATGTTGATGGACCTTGAAGTTACGGTTCAGTATGTAGTAATCATTGGTCTGGATGTTGATCATGGAGTTTGGAAGGGGAAGAACAGTGAGTCCGGTTTTGGTTGGTTAGTTGATTGGGTCTAGGGTTTTCCCTAATGGTGTGCGAATTGGTGACGCGTATAGCAACTGAGGGTGTAGTTGTTTAAACCTATACTATTTGACTGACAAAGCCTATGGCGGAAGTGTAATATGAATGTCGTTGGGGTGACTGTTGTAGATGGCTTAGTATGGACTGAGGGGTAACGGTTAGCTTCATCTATGGGGTAGTGTGCCTTACGGATATGTGCATCCTTCGGGAGCACTAGACTGATGTGTGCATCCTTCGGGAGCACTAGACTGATATGTGCATCCTTCGGGAGCACCAGACTGATATGTGCGTTCTACGGAACCACTAGACTGTTATGTAGGGTACCCCCGAATAGGAAGTTAACTGTTGTCCCCTAACGGGCCCAGTAGTGGGTCCCTTACTGGGTATGTTTATACTCACCCTTTTCTCTTCTTTAACTTTTCAGGTAAGGGCACAGCAAGGGGCAGACCGACGAGAGGCAGGAAGGATGCGTGAAGGCCATATGGACGCGTCTGATTTTCTTATTGCTTCCGCTGATGTTTTTTTTTTTGTTAGAATATGTGGTTTTGTGATTTTGAGTTGATGACCTGAGTTTTTATTTGAAACTTTTGTGACTGTGATTTAAAATAGGGCCCGATACTGTTTTTTTGTAATATTTCTAACGTTTTAAGAAATCGTAACCGGTCCGTTATGAATTTTATGTTGTGTGGTCGAGTTTTGGTATTGAGTAGTGACCTCAGCTTAGTCCGGAAAGTTGGGTCGTTATAGTTGGTATCAGAGCCTAAGTTTTAGGTTCTGTAGACTGACTTATAATGTGAGTCTGTGTTTTGTGTCCTTATGGCTAAAACGATCCTTGCCACTCGTCAGGTACGCCCTCATGAAAGTATATGTATAACTCTATATGCATTACCTTACCTAAGTTAAACTGCAAAGTTAATTACCATTTATGACTAAAGGGATCACTGGTGGTTGTTAGGGAAATGCCGCCAAGGAGAGGTGCACGTAGGGGTGGCCGAGGAGGCCGAGGAAGAGGAGCAGGACGCGTTTAGCCTGAGGTGCAGCCCGAAGCCAAAGCCACTGACCCGGCTGCGCCAGTTACTCATGCGGATCTAGCTGCCATGGAGCAGAGGTTTAGAGATTTGATTATGCAGATGCGGGAGCAGCAGCAGCCTGCTCCGCCAGCTCCAGCACCAACTCCTGCTCCAGCTCCGGCTCCAGTACCAGTTGCGCCCCAGGTTGTGCCGGATCAGTTGTCAGCAGAGTCTAAGCACCTAAGGGATTTCAGGAAGTATAATACCACGACATTCGATGGGTCTTTGGAGGACCCCACCAGGGCTCAGCTGTGGTTATCGTCTTTGGAGACCATATTCCGATACATGAAATGCCCTGAGGATCAGAAAGTTCAGTGTGCTGTTTTTATGTTGACTGATAGAGGTACTGCATGGTGGGAGACTACAGAGAGAATGCTAGGTGGTGACGTGAGTCAGATCACGTGGCAACAGTTTAAGGAGAGTTTCTATGCGAAATTCTTCTCTGCTAGTTTGAGAGATGCCAAGCGGCAGGAGTTCCTGAACTTAGAGTATGGTGACATGACAGTGGAGCAGTATGATGCGGAGTTTGACATGTTATCCCGCTTCGCTCCCGAGATGATAGCGACCGAGGCGGCCAGAGCTGATAAGTTTGTAAGAGGCCTCCGACTGGACATTCAGGGTTTGGTCCGAGCTTTCCGACCTGCTACTCATGCCGATGCACTGCGCCTGGCAGTGGATCTCAGTTTACAGGAGAGGGCTAACTCGTCTAAGACCACTGGTAGAGGTTCAACATCGGGACAGAAGAGGAAGGCTGAGCAGCAGCCTGTTCCAGTGCCACGGCGGAACTTCAGGTCAGGTGGCGAGTTTCGCCGCTTCCAGCAGAAACCTTTTGAGGTAGGGGAAGCTGCCAGAGGGAAGCCGTTGTGTACTACTTGTGGAAAGCACCATCTGGGCCGTTGCTTATTCGAGACCAGGACTTGCTTTAAGTGTAGGCAAGAGGGTCATACAACTGATAGATGCCCGTTGAGACTTACGGGGAACGCGCAGAATCAGGGAGCAGGTGCTTCAAATCAGGGTAGGGTATTTGCTACCAACAAGACTGAGGCTGAGAGGGCAGGCACGGTGGTGACAGGTACGCTTCCAGTATTGGGGCATTACGCCTTAGTTTTGTTTGATTCGGGATCGTCACATTCTTTTATCTCTTCTGCATTTGTGTTGCATGCCCGCTTAGAGGTAGAGCCCTTACACCATGTTCTATCAGTATCTACTCCTTCCGGGGAGTGTATGTTGTCGAAGGAAAGGGTGAAAGCATGCCAGATTGAGATAGCAGGCCATGTGATTGAAGTAACGCTGTTAGTCCTGGATATGCTCGACTTTGATGTAATCCTGGGTATGGATTGGTTGGCCGCTAACCACGCCAGCATAGATTGTTCCCGTAAGGAGGTAGCGTTTAACCCTCCCTCGATGGCCAGTTTTAAATTTAAGGGAGGAGGGTCAAGGTCGTTGCCTCAGGTAATCTCAGCCATCAGGGCCAGTAAACTGCTCAGTCAGGGTACTTGGGGTATCTTAGCGAGCGTGGTGGATACTAGAGAGGTCGATGTATCCCTGTCATCAGAACCGGTGGTGAGGGACTATTCGGATGTCTTTCCTGAAGAACTTCCAGGGTTACCTCCTCACAGAGAGGTTGAGTTTGCCATAGAGTTGGAGCCGGGCACGGTTCCTATATCCAGAGCCCCTTACAGAATGGCCCCCGCAGAGCTGAAAGAACTGAAGGTGCAGTTGCAAGAATTGCTTGATAAGGGATTCATTCGACCGAGCGTGTCACCTTGGGGTGCGCAAGTTTTATTTGTTAAGAAGAAGGATGGATCGATGCGTCTATGCATTGACTATAGGGAGTTGAACAAAGTAACCGTAAAGAACAGATATCCCTTGCCCAGGATCGACGATCTATTTGACCAGTTACAGGGAGCCACAGTGTTCTCTAAGATTGATCTTCGGTCGGGATACCATTAGCTGAGGATTAAGGATGGGGATGTACCGAAGACAGCATTTCGTTCCAGATATGGACACTACGAGTTTATTGTGATGTCTTTTGGTTTGACGAATGCTCCGGCAGTGTTTATGGACTTGATGAACAGAGTGTTTAGGGAGTTCCTAGATACTTTTGTGATCGTGTTTATCGACGATATCTTGATATACTCCAAGACGGAGGCCGAACAGGAGGAGCATTTACGTATAGTTCTACAAACACTTCGGGATAATAAGTTGTATGCAAAGTTCTCGAAATGCGAGTTTTGGCTGAAGTAGGTGTCTTTTCTGGGACACGTGGTTTCTAAGGCTGGAGTCTCTGTGGATCCAGCTAAGATAGAGGTAGTCACCGGTTGGACCCGACCTTCCACAGTCAGTGAGGTTCGTAGCTTTCTGGGTTTAGCAGGTTATTATCGACGGTTTGTGGAGAACTTTTCTCGTATAGCTACTCCTCTTACTCAGTTGACCAGGAAGGGAGCTCCTTTTGTTTGGAGCAAGGCATGTGAGGACAGTTTCCAGAACCTTAAACAGAAGCTAGTTACCGCACCGGTTCTTACTGTACCTGATGGTTCTGGCAGTTTTGTGATTTATAGTGATGCTTCCAAGAAGGGTTTGGGTTGTGTTTTGATGCAACAGGGTAAGGTGGTCGCTTATGCGTCTCGTCAGTTGAAGAGTCATGAGCAGAACTACCCTACACATGATTTAGAGTTGGCAACGGGGGTTTTTGCTTTAAAAATATGGAGGCATTATTTATATGGTGAAAAGATACAGATATTCACGGATCATAAGAGCTTGAAATACTTCTTTACTCAGAAAGAATTGAATATGAGACAGCGAAGGTGGCTTGAGTTAGTGAAGGATTACGATTGTGAGATACTGTATCATCCAGGCAAGGCAAATGTGGTGGCTGATGCTCTTAGTAGAAAGGTATCACATTCAGCAGCACTTATTACCCGACAGGCCCCATTGCATCGGAATCTCGAGCGGGCTGAGATTGCAGTGTCAGTGGGGGCAGTCACTATGCAGTTAGCCCAGTTGACGTTACAGCCGACTTTGAGGCAAAGGATCATTGGTGCTCAGAGTAATGATCCTTATTTGGTTGAGAAACGTGGCCTAGCAGAGGCAGGGCAAGCGGAGGGGTTCTCCATATCCTCTGATGGTGGACTTGTGTTTGAGAGACGCCTCTGTGTGCCGTCAGATAGTGCGATTAAGACAGAATTATTATCTGAGGCTCACAGTTCCCCATTTTCCATGCACCCGGGTAGTACGAAGATGTATCAGGACCTGAAGCGGGTTTATTGGTGGCGTAACATGAAGAGGGAGGTAGCAGAATTTGTTAGTAGATGCTTGGTGTGTCAGTAGATTAAGGCACCAAGGCAGAAACCAGCGGGTTTATTACAACCCTTGAGCATACCGGAATGGAAGTGAGAAAACGTATCCATGGATTTCATTACAGGACTGCCGAGAACTCTGAGGGGTTTTACAGTGATTTGGGTTGTGGTGGACAGGCTTACCAAATCAGTGCACTTCGTTCCGGGTAAATCCACCTATACTGCTAGTAAGTGGGCACAGCTGTACATGTCGGAGATAGTGAGATTACATGGAGTGCCAGTGTCGATTGTTTCTGATAGAGATGCCCGTTTCACTTCCAAATTCTGGAAGGGTTTGCAGACTGCTATGGGAACGAGGTTAGACTTTAGTACAGCCTTCCATCCACAGACTGACGGTCAGACTGAGCGTCTGAACCAAGTTTTAGAGGATATGTTGTGGGCGTGTGCATTGGAATTTCCAGGTAGCTGGGACTCCCATTTGCATTTGATGGAATTTGCTTATAATAACAGTTATTAGGCTACGATTGGCATGGCACCATTTGAGGCCTTGTACGGCAAATGTTGTAGATCCCCGGTTTGCTGGGGTGAGGTGGGTGAGCAGAGATTGATGGGTCCTGAGTTAGTTCAGTCTACTAACGAAGCAATATTGAAGATTAGATCACGCATGCATACCGCTTAGAGTAGGCAGAAGAGTTATGCAGATGTGAGGCGGAAGGACCTTGAGTTTGAGGTAGGGGACAAGGTGTTCTTAAAGGTAGCACCTATGAGAGGTGTCTTGCGATTCGAAAGGAGGGGAAAGCTGAGTCCCCGTTTTGTTGGGCCGTTTGAGATTCTGGAGCGGATTGGCCCTGTGGCTTATCGCTTGGCGTTGCCACCATCACTCTCGACAGTTCACGATGTGTTTCATGTCTCTATGTTGAGGAAGTACATGCCAGATCCATCCCATGTAGTGGATTACGAGCCACTAGAGATTGATGAAAACTTGAGCTATACTTAACAACCCGTTGAGGTGCTGGCTAGAGAGGTGAAAACGTTGAGGAATAAAGAAATTCCTTTGGTTAAAGTCTTATGGCGGAATCACCGGATGGAAGAGGCTACATGGGAGCGAGAAGATGACATGAGGTCTCGTTATCCCGAGCTGTTCGAGGGGTAAAACTTTCGAGGACAAAAGTTCCCTAAGGAGGGAAGAATGTAACGCCCCGAAGCTCGAGGTAAAAATTTTAGCATTTTAAGTGAATTTTAATAATATAATATTAATTATATTATTAGTATTGGGTATTATTGTCATTTCACTTTTAATGTTAATATTTTTCCTTTTACTATTTACTTAATATAAATATTAATATTATTATTTAATATTATTATTACATTATTATTAATTAATATTATTATTAATTACATTATTATTATTATTATTATTATTAAATATTATTATTATAATTATTATTTAATTTAATATATATATATATATAATAATTCTTTTTTTTTAAAACCCTAACGCGCGTCCGCCCCCCCCATCCGTTCTCCTTCTCCATCTCCGTCTTCAGCTTCGCGAAGCCAACGCCGCCGCCGTCTCGCCATCCTTTCTCTTCAACACGCGTCTCCGTCTCCGCCTCTGTCTCCGTCGCATCTCCGTCTCTGTCGTCGAGGTTTGTCAACTTCAACGTTTCGTCCGCCGCGGCCCCGACCTTTTCTAATCTCTTCTCGGGCTCACGACACCAGCAACCGGCGTACGCCCCTCCTTCAGTCGTCCGCCGCGTGGAAGCAGGGCCGGTCGTCGAACGCCTCCAAGCTGCGAATCATCCCGGTCGTCGAACGCCGAAATCCGTCGCTCGTGGTTGCTCCGGTTTCAATCTGACCCGACCCGAATCGCGAATCCAAGCCGACCCGAACCGGAGACCGAGCTGAGCTGCGCCACAAGCCGCGCCACGAGCCGCGCCACAAGCCGAGCCGCGAGTTGAGCCGCGAGTTGAGCCGCGAGCCGAGCCGCGAGTCGAGTCAAGCCGAGTTGAGCCGCGAGCCAAGCCGTGAGCCGAGCCGAGCAGAGGACCGAGCCGAGCCGAGCAACGAGTCGAACCGAGTCGAGCCGAGCCGCGAGCTGGCCAACCCAAGCCGCGAGCCGAGCCGATCACCTCCAAGCCAAGCCGAGCTCCCTGTTCACCCAACCACCTAAGCCTTCCTTCCTCCACTCCGGGTCACGGTGAGTCTTCGGTAAGTATCATTTTGGTAATTTACCCAGTGTTGCTATAACCGTGTCGAGTTTGAATATTAGAGTAAGACTGGGCCCTATCTTTCGTTCCTTGAAGGTAATAGGGGTTGACGCTCAAGTTTACGGTTCCACGGCAAGTTAAATTAGAGATAGCTTTCCTTTCCTCGGGTAAGTCAACAGATGTGCTTAGGACCATTTTAAAATGACTTCTGCTAGTGTCATCGATTAAAACCTTCGTGTTTTCGTTTAGATGGATCCGTTGAGCGCGGACTCGATCGAGGGGCATAACCGAGTATCAGGTAAAGGTCTTCCTACTACTGGACCTCGGATCGAGGCTGGAAACGTAGTAATCCACAGGGGATTACATGTTAGTGACTGTACTGAATAACTGTATGTGTGTTGACTGTTAAGCACTGTTATTATATTTTGTCTGATGTAAAGGTACTGTGACTGCTAATTGTAGATTGGGATTTTATGTTGATGGACCTTGAAGTTACGGTTCAGTATGTAGTAATCATTGGTCTGGATGTTGATCATGAAGTTTGGACGGGGAAGGACAGTGAGTCCGGTTTTGGTTGGTTAGTTGATAGGGTCTAGGGTTTTCCCTAATGGTGTGCGAATTGGTGACGCGTATAGCAACTGAGGGTGTAGTTGTTTAAACCTATACTATTTGACTGACAAAGCCTATGGCGGAACTGTAATATGAATGCCGTTGGGGTGACTGTTGTAGACGGCTTAGTATGGACTGAGGGGTAACGGTTAGCTTCATCTATGGGGTAGTGTGCCTTACGGATATGTGCATCCTTCGGGAGCACTAGACTGATATGTGCATCCTTCGGGAGCACTAGACTGATGTGTGCATCCTTCGGGTGCACTAGACTGATATGTGCATCCTTCGGGAGCACCAGACTGATATGTGCGTTCTACGGAACCACTAGACTGTTATGTAGGGTACCCCCACATAAGAAGTTAACTGTTGTCCCCTAACGGGCCCAGTAGTGGGTCCCTTACTGGGTATGTTTATACTCACCCTTTTCTCTTCTTTAACTTTTCAGGTAAGGGCACAGCGAGGGGCAGACCGACGAGAGGCAGGAAGGATGCGTGAAGGCCATATGGACGCGTCTGGTTTTCTTATTGCTTCCGCTGATGTTTTTTTTTTTTTTTTGTTACAATATGTGGTTTTGTGATTTTGAGTTGATGACCTGAGTTTTTATTTGAAACTTTTGTGACTGTGATTTAAAATAGGGCCCGATACTTTTTTTTGTAATATTTTTAACGTTTTAAGAAATCGTAACCGGTCTGTTATGAATTTTATGTTGTGTGGTAGAGTTTTGGTTTTGAGTAGTGATCTTAGCTTAGTCCGGAAAGTTGGGTCGTTACAAAATCAAACTTAAATAATTTATTTAATTCGTTAGATGTGATATAGTTACATTAATTAAAATTTAAAGAACAAAGAAAGGACAATCATTAATTGTACATTAACTTATAATTCTATTAAAGTGACCCATTCCAATTTCAGTCTTGGAACCTTTGGCTAGTTTCAGAGTTCTTTTCTTTTCTTTTCTCCAATGTGATTCCTCACATGGTGTTGATACGACGACAATATCAGACGATGTAGCATCAAGCATATCCCCGAAAACTAGAAATCCATCACTATGTGCTAATGTGTTCAAATCTAGAGGCAACCCAGAGCTAAAAGTGTTAGCCACTTACACTCTCAAACTTTCATGTACAAATGCAGAAAAATATCTAAATTTGGCCAAATCTCTTGCAGCAACGACGATCAGTTCTCAAGTTAAAAACTAATATTTTTCTTGCTACGAGAGCAGTGAGGAAGCCGTGGGTGACATTAAGAATGCGAAAAAAAATTAATTTGGCGGTTAATGATTTCAATTGTGTCAACATGGAAACTTATGGCATCATGACAGCGATCGACGACTGTTAAGATAGCTTCAAACAGCCATCGAAAGATTTGTCATTGCTTCCAAAGAATGGAAGGACTTTAAATGATGTATGTTGCATTATTTTAGTTATATCTAATTTTCTCCCGTAGTCCCCATTTAATGAGAAGTATTATGGTATGAAACCCTAGGCATTGGATCTAAGAATCATGTTAATAACAACAAGACTCAAAAAACACAACACCAACAGCTCCAAAACCAATTTGATTTGAACCCTTAAGATATAGGTTAGATTCAGATTACTTAGATGATCTAACAAACTAAGGATTGGACAAAGCTAGAAACTTCCATAAACCCTCAAGCAGTCCATAAGCAAGGACATATCAATTCTCACTTGATTGTTGCAAATATTCATGCACTCTATCGCAAGAACACACAAGAACAAAATTCTACATTTTAGTATTTTCAAATTTCATTCATCCAAACTCTTATTTTAAATGTGGAAATTACAACCATAATTTTATACTAATTAAAATATTAAATCAAAACTCTCAACATTTAATTTGATGACTTTTGGGTTGTCCAAATAAATTTTCAACTTCTTCATTTGATTCAGTTCTGATTTCTAATTGGTTCGTATAATATTACGTACTTTGCTGTATATGTATATTGTCAACCATCGACAAAAATTACATTTTTTTAAGATTGCAATACTTCTTCATTTGATTTTGTATTTCTATTGGCCATGTAAATTTTGAACCGAGAAGTAGAAATTTAAAAATTTTCACTTAGAAATTATCTTTGGAAACTTATTTTTTGGATTTGGTGATTGGACAATAATTTTTTTTTCTTATGTTTCGTTATTTTTATAAACACGTCATCTAAATTTCAATTCCTTAAATAAAGTATTAAAAAGTTCTTGAATAGTTAAACTCAATTTGAACATTTTATATCTAGAGAAGACGATACTTAGTTGCTTCTTAACCTTTCTACAGCTTTATAGTTAATTTGAAGGGTATACTTACACTTCATACCAAGTTTTTGGCATCATTCATGGTCAGAAATTTCAATTTTTAACATCTTAGTTGTATCTTTCCAAATAAATAAATAAAGCATATCTTAGTTGTAATTATGTCAAAAACAAATTGACAATTATGATTATTCAAGAATTGATTTTGGTTATTTTTTGAAGATAAAAATAACAAATAATAATAATACAAAAACCAACAAAAGACTAAAATAGGCTTTAACTATGTAATTACAACTTCCCTTTCTACTCCCTAAGAAAAAAACCATTTCTCTAAATTTCATCTATATAAGTGTGTATATCGATCAAAATGACCCATAGGACACTAATATTGAGAAAGAACAAAGAAATTAAAATGACCAATAACTCTTGTATAGTCATTGTCTCTCTCATTGGAGTTCTTTTGTTCACCATCATTTCAAATGTGGCATCATGTAACGACGTCGTTTCCACCATCTGTCCAAAAACTTCAAACCCGCCATTTTGTTCAAGTGTGTTGAAATCTGCAGGCACTGCAGATCTAAAAGGCTTGGCTGTATACACCTTAAACCTTGCCCATACAAATGCTCGCAAATCTTTGACCTTAGCCAAGTCACTTGCAACAACCACCACCAATCCTCAACTTAAGCAACGATATTCGTCTTGTGCTGAGAGCTATGATGAAGCTGTTGGTGACATTGAAAATGCCCAAAAGGACTTGGCACTTGGTGACTTTAATGCTGTCAATATCGTAACTTCTGGTGCCATGACAGAGATTGACGACTGTCAGGATAAGTTCGCGCAGCCGCCGAAGGATACGTCGTTGCTTTTGAAGAATGGCAAGACTCTAAACGATATATGCAGCATTATTTTGGTTATATCCAATCTTCTTTGAGGGCTATATGTACTTTTGAGATTTAATGAAGTTTGTTTTTTAAAATAATAACATTTACAATGTAATGGTATTTAAATTGACTAGTTTAGTTAATTTTTAGGTGATAAAAAAATCAATTAATAGATAAATTTAACTGATCAAAATAACTAAATAAAAAATCTTACTTAAAAGACAATGTCCCTAATAAACACAGATAGACTTATATCACTAGATAATTCTAACAAATGAAAAATTACTGAAATTTTCATTCAGATAATTCACATAATATAACATCTTAAATTTACGTGATGTTTCCAGAATACCTTAAGCCATTTAGTTCACTGATTCAAACTTTTATAGTATATAGTTGCTTTAATTCAAGTGTTATGTTTGAAAATAAATTTAGTTTTAAAAAATAACTAAAAACTATCATTTGAATATTTGACAAGAGGAAAAATGCGTATAATAAAATGGAAGGAATGAAGCATTTTAAATATGTTTAATGTATATATTATCGTTTGACTATGATCGTTGAATGTATATATAATTAAAGTAATAACTAAATTAAAAAAAATAAAAATAACCAAATAGAAAACATCAAATCAAACTTAAATAATTTATTTAATTCGTTTGATATGATATAGTCAATTAGAATTCAAAGAACAAATTAGAAAGGAAAATCATTAATTATACATTAACTTATTGTTCTATTAAAATGACCAATTCCAATTTCAATCTTAGACTCTTTGGCTAGTTTTAGAGTTTTTATTTTCTTTTCTACAAAGTTATTCCTGACATATGTGTTAACACGACGACACAACATCAAACGTTGTAGCATCGAGCATATGCCCGAAAACTAGAAATCGATCATTTTGCACTAATGTATTGATATCTCAAGGCAACGCAGACCCAAAAGTGTTAGCCACTTTCATCCTCAAACTTACATGTACAAATGCAAAAAAATCTCTAAATTTGGCCAAATCTCTTGTAGCAACGATGACCAATTCTCAACTTGAAAACTAATATTTGTCTTGCTACGAGAGCAACGAGAAGGCCGTGGGCGATATTGAGAATGCTAAAAGTAATTTGGCCATTAGAGATTCCAATGGTGTCGAAATGACAACATATGGCATCATGACAGTGGTCGACGACGGTTAAGATAGCTTTAAATAGCCATCAAAAGATTCATCATTATTGCTTCCAAAAGAATGGGAGGACATTAAATGTTGTATGTAGTATTAATTTAGTTATATCTAATCTTCTCCCGTAGTCCCCATTTAATGAGAGGTATTATGATATGAAACCCTGGACATTGGATCTAAGAATCATGTTAAAGAACAAGACTCAAAGAAAACAACTCCAACAGCTCCAAAACACAATTGATTTCAACCCCTAAGATATAGGTTAGATTCAAATTACTTAGATGATCTAACAAACCAAAGGATTGGACAAAGTTAGAAATTTCCATCAACCTTTAATCTTCAAAGCACTCCACAAGCAAGCCAGATCAATTCTCACTTGGATGCTCCAAATATTCATGCATTCTATCACAAGAACATACACGAACAAAATTCTACAATTTAGAATTTTTAAATTTCATTCATCTTAATTCTTATTTTAAATGAGGAAATTACAACAATATTTATACTAATTAAAATATTAAATGAAATGTCACAATATTTAATTTTATGACCTTTGGGTTGTTCAAATAACTTTTCAACTTCCAAATATTGCATCTCTTCAACTTCTTCATTTGATTCAATTCGAATTTCTTGGTTTGTATCGTATTACGTACTTTGTTGTATATGTATATTGTTAACTGTCAACAAAAGTTACATTTTTTAAGGCTGTAATATTTCTTTATTTGTTTGTGTATTTCTATTGACCAATAAATCTTTAACTTAAAAATTCTCCATGGAAAATTTATTTTTGGATTTCGTGCTTAGACAGTAGTTGTTTTTTTTCCTTCTTATGTTTCATTATTTTAAAAAACACTATCATCTAAATTTCATTCCTTAAATAAAATCCAAATTTTTTTTGAATAGTTAGACTCAATTAGAACACTTTTTCTCTATAGAAGACGATATTGATTTCTTAATTACCATTTTACTACTTTATAATTAACTTGACGGGTATACTTACATTTTACACCAAGATTTTGGCATCATACATGGTGAAAAAAAATTCAAATTTTAACATCTTAGCTATTTATTTTCAAAATAATAATAATAATAAATAAATAAATAAATAAATAAAACCCATCTTAGTTGTAATTATGTCACAAACAAATTGACAGTTGTGATTATTCATGGATTGATTTTGGTTATTCTTTTTTAAGATAAAAACAACAAATAAAAAAAAAAACAAACAAACCAAACAAAAGACTAAAATAGGCTTTAATTATGTAATTGCAACTACCTTTTCTCCTCCGTATGAAAAAAAAAACCATTTCTCTAAATTTCATCTATATATATGTATTGATCAAATGACCCATAGGACACAGTATTGGGTAAGAACAAAGAAATTAAAATGACCAATAACTCTTGTCTCGTTATTGTCTCTCTCATTGGAGTTCTTTTGTTCACTAACAACGTGGCATCATCTACTGATGTCGTTTCCACCATCTGTCCAAAAACCTCAAATCCACCATTTTGTTCAAGTGTGTTGAAATCTACAGGCACTACAGATTTAAAAGGCTTGGCTGTATACACCTTAAACTTCGCCCATACAAATGCTCGCAAATCTTTGACCCTAGCCAGCTCACTAGCAAAAACCACCCTCAATCCTCAACTTAAACAAAGATATTCGTCTTGTGCTGAGAGCTATGATGAAGCTATTGGTGATATTGAAAATGCCCAAAAAGACTTGGTACTTGGTGACTTTAACGGTGTCAATATTGTAACTTCTGGTGCTATGACAGGGATTGACGACTGTCAAGATAAGTTGGCGCAGCCACCAAAGGATACGTCGTTGCTTTTGAAGAATGGCAAGACTCTAAATGATATATGCAGCATTATTTTGGTTATATCCAATCTTCTTTGAGGGCTATGTACTTTTGAGATTTATGTACTCCCTACATTTAATACTTTTAAAATTTAATCTATAATTTCATAAGGTTTTCCTCATCAATCTTTTCTAATAACTTATACCGTTTTCCTTAAATAAAGTCCTACGACGGAATCTAGGAAATTTGGGAGTCCAATTTCCTGTAACCCTTGAGGTGAGGGATCACATCTTTGGGAGTCCAAGATTTGATCCCAATAAAAAAATAATTTTAATTAACCTTTAAAAAAAACACATCTCTTTATTAGAAGGCTATTCCGATGACGGATTTTGAGAAATTAGTACAATTTCCCACTTTCTTGAGACGTGAAGAAAAGGAAATGTTTTCTCAATATAGTCTAATATAATTGATTAATTTTCTTCCACCTATTTTAGGGGATCGTTGCTTTAAATATGGGAGTAATGAAAATAAAATGAGACATCATTTTAAAAAAGGATGTAAAAATTTTTCAAACAACATTTTCAATTTAGGTTTTGAAGGAAAAAGAAAAAATATTAGCCACCGTTTTTGCGGGTGTTAAGGGGTGCTAACACCTTTCCCTTACACATTTAACTCCCAAACTCAACTCTAGTTTTCATAGATAATTTTTTTAATGATTTTATTTAAAAAGTGTTTACTATATTTCGGTGCCCAATCACATCGTAAAAAGGATCGGTGGCAACTCTTAGTTTGTTTTGAAACTAACCATTTTGAGGATGTCAGCCGCTTAGTGTCGTCTCGTCTCGGGCACGTGGCGACAATAATAAATGTTGGAAAGTTGTCTACTTTCCATATTATGTGGAATTGTGCATGGTTGAAATAAAATTATTAAGAAAATCAAAACATTTGAACATCTTTGTCTCTCGAATTTAAAACTTTACTTTTTTTCTTATGTTTCATTACTTTAGAAAACACATCATCCAAGTTTCATTCTTTAAATAAAATTCAAAAAAGTTCTTGAATAGTTAGACGCAATTCGAACATTTTATCTCCATAGAACATAATACTTGGTTTCTTAACCATTTTACTACTTTATAATTCGACGGGTATACTTAGTTACACTTTATACGCCAAGTTTTGGGCATCATACATGGTGAGAAAATTCGAATTTTAACATCTTAATTGTATCTTTCCAAAAGAAAAACCATTTTAGTTGTAATTTTGTATGTGATTATTCATGAAATGATTTTGGTTAATTTTTTGAAGATAAAAATAACAAAAGGACAAACAAAAGACTAAAATTATGCCATTTAATTACAACTTCCCTTTTTCCTACCTGGAAGAAAAAAACGATCTCTAAAATTCATCCATATATATGTGTGTGTATTGATCAAATGACCCATATCAATAATTAAGGTCACAATAATATTGGCATAGAACAAAGAAATCAAAATGGCAAATAACTCTTGTCTCATTATTGTCTCTCTCGTTGAAGTTCTTTTGTTCACCATATCATTTCAAATGCAGCATCATCTACCGACGTCATTTCCACCATCTGTCCAAAAACCTCAAACCCACCATTTTGTTCAAGTGTTTTGAAATTTGCAGGCACTCCAAATATAAAAGGTTTGGTTGTATACACCTTAAACCTCGCCCATACAAATGCTAAAAAATCTTTGACCCTAGCCAACTCACTGATAAAATCCACCACCAATCCTCAACTTAAGCAACGATATTCGTCTTGTGCTGAGAGCTATGATGAAGTTGTTGGTGATATTGAAAATGCCCAAAAGGACTTGGTCATTGGTGACTTTAATGCTGTCAATATTGTAACTTCTGGTGCCATGACAGAGATTGACGACTGTCAGGATAAGTTTGTGCAGCCACCAAAGGATACGTCGTTGCTTTTGAAGAATGGCAAGACTCTAAATGATATATGCAGCATTATTTTGGTTATATCCAATCTTCTTTGAGGGCTATATGTAACGTCCCGAATTTTCGAGGTAAATTTTATCTTTTTGTGGGGATACGAAATTTTTTTGAATTTAATGTTTTGTAAATTGCTATAATAATAATATGATATTAATTATATTATTAATATTATTTATTATTATTATTATAATTTATTATTGTTATTATTACTATTATTTAATATTATTATTATTATTATTTAATATTATTATTATTATTATTTAATATTATTATTAATTAATATTATTATTAATTATATTATTATTATTATTATTATTAAATATAATTATTATAATTATTATTTAACTTAATATATATATATATATATATAAAATAATTTTGTTTTTTTAAAAACCCTAAACGCGCGCGGCACACCCCCCCCTCGTCCGTTTCGTTGTCTCTCCCTCGCGCCGCCGCAACCTATCATCCCTTCCTTTTCGTTTCAGCGCCGCCGCACGCCATCTCTTCCACACACGCCGTCGCCTCCGTCTCCATCTCCCCCGTCACGTTCCGTCTCCATTTCCGCCTCCAGCGTCGGCAACGTCGTCAGCTTCATCGTGTTCGTCTGCCGCGGCTTCCTACCATTTCGGGTCTCCTCTCGGTTTCAAACACTCGGAAGCCACCGTGCGTCCTTCGTCCGACCGTGTCCGCCGTCAAACCGTCGCCCTCCGCCGCGTGGAAGCAGGGCCAGTCGTCGGACTCCACCCAGCCGTAACGCATCTCCGTCGTCGAACGCCCGAAGGTTTGTTGTTGTGGTTGCCCGATTTCAAGCCGACCCGACCCGAGAACCCGTTTCCCGTCCGACCCGTGTTTCAAGCTGCGAGCCGCAAGCCGAGCCGCGAGCCAAGCCACGAGCCGAGTTGAGCCGAGCCGCGAGCCGAGTTGAGCGGAGTAGCGAGCCGAGTTGAGCCGAGCCGCGAGGCGTGTTGAGCTGAGCCGCGAGCCATGCTAAGCCAAGCCATAAGCCGATTTCGTACTTATTTTAGGTTCTGTCCTTGCCTCCCTCCTCTTGAGTCTTCTCTGGCTTCTTATCTGACTTGCCTCCGCTTCCTCTGACTAAACTTGATCCGGTCCGTGGTAGCTTAATTACGCTTCGCGCCGACTTATATCTTCTTCTTATAATCAGAACTGGTTTATCAAGTCATAACTATTTATTCTCTGATAGAATTCTCTCTTTCTTTAATGAGTTCATTCTTTCTTCTCACCGGTACGTGGTAGTTTAATTGCTACTTTCTTCGCGTGTCCAGCCTGTAGACCTCGTGGAAGGCATACTGGTGCACAGTCTCCTTCTTCTACCTTCCACTCCCGATCGATACTGATTCTTCTTAGACGGCTACTACTGAGACAGATTTCTCTTTCTCTTCTACTCATTCCTTTTCTTATGTGAACTGCTTTAAGGATCAGGATAGCGGCTTAGTCGAGAAGCTTTCCAGCATCTACTACTCTACTCGGAAATAGAATAAGCAGGAAGACTCCTCGATCCCAACCTGAAAGATAAGATGGAGATTTCAGTGACTTCTCACTGCCTATTGATAGATAGCCGAACCCTACGGAAAGGGAGAAAGAGCAATGAAAGAAGGTTGAATGACTCGCAAATTCTTTGCGCCTCTTCTTCTTACCTGTCTGATTCCGAAAAGATAGGGACAAGTCCTTCTACCCTATCCTTACTTTCGTCTTCATCATTCGGGTCTCCTCTCGGTTTCAAACACTCGGACGCCACCGTGCGTCCTTCATCCGACCGTGTCCGCCGTCAAACCGTCGCCCTCCGCCGCGTGGAAGCAGGGCCAGTCGTCGGACTCCACACAGCCGTAACGCATCTCCGTCGTCGAACGCCCGAAGGTTTGTTGTTGTGGTTGCCCGATTTCAAGCCGACCCGACCCGAGAACCCGTTTCCAGTCCGACCCGTGTTTCAAGCTGCGAGCCGCAAGCCGATCCGCGAGCCAAGCCGCGAGCCGAGTTGAGCGGAGTAGCGAGCCGAGTTGAGCCGAGCCGCGAGCCGTGTTGAGCTGAGCCGCGAGCCAAGTTGAGCCAAGCCATAAGCCGAGCTGTGAGCCGAGGCCAAGCCGAGCCGAGCCGTGAGCCAAGGCCGAGCCGAGGGTGAGCCAAGCCGAGCCGAGCCACCTAAGTCATATTTTCCTCCCTCCACTTCGGGTCACGGTGAGTCTTCGGTAAGGATTATTTTGATGGATTTCCTAATGTTGCTACGTCCGATTCGAGTTGAATATTGGAATAAGATTTGGTCTTATCTTTCATCCCTCGAAGGTATTAGGGAGTTGACGTTTAAGTTCTCGGGTTCTGCAGCAGGCTTATTTGGAGATAGCTTTCCTTTCCTTGGGTAAGTCAACGGATGTTGCTTAGGACCATATAAAATGACTCCTACTAGTATCATCGATTAAAACCCTTGTGTTTTCGTTCAGGTGGATCTGTTGAGCGTGGACTCGATCGAGGGGCATAACCGAATTTCAGGTAAGGGTCTTCCTACTACTGGACCTCGGATCGAGGCTGGAAACGTAGTAATCCACAGGGGATTACACGTTAGTAACTGTACCGAACAAATGTATGTGTGTTTGACTTTTAAGTATTGTTGCTATACTCTTGTCTGATGTAAAGGTAATGCGACCGCTAGTTGTAGCTTGTGAGCTATCGGGTGTAAGGAGTTGCTTGCGGATAGACCCCGATGCTGGATGTTCGGTATAGTGTGGTTATGTTGATAGGCTACGTTGTAAATTGGAATTGTATGTCGATGGACCTTGAAGTTTACGGTTAGGTACGTGGTAGTCATTGGTCTGGACATTGATCATGGAGTTGGTCGGGGAAGGACGGTGGGTCCGATTTTGATTGATTAATTGATTGGGTCTATGGGTTACCATAATGGTGTGCGAATTGAAAACGCGTATAGCAACTGAGGGTGTAGTGGTTTGAACCTATACTATCTGACCGGAAAAGCCTATGGTGAAATTGTAATATGAGTGTTGATTGGGGTATGACTGTGGTAGACGGTTTAGTATGGACTGAGGGGTAACGGTTAGCTTTATCTATGGGGTAGTGTACCTTACGGATATGTGCATCCTGCGGGAGCACTAGCCTGATATGTGTATCCTTCGGGAGCACTAGACTGATATGTGCATCCTTCGGGAGCACTAGACTGATATGTGCATCCTTCGGGAGCACTAGACTGATATGTGCATCCTTCGGGAGCACTAGACTGATATGTGCATCCTTCGGGAGCACTAGACTGATATGTGCATCCTTCGGGAGCACTAGACTGATATGTGCACCCTTCGGGAGCACTAGACTGATATGTGCGTTCTACGGAACCACTAGACTGTTATGTAGGGTACCCCTAAATAGGAAGTTAACTGTTGTTCCCTAACGGGCCCAGTAGTGCGTCCCTTACTGGGTATGTTTATACTCACCCTTTTCTCTTCTTAAACTTTTCAGGTAGGGGCACAGCGAGGGGCAGACCGACGAGAGTCAAGAAGGACGCGTGAAGGCCATATGGACGCGTCTGGTTTTCTTATTGCTTCCGCTATGTATTTTGTCAGAATATTTGGTTTGTGATTTTGAACTGATGACTTGAGTTTTTATTTGAAACTTTTGTGACTGTGATTTAAAATAGGGCCCGACACTATTTTCTTTTTGTAATATTTCTAACGTTTTAAGAAATCGTAATCGGTCCGTTATAAATTTTATGTTGTGTGGTCGAGTTTTGGTATTGAGTAGTGACCTCAGCTTAGTCTGGAAAGTTGGGTCGTTACACTATATACTTTTGAGATTTTTATCAAAGAATAATATGAAATTCATTTTTTAAAGTATTAACATCACAAAAGTGTTAGCCACTTTCATCCTCAAACTTACATGTACAAATGCAAAAAAAATCTCTAACTTTGGCCAAATCTGTTGTAGCAACGATGACCAATTCTCAACTTGAAAACTAATATTTTTCTTGCTACGAGAGCGACGAGAAGGCCGTGGGCGATATTGAGAATGCTAAAAGTAATTTGGCCATTAGAGATTCCAATGGTGTAGATATGACAACTTATGGCATCATGACAGTGGTCGACGACGGTTAAGATAGCTTTAAATAGCCATCAAAAGATTCATCATTATTGCTTCCAAAAGATTGGGAGGACATTAAATGTTGTATGTAGTATTATTTTAGTTATATCTAATCTTCTCCCGTAGTCCCCATTTAATGAGAGGTATTATGATATGAAACCCTGGACATTGGATCTAAGAATCATGTTAAAGAACAAGACTCAAAGAAAACAACTCCAACAGCTCCAAAACCAATTTGATTTCAACCCCTAAGATATAGGTTAGATTCAAATTACTTAGATGATCTAACAAACCAAAGGATTGGACAAAGTTAGAAATTTCCATCAACCTTTAATCTTCAAAGCACTCCACAAGCAAGCCAGATCAATTCTCACTTGGATGCTCCAAATATTCATGACCCCGGACAAGTGCGGACAATCTTTCTTGAAATGTCCTAGCTGTCCGCACTGGTAACATACACCGGCACCTACCAAACATTGTCCTCGATCGTTCTTTCCACAACTCGTGCATGGTGTTCGCCTGACGTACTAGCAACGGACTGCTGACCTGGTTGCGATCTTACTGTTGATCTAATCGGTTGACTAGGTATTCTCTGGCTCTGTCTCTGAAAAACACTACCACAACTCACGCTTGGCTCTAGAGCGATTCTTAAAATCTTGACGGCTTGAAATATTTATCCCAGGCATTAACAAGTAAAACGTCACCAACTGGAGTGTATATAGCTAACCCATAAGATAAAGGCTCTAGCATCCTATTCAGCTTAGTCAAAAATATACTAGAAAGAAAGGAATGTGTAGCACCTGGATCAAATAAAACATCTGCAGGTACATTACAAATAAGAATCGTACCAGTAATAACGTTTGGTGCTTCCTCCGCTTCTTGTTGAGTCATAGCATAGACTTTTCCTTGTTGCCCAAGTCATCCAACAACTCCCTTTTGCCTCGCACCACTAGTGCCCTCTGTTGGAAGCACTGAAACTCTCGATTGCTCAACTGTCTGTGACCCAACTCCCTGATCTCTCTGAACTGTCATGTTCAACTACGGACAATCTTTCTTGTGTTGATCTAGTGGGTTGACTAGGTATTCTCTGGCTCTGTCTCTGAGAAACACTACCATAACTCACGTTCCTCGATGCTTGGTCTCTAGAACGATTCTTAAAATCTCGACGGCTTGAAATATTTATCCCAGGCGTGAACCTCCGCTGCTCACGACCTCTAAATCCACTAGTTGTTGAAGTCCCACGACTAAGCTCTACTGCTGATTTCTCTTCTGTTATACTCTGCTCCACACAAAGGGCAGTCTCCACTAACTGAGAGAAATTCGTCCACTTAGCAATGGTTGTAACTAGGGTATGTATTTCAAAACGTAGCCCTCTTTCAAACCTTCGGCACCTGTCATTCTCAGAAGCCATAATAACGTCAGCATGCCGTGAAATCTCGGTATACTTCCTCTCATACTCAGCCACTGAAAGCGATCCTTGTTTCAACCCCAGAAATTCATCCCTCTTGGCTTTGCAGTATATGCTGGGATAATACTTATCTTCAAATATGCATCTAAAAGTCTGCCAGTCTAAAGCACATGCATCACTGCACCTTGCTAATATAGATTTCCATCATCCTTCAGCCTCTTTTTGCAACAAAAATGTGGCCAATCTAACCTTTCGCTCCTCAGGACAATTCATCACATCAAAACACTTTTCAAGCATATTCAACTAGTTCTCTACATCAGCTGGATCTGTGGAACCCTAAAACACTGTAGCCCCTAACTTCTTCAGTCGTTCAATTCCATATGCCTTTTCTGGATCACTAGGCTCCACTCTCTCTGGCCTTCCTATCTCCTGTGCAGTTCTCGCAAACTGCTCGTTTCCTGCCCCACCTCGAACTCTTAGGGTACTAGATTCCCCTAAAGATGGACCTTGGGTAGGACCTTGCATTCCGTCCTGATTCTGCCGGCGTCGTCTGCCAGTACGTGGTGGCATGACTCCTATAATATGTCAACACATTAGACATACTATAAATACTTAACCCAAATGCATGATACTAAATGTCTACTCACATATTAATAATAATTGGACTTACTTCTACCCTTACCTAGACCATACTCCACTAGTTCCCTTTAAGCTAACTTGACTTTCAATTATTTACTTTTCAGTTTCTTCTTAGAGCTAACTACTCTACTTTAATTCCCATGGAGCAAACTGCTCTGATACCAAGTTGTCACACCCCCTCCCGGACTACCTGCTACCTTAGACCGAAAGATGGCGTGAAGCCGACGAACAAAGCTTTTCTATACCTGTATCTATCGACTCTGCTTAAAAATGTGATGAACTTGCTAATCTAGTATATAAACTATTATACATGCAACAAACCACAGTGGATCCTAGGCTAGTAAAACACATACATGAAGTGTACCTCAAAATTTATCGATTTCACGAGTAAACCTAAAGACACCTTAATCAAAATATAACCAACAAAATTTAGACAACTACACCTCCTAAAGCTTATACAAACTGTGGAGTATCTATAACATACAAGGGTGTATATACATCATAACACAACAGACTCTATGTCCAACTCAAAACACGTACTGGCAGTCGATAACGGAGCTTCCGCAGACTAAGGCAGTCTATCAGGCACCGGGAACTCAATCTCTGCCAAGAAAATGGGTACAACATTTTAGAAAGGGTGAGCTATGAAGCTCAGTGAGTGACTGGTTTAAAACTATGAATTTAAAGATAAGAGCACGTGAAAACTTTACACATATAAATCTGTTTATAGAAGTCGTAAATGTAAACATGTAGTGGTAAGAATAGCTCCCTCAAATACTCAGCATGTTCGTCATTGAAATCTAGCAAGGCATATCAAGTATATCGAAGCATTTTAACTAACATGACAAATCTACGTTGTGTAGAGTACACCCAGTACAACAACATTTACAAGCTCTACGATGTAGTGGGGCCCGCCCAGCACTCTCATCATCTTTGTCGTAGTGGGGCCCGTCCAGCACTCACGACAGCATCGTTGTTACGGAGTACACTCAACGTCAATAACAGAATCTAACCAGTGTGCACACGGTAATCTCTAGCCTCAGGCTCAAGATCTCAGTCATGTAGTTAATGAAAATTTCATAAATCATCTAAAAATATTAAAACATGCCTGCTTATAAATTTTACACAAAGCTCCATCTTTACTCAGCTCTTTTGTGGAAAACTGTAGTTTTTAAAACAAAACTTCTTACTAATTCATGCTTTGCTTAAAACATTGTGCTTTAAATACTTTCTAAACATTTAATATCTACGTGCTAGCATAAATTTCTTTACAAAATCTAGTCTCCAAATGTATACTTGAAAATAGTTATGAAATTCAAATACCTTTCATGGCTTCGTAAATAAACATTTATCGCATTCAATCATAATAACAGTTATGGAAAATATTTCAAAGTTGGTTTTGTCACTCACCGTCTTGGGCTAGATCCTTGGTCTATAAGCTCGGTTTAATTCTTCTCGGCCTGCCAACAACCCAACCGAGTATTAGAACTCTAAACATTCTGGTTTTTTAAAGATATACATAACATGTCGCACCAAAGATGTCGCTCACGAAAACAAAGCTTAAGAAATAAAATCCTATTTCAACAACTCTCTGAAATTTCCAGATTTCTAACATAAACTTCAAATGACTATAACGTTCTCCATACTTAACCAAAATGAGTGTTCTTTATATCAAAATCTTCATTTTGAGATCCTTTAAAACTTACCTGAAGACATGTAAATCTGATTCCCTGTGAATAAACTCAGATAACCCTCGAACCAGAAAAACTTCCAGAATCGCGCGCACACGACTCCTTTAACTTGTCCCTATAATTTAACTTATTTTTAGTCGTTATTGGTTCACGATGTTTTCATGAAAGTTGTAGAAAATTGAATAAGTTTTCCAACCATACTAAATATAGATCCTAACGCCACCGATACACTCTGAAATGCAAGAAAAACAAGAGACCTCTTTATTTCGAGCGAAACCAACTGCCCTCTTCTCTTCATCAAAAAGCACCCAATGAATATCCAAATTTTCTCCAACTTTCTTCATAAAATTTGTTTGAAAATGAACTTATTTTTTGTAAATGTAAACCTCACCTCTTAATTCCTTTTAAAGAGTTCAAACCGAATTAAAAACCAGTGATGTGCAGAATGAACCAAGATTCAGCCATGCATACACTTTGCTTCAGTTCTCCTCCTCTTCTTCAACCTCAAAATTCTAGTAAAATTCCTCTTCTTCTTCCAAACTCTCTCTTAAATGTTCTCTGCAAATTGAAGAAGAAAAAGAATGTAAGTTGGATGAGAATTTGTCTTCAAAATGCTTGGCGGGGAAGGGAAGAGAAGAAGAAGAAGAAAAGAAAAAATGAAAATTTCTTCTCTTTTTTTTTTTCTTTTTATCCTTTCTTTTCTTTAATTTTTTTAATATATAAATATATATATATTTACACTTAATTTACATTTTCTTTTTTTTTTCCACATTTAAAGAAATTAAACCAAGAAAATATCGGGTTTACAGAAACAATAGTTACAAATTATCTTTTCCTAAAACGAAATGTAGGCAACAAAACATTTGCAAAACTAAATATGCATTTTAATGATTATAGAATCAAAAGTCAAATAATTAAGATGGTTAAATGAAATTAATTATTAAGAAAATCAGTACATTTCAACATCTTTGTTTCCTGAATTTAAAACTTTTAACTTTTTCTTATATTTCATTATTTTAGAAAATACGTCACATCTGAATTTCATTCCTTAAATAAAATCCAAAAAATTCTTGAATAGGTTAGACTCGAGATTATGATACTTGATTTCTTCACCATCTTATTGCTTTATAACTTTACCGATATACTTACACTTTACACCAAGTTTTTGGCATCATACATGGTCAGAAAATTAAAATTTTAACATCTAATTAGTTGAATCTTTTACATAAATAAATAAAACCGATCTTAGTTGTAAATATGTCAAAAAAATTGACAATGTGATTATTCATGAATTGATTTGGGTTAACTTGTTGAAGATAAAACAAACAAACAAACAAAAGGCTAAAATAGGTTGTTTAATTATGTAACTAACAACTTTCCTTTCTCCTCCCATAAGGAAAAGACCGTTTCTCTAAATTTCATCAATATATATATGTATTGATCAAATGACCCATCTCAACGAGGACACAATATTAGGAAAGAACAAAGAAAATAAAATGGCCAATAACTCTTGTCTTCTTATTGTGTCTCTCATTGGAGTTCTTTTGTTCACCATCATTTCAAATGTGGCATCATCTAACGACGTCGTTTCCACCATCTGTCCAAAAACTTCAAACCCGTCGTTTTGTTCAAGTGTGTTGAAATCTGCAGGTACTGCAGATCTAAAAGGCTTGGCTGTATACACCTTAAACCTTGCCAATACAAATGCTCGCAAATCTTTGACCTTAGCCAAGTCACTTGCAACAACCACCACCAATCCTCAACTTAAGCAACTATATTCGTCTTGTGCTGAGAGCTATGATGAAGCTGTTGGTGACATTGAAAATGCCCAAAAAGACTTGGCACTTGGTGACTTTAATGCTGTCAATATTGTAACTTCTGGTGCCATGACAGAGATTGACGACTGTCAGGATAAGTTTGCGCAGCCGCCGAAGGTCACGTCGTTGCTTCTAAAGAATGGCAAGACTCTAAACGATATATGCAGCATTATTTTGGTTATATCCAATCTTCTTTGAGGACAATGTACTTTTGAGATTTTTATCAATAAATAATATGAAGTTGAATTGTTAACATATATAATAACACTACAATTTGATGGTGATTGGAATTGATTTTGGTTAAACTTTAGAAGTGAAAAAAAAAATCAATCAATAGATAATTCCAACAAATCAAAATAACTAAATAAAAAATCAGACTCGAAAGATAATATCCCTAATAACACAGATCGACGTATATTAATAGATAATTCTAACAAAAGAAAAATTACTGAAATTTTATAAATATTTTGTTATATTTAAAAACAATCGTTAAGATAATTCACATAATATAATCTCTTAAGGAATGAAGCATTTTAAATATGTTTAATGTATATATTATCGTTTACATAAGATCGTTTAATGTATATATAATTAAAGTAATAATTAAATTAAAAAATAAAAATAACCCAATAAAAAACATCAAATCAAACTTAAATAATTTATTTAATTCGTTACATGTGATATAGTTACATTAATTAAAATTTAAAAAACAAAGAAAGGAAAATCAATAATTATACATTGACTTATAATTCTATTAAAGTGACCCATTCCAATTTCAGTCTTGGAAGCTTTGGCTAGTTTTAGAGTTTTTTCTTTTCTTTTCTCCAATGTTCTTCCTCACATGGTGTTGACACGACGACAACATCAGACGATGTAGCATCAAGCATATCCCCGAAAATTAAAAATCCATCACTATGTGCTAATGTGTTGAAATCTAGAGGCAACCCAGAGCTAAACGTGTTAGTCACTTACACTCTCAATCTTACATGTACAAATGCAGAAAAATATCTAAATTTGGCCAAATCTCTTGCAGCAACGACGATCAGTTCTCAAGTTAAAAACTAATATTTTTCTTGCTACGAGAGCAGTGAGGAAATCGTGGGTGACATTAAGAATGCGAAAACAAATTAATTTGGCGGTTAATGATTTCAATTGTGTCAACATGGAAACTTATGGCATCATGACAGCGATCGACGACTGTTAAGATAGCTTCAAACAGCCATCGAAAGATTTGTCATTGCTTCTAAAGAATGGAAGGACTTTAAATGATGTATGTTGCATTATTTTAGTTATATCTAATTTTCTCCCGTAGTCCCCATTTAATGAGAAGTATTATGGTATGAAACCCTAGGCATTGGATCTAAGAATCATGTTAATAACAACAAGACTCAAAAAACACAACACCAACAGCTCCAAAACCAATTTGATTTGAACCCCTAAGATATAGGTTAGATTCAGATTACTTAGATGATCTAACAAACTAAGGATTGGACAAAGCTAGAAACTTCCATAAACCCTCAAGCAGTCCATAAGCAAGGACATATCAATTCTCACTTGATTGATGCAAATATTTATGCACTCTATCGCAAGAACACACAAGAACAAAATTCTACATTTTAGTATTTTCAAATTTCATTCATCCAAACTCTTATTTTAAATGTGGAAATTACAACCATAATTTTATACTAATTAAAATATTAAATCAAAACTCTCAACATTTAATTTGATGACTTTTGGGTTGTCCAAATAAATTTTCAACTTCTTCATTTGATTCAGTTCTGATTTCTAATTGGTTCGTATAATATTACGTACTTTGCTGTATATGTATATTGTCAACCATCGACAAAAATTACATTTTTTTAAGATTGCAATACTTCTTCATTTGATTTTGTATTTCTATTGGCCATGTAAATTTTGAACCGATAAATAGAAATTTAAAAATTTTCACTTAGAAATTATCTTTGAAAACTTATTTTTTGGATTCGGTGATTGGACAATAATTTTTTTTTCTTATGTTTCGTTATTTTTATAAACACGTCATCTAAATTTCAATTCCTTAAATAAAGTATTAAAAAATTCTTGAATAGTTAAACTCAATTTGAACATTTTATATGTAACGCCCCGAAGATCGAGGTAAAATTTTAGTATTTTATGTGAATTTTTCGGGAATTTAGGATTTTTTTGTAAAGCGATAAAATAATAATATAATATTTATTTATATTATTATCATTAGGTAATTTATCATTTTATTTTAATATTAATAATTTTTTTTTATTTTTTTTTATTTAAAATACTAATAATATTATTTAATAATTAATTATTTAATAGTAATATTTTAATATAAACTTTAATTAATTTCATTTAATATATTATTATTATATTAATATTTTATTTTTAATAATTATTATTATTATTTAGTTTTATATATATATATATATATATATATATATATATATATTTTTTTTTTTTTAAAAAAAAAAGGGAAACCCTCGCGCGCCGCACACCCCCCCTTTTCATTTTCGCTTTCTTCTTCCTCACGCCGCGCCGCAGCCGTCTCTCTCTCCATCCGTTTCTCCTTCTTCTTCATCTCTTCTCCATCCGACAGCGGCACCACCTTCCTCTTCAATCTTCTTCTTCTCTTCAGCTTCTTCGCCGCTGGATCTCCACAGCCGCCGCACCTTTGAGTTTTCCGCCAGCCGTCAGTCCGAGCGAAAGCTTGCAAGCAGCCGCATCCCGTTCTCTTCGTCGTCGTCCGTCGGGTCCCAGCTGACGCCGCCACCGTGCGGTTCGCCGGTTGCTGCAACCCCCATCGTACCGTCGTCGTTCGCCGGAAGAAAGAACCATCAAAACCGTGGCTGCCCGTTTTCATCCAATCTGACCCGAGACCCGCTTCCAGTCCGAGCCGTGAGCCACAAACGAATCCGAGTGAGCCGCGTGAGCCGAGCCAAGTGAGCCGAGTGAGCTGAGCCGCGAGCCGAGTGAGCCGAGCCGCGAGCCGAGTGAGCCGAGCTGCGAGCAGAACTAAACCGAGCCGCGAGCCGAGTTGAGCCGAGCCACAAGCCGAGCTGTGAGCCGAGCCGAGGCCGAGCCGAGCCGAGCCGAGGCCGAGCCGAGCCGAGCCGAACGCCTTCAAGCCGAGTCGAGCTCCTTGTTTCACCAAGCCACCTAAGCCTTCCTTACTCCACTCCGGTTCACGGAGAGCCTTTTGTAAGGATTATTTTGATGAATTCCCTTATGTTACTACGTCCAATTCGAATTGGAATATTGGAATACGTTATGATTCTACTTTTCATCCCTTGAAGGTATTAAGGAGTTAGCGCATAAGTCCTCGGGTTCCACGGCAAGTCGAATTGGAGATAGCCTTCTTTCCTCGGGTAAGTCAACGGATGTGCTTCGGACCTTCTAAAACGACTTCTACTAGAGTCATCAACTAAAACCTTCGTGTTTTTGGTTTAGGTTGATCTGTTGAGCGTGGATTCAATCGAAGGGCATAACCAAGTATCAGGTAAGGGTTTTCCTACTACTGGACCTCAGATCGAGGCTGAAAACGTAGTAATCCACAGGGGATTACACGTTAGTGACTGTACTGAATAACTGTATGTGTGTTGACTGTTAAGCACTGTTATTATATTTTGTCTGATGTAAAGGTACTGTGACTGCTAATTGTAGATTGGGATTCTATATTGATGGACCTTGAAGTTACGGTTCAGTATGTAGTAATCATTGGTCTGGATGTTGATCATGGAGTTTGGACGGGGAAGGACAGTGAGTCTGGTTTTGGTTGGTTAGTTGATTGGGTCTAGGGTTTTCCCTAATGGTGTGCGAATTGGTGACGCGTATAGCAACTGAGGGTGTAGTTGTTTAAACCTATACTATCTGACTGACAAAGCCTATGGCGGAACTGTAATATGAATGTCGTTGGGGTGTGACTGTTGTGGACGGTTTAGTATCGACTGAGGGGTAACGGTTAGCTTCATCTATGGGGTAGTGCGCCTTACGGATCTGTGCATCCTTCGGGAGCACTAGACTGATATGTGCATCCTTCGGGAGCACTAGACTGATATGTGCATCCTTCGGGAGCACTAGACTGATAGGTGCATCCTTCGGGAGCACTAGACTGATGTGTGCATCCTTCGGGAGCACTAGACTGATGTGTGCATCCTTCGGGAGCACTAGACTGATCTGTGCATCCTTCGGGAGCACTAGACTGATAGGTGCATCCTCCGGGAACATTAGACTGATGTGTGCATCCTTCGGGAGCACTAGACTAATTTGTGCATCCTTCGAGAGCACTGGACTGATATGTGCGTTCTACGGAACCACTTGACTGTTATGTAGGGCACCCCCGAATAGGAAGTTAACTGTTGTCCCCTAACGGGCCCAGTAGTGGGTCCCTTACTGGGATTGTTTATACTCACCCTTTCTCTTCTTAACTTTTCAGGTAAGGGCACGTCTAGGGGCAGACCGACGAGGGGCAGAAAGGATGCGTGAAGGCCATATGGACGTGTCCGATTTTATTTTCGCTTCCGCTGATGTATTTTGGTTAGAGTATTTGTTTTGAGGATTTTGGATTTGATGATTTGAGATTTTATTCAAAACTTTTGTAACTGTGATTTGAAATAGGGCTCGATACTGTTTTGTTGTTTTATTCCTAACGTTTTAAGAAATTGTAACTGGTCTATTATGAATTTTGTATTGTGTGGTCGAGTCTTAGTATTGAGTAGTGACCTGAGCTTAATCCGGAAAGTTGGGTCGTTACAGTTGGTATCAGAGCCTAAGTTTTAGGTTCTGTAGACTGACTTATAATGTGAGTCTGTGTTTTGTGTCCTTATGGCTAAAACGATCCTTGCCACTCGTCAGGTACGCTCTCATGAAAGTATATGTATAACTCTATATGCATTACCTTACCTAAGTTAAACTGCAAAGTTAATTACCATTTATGACTAAAGGGATCACTGGTGATTGTTAGGGAAATGCCGCCAAGGAGAGGTGCACGTAGGGGTGGTCGAGGAGGCCGAGGAAGAGGAGCAGGACGCGTTCAGCCTGAGGTGCAGTCCAAAGCCAAAGCCACTGACCCGGCTGCACCAGTTACTCATGCGGATCTAGCTGCCATGGAGCAGAGGTTTAGAGATTTGATTATGCAGATGCGGGAGCAGCAGCAGCCTGCCCCGCCAGCTCCAGCACCAGCTCCTGCTCCAGCTCCGGCTCTAGTACCAGTTGTGCCCCAGGTTGTGCCGGATCAGTTGTCAGCAGAGGCTAAGCACCTAAGGGATTTCAGGAAGTATAATCCCACGACATTCGATGGGTCTTTGGAGGACCCCACCAGGGCTCAGCTGTGGTTATCGTCTTTGGAGACCATATTCCGATACATGAAATGCCCTGAGGATCAGAAAGTTCAGTGTGCTGTTTTTATGTTGACTGACAGAGGTACTGCATGGTGGGAGACTATAGAGAGAATGCTAGGTGGTGATGTGAGTCAGATCACGTGGCAACAGTTTAAGGAGAGTTTCTATGCGAAATTCTTCTCTGCTAGTTTGAGAGATGCCAAGCGGCAGGAGTTCCTGAACTTAGAGCAGGGTGACATGACAGTGGAGCAGTATGATGCGGAGTTCGACATGTTGTCTCGCTTCGCTCCCAAGATGATAGCGACCGAGGCGGCCAAAGCTGATAAGTTTGTTAGAGGCCTCCGACTGGACATTCAGGGTTTGGTCCGAGCTTTCCGACCCGCTACTCATGCCGATGCACTGCGCCTGGCAGTGGATCTCAGTTTGCAGGAGAGTGCTAACTCGTCTAAGACCGCTGGTAGAGGTTCAACATCGGGACAGAAGAGGAAGGCTGAGCAGCAGCCTGTTCCAGTGCCACAGCGGAACTTCAGAGCAGGTGGTGAGTTTCGCCGCTTCCAGCAGAAACCTTTTGAGGCAGGGGAAGCTGCCAGAGGGAAGCCGTTGTGTACCACTTGTGGAAAGTACCATCTAGGCCGTTGTTTATTCGGAACCCGGACTTGCTTTAAGTGTAGGCAAGAGGGTCATACAGCTGACAGATGCCCGTTGAGACTTACGGGGAACGCACAGAATCAGGGAGCAGATGCTCCACACCAGGGCAGAGTCTTTGCTACCAACAAGACTGAGGCTGAGAAGGCAGGCACGGTGGTGACAGGTACGCTTCCAGTATTAGAGCATTACGCCTTAGTTTTGTTCGATTCGGGATCGTCACATTCTTTTATCTCTTCCGCATTTGTGTTGCATGCCCGCTTAGAGGTAGAGCCCTTACACCATGTTCTATCAGTATCTACTCCTTCAGGGGAGTGTATGTTGTCGAAGGAAAAGGTGAAAACATGCCAGATTGAGATAGCAGACCATGTGATTGAGGTAACGCTGTTAGTTCTGGATATGCTCGACTTTGATGTAATCCTGAGTATGGATTGGTTAGCCGCTAACCACGCCAGCATAGATTGTTCCCGTAAGGAGGTAACGTTTAACCCTCCCTCGAGGGCCAGTCTTAAATTTAAGGGAGAAGGGTCAAGGTCGTTGCCTCAGGTAATCTCAGCCATCAGGGCCAGTAAACTGCTCAGTCAGGGTACTTGGGGTATCTTAGCGAGCGTGGTGGATACTAGAGAGGCCGATGTATCCCTGTCATCAGAACCAGTGGTGAGGGACTATCCGAATGTCGTTCCTGAGGAACTTCCAGGGTTACCTCCGCACAGGGAGGTTGAGTTTGCCATAGAGTTGGAGCCGGGCACGGTTCCTATATCCAGGGCCATTTACAGAATGGCCCCCGCAGAGCTGAAAGAACTGAAGGTGCAGTTGCAAGAATTGCTTGATAAGAGATTCATTCGACCGAGCGTGTCGCCTTGGGGTGCGCCAGTTTTATTTGTTAAGAAGAAGGATGGATCGATGCGTCTATGCATTAACTATAGGGAGTTGAACAAGGTAACCGTAAAGAACAAATATCCCTTGCCCAGGATCGACGATCTATTTGACCAGTTACAGGGAGCTACAGTGTTCTCTAAAATTGATCTTCGATCGGGATACCATCAGCTGAGGATTAAGGATGGGGATGTACCGAAAACAGCGTTTCGTTCCAGATATGGGCACTACGAGTTTATTGTGATGTCTTTTCGATTGACGAATGCTCCGGCAGTGTTCATGGACTTGATGAACAGAGTGTTTAGGGAGTTCCTAGATACTTTTGTGATCGTGTTTATCGACGATATCTTGATATACTCCAAGACGGAGGCCGAACATGAGGAGCATTTACGTATAGTTCTGCAAACACTTCGGGATAATAAGTTGTATGCAAAGTTCTCGAAATGCGAGTTTTGGCTGAAGCAGGTGTCTTTTCTGGGCCACGTGGTTTCTAAGGCTGGAGTCTCTGTAGATCCAGCTAAGATAGAGGCAGTCACCGGTTGGACCCGACCTTCCACAGTCAGTGAGGTTCGTAGCTTTCTGGGTTTAGCAGGTTATTACCGACGGTTTGTGGAGAACATTTCTCATATAGCTACTCCTCTTACTCAGTTGACCAGGAAGGGAGCTCCTTTTGTTTGGAGCAAGGCATGTGAGGACAGTTTCCAGAACCTTAAACAGAAGCAAGTTACCGCATCGGTTCTTACTGTACCTGATGGTTCTGGCAGTTTTGTGATATATAGTGATGCTTCCAAGAAGGGTTTGGGTTCTGTTTTGATGCAACAGGGTAAGGTGGTCGCTTATGCGTCTCGTCAGTTGAAGAGTCATGAGCAGAACTACCCTACACATGATTTGGAGTTGGCAGCGGTTGTTTTTGCTTTGAAAATATGAAGGCATTATTTATATGGTGAAAAGATACAGATATTCACGGATCATAAGAGCTTGAAATACTTCTTTACTCAGAAAGAATTGAATATGAGACAGCGAAGGTGGCTTGAGTTAGTGAAGGATTACGATTGTGAGATACTGTATCATCCAGGCAAGGCAAATGTGGTAGCTGATGCTCTTAGTAGGAAGGTATCACATTCAGCAGCACTTATTACCCGACAGCCCCATTGCATCGGGATCTCGAGCGGGCTGAGATTGCAGTGTCGGTGGGGGCAGTCACTATGCAGTTAGCCCAGTTGACGGTACAGCCGACTTTGAGGCAAAGGATCATTGATGCTCAGAGTAACGATCCTTATTTGGTTGAGAAACGTGGCCTAGCCGAGGCTGGACAAGTGGTTGGGTTCTCCATATCCTCTGATGGGGGACTTTTGTTTGAGAGACGCCTCTGTGTGCCGTCAGACAGTGCGGTTAAGACAGAATTATTATCTGAGGCTCATAGTTCCCCATTTTCCATGCACCCGGGTAGTACGAAGATGTATCAGGATCTGAAGCGGGTTTATTGGTGGTGTAACATGAAGAGGGAAGTAGCAGAATTTGTTAGTAGATGCTTGGTGTGTCAGCAGGTTAAGGCACCAAGGCAGAAACCAGCGGGTTTATTACAACCCTTGAGTATACCGGAATGGAAGTGGGAAAACGTGTCCATGGATTTCATTACAGGACTGCCGAGGACTCTGAGGGGTTTCACAATGATTTGGGTTGTGGTGGACAGGCTTACCAAGTCAGCGCACTTCGTTCCGGGTAAATCCACCTATACTGCTAGTAAGTGGGCACAGCTGTACATGTCCGAGATAGTGAGGTTGCATGGGGTGCCAGTGTCGATTGTTTCTGATAGAGATGCCCGTTTCACTTCCAAATTCTGGAAGGGTTTGCAGACTGCTATGGGCACGAGGTTGGACTTTAGTACGGCTTTCCATCCACAGACTGACGGTCAGACTGAGCGTCTGAACCAGGTTTTAGAGGATATGTTGCGAGCGTGTGCATTGGAATTTCCAGGTAGCTGGGACTCCCACTTACATTTGATGGAATTTGCCTATAATAACAGCTATCAGGCTACCATCGGCATGGCACCATTTGAGGCCTTGTACGGCAAATGTTGTAGATCCCCGATTTGCTGGGGTGAGGTGGGTGAGCAAAGATTGATGGGTCCTGAGTTAGTTCAGTCTACTAACGAAGCGATACAGAAGATTAGATCACGCATGCATACCGCTCAGAGTAGGCAGAAGAGTTATGCAGATGTGAGGCGGAAGGATCTTGAGTTTGAGGTAGGGGACAAGGTGTTCTTAAAGGTAGCACCTATGAGAGGTGTCTTACGATTTGAAAGGAGGGGAAAGTTGAGTCCCCGTTTTGTTGGGCCGTTTGAGATTCTGGAGCGGATTGGCCCTGTAGCTTATCGCTTAGCGTTGCCACCATCACTCTCGACAGTTCAAGATGTGTTTCATGTTTCTATGTTGAGGAAGTACGTGCCAGATCCATCCCATGTAGTGGATTACGAGCCACTGGAAATTGATGAAAACTTGAGCTATACCGAACAACCCGTTGAGGTGCTGGCTAGAGAGGTGAAAACGTTGAGGAATAAAGAAATTCCTTTGGTTAAAGTCTTATGGCGGAATCACCGGGTGGAAGAGGCTACATGGGAGCGGGAAGATGACATGAGATCCCGTTATCCCGAGTTGTTCGAGAAATAAAACTTTCGAGGACGAAAGTTCCCTAAGGAGGGAAGAATGTAACGCCCCGAAGATCGAGGTAAAATTTTAGTATTTTATGTGAATTTTTCGGGAATTTAGGATTTTTTTGTAAAGCGATAAAATAATAATATAATATTTATTTATATTATTATCATTAGGTAATTTATCATTTTATTTTAATATTAATAATTTTTTTTATTTCTTATTTATTTAAAATACTAATATTATTATTTAATAATTAATTATTTAATAGTAATATTTTAATATAAACTTTAATTAATTTCATTTAATATATTATTATTATATTAATATTTTATTTTTAATAATTATTATTATTATTTAGTTTATATATATATATATATATATATATATATATATATATTTAAAAAAAAAAAAAGGGAAACCCTCGCGCGCCGCACACCCCCCCTTTTTCATTTTTGCTTTCTTCTTCCTCCGCGCCGCAGCCGTCTCTCTCTCCATCCGTTTCTCCTTCTTCTTCATCTCTTCTCCATCCGACAGCGGCACCACCTTCCTCTTCAATCTTCTTCTTCTCTTCAGCTTCTTCGCCGCCGGATCTCCACAGCCGCCGCACCTTTGAGTTTTCCGCCAGCCGTCAGTCCGAGCGAAAGCTTGCAAGCAGCCGCATCCCGTTCTCTTCGTCGTCGTCCGTCGGGTCTCAGCTGACGCCGCCACCGTGAGGTTCGCCGGTTGCTGCAACCCCCATCGTACCGTCGTCGTTCGCCAGAAGAAAGAACCATCAAAACCGTGGCTGCCCGTTTTCATCCAATCCGATCCGAGACCCGCTTCCAGTCCAAGCCGTGAGCCACAAACGAATCCGAGTGAGCCCAGTGAACCGCGTGAGCCGAGCCGAGTGAGTCGAGTGAGCTGAGCCGCGAGCCGAGTGAGCCGAGCCGCGAGCCGAACTAAGCCGAGCCGCGAGCCGAGTTGAGCCGAGCCACAAGCCGAGCTGTGAGCCAAGGCCAAGCCGAGCCGAGGTGGAGCCGAGCCGAGCCGAGGTGGAGCCGAGCCGAGCCGAGGTGGAGCCGAGCCGAGCCGAACGCCTTCAAGCCGAGCCGAGCTCCTTGTTTCACCAAGCCACCTAAGCCTTCCTTCCTCGGGTAAGTCAACGGATGTGCTTCGGACCTTCTAAAACGACTTCTACTAGAGTCATCAACTAAAACCTTCGTGTTTTTGGTTTAGGTTGATCTGTTGAGCGTGGATTTGATCGAGGGGCATAACCGAGTATCAGGTAAGGGTTTTCCTACTACTGGACCTCAGATCGAGGCTGAAAACGTAGTAATCCACAGGGGATTACACGTTAGTGACTGTACTGAATAACTGTATGTGTGTTGACTGTTAAGCACTGTTATTATATTTTGTCTGATGTAAAGGTACTGTGACTGCTAATTGTAGATTGGGATTCTATATTGATGGACCTTGAAGTTACGGTTCAGTATGTAGTAATCATTGGTCTGGATGTTGATCATGGAGTTTGGACGGGGAAGGACAGTGAGTCCGGTTTTGGTTGGTTAGTTGATTGGGTCTAGGGTTTTCCCTAATGGTGTGCGAATTGGTGACGCGTATAGCAACTGAGGGTGTACTTGTTTAAACCTATACTATCTGACTGACAAAGCCTATGGCAGAACTGTAATATGAATGTCGTTGGGGTGTGACTGTTGTGGACGGTTTAGTATGGACTGAGGGGTAACGGTTAGCTTCATCGATGGGGTAGTGCGCCTTACGGATATGTGCATCCTTCGGGAGCACTAGACTGATATGTGCATCCTTCGGGAGCACTAGACTGATAGGTGCATCCTTCGGGAGCACTAGACTGATGTGTGCATCCTTCGGGAGCACTAGACTGATGTGTGCATCCTTCGGGAGCACTAGACTGATAGGTGCACCCTCCGGGAGCACTAGACTGATGTGTGCATCCTTCGGGAGCACTAGACTGATAGGTGCATCCTTCGGGAGCACTAGACTGATGTGTGCATCCTTCGGGAGCACTAGACTGATCTGTGCATCCTTCGGGAGCACTAGACTGATAGGTGCACCCTCCGGGAGCACTAGACTGATGTGTGCATCCTTCGGGAGCACTAGACTGATATGTGCATCCTTCGGGAGCACTGGACTGATATGTGCGTTCTACGGAACCACTAGACTGTTATGTAGGGCACCCCCGAATAGGAAGTTAACTGTTTTCCCCTAACGGGCCCAGTAGTGGGTCCCTTACTGGGTATGTTTATACTCACCCTTTCTCTTCTTAACTTTTCAGGTAAGGGCACGGCTAGGGGCAGACCGACGAGGGGCAGAAAGGATGCGTGAAGGCCATATGGACGTGTCCGATTTTATTTTCGCTTCCGCTGATGTATTTTGGTTAGAGTATTTGTTTTGAGGATTTTGGATTTGATGATTTGAGATTTTATTCAAAACTTTTGTAACTGTGATTTGAAATAGGGCCCGATACTGTTTTGTTGTTTTATTCCTAACGTTTTAAGAAATTGTAACTGGTCTATTATGAATTTTGTATTGTGTGGTCGAGTCTTAGTATTGAGTAGTGACCTCAGCTTAATCCAGAAAGTTGGGTCGTTACATTATATCTAGAGAAGACGATACTTAGTTGCTTCTTAACCTTTCTACCGCTTTATAGTTAATTTGAAGGGTATACTTACACTTCATACCAAGTTTTTGGCATCATACATGGTCAAAAAATTCAATTTTTAACATCTTAGTTGTATCTTTCCAAATAAATAAATAAAGCATATCTTAGTTGTAATTATGTCGAAAACAAATTGACAATTATGATTATTCAAGAATTGATTTTGGTTATTTTTTGAAGATAAAAATAACAAATGATAATAATACAAAAACCAACAAAAGACTAAAATAGGCTTTAACTATGTAATTACAACTTCCCTTTCTACTCCCTAAGAAAAAAACCATTTCTCTAAATTTCATCTATATAAGTGTGTATATCGATCAAAATGACCCATAGGACACTAATATTGAGAAAGAACAAAGAAATTAAAATGACCAATAACTCTTGTATCGTCATTGTCTCTCTCATTGGAGTTCTTTTGTTCACCATCATTTCAAATGTGGAATCATTTAACGACGTCGTTTCCACAATCTGTCCAAAAACTTCAAACCCGCCATTTTGTTCAAGTGTGTTGAAATCTGCAGGCACTGCAGATCTAAAAGGCTTGGCTGTATACACCTTAAACCTTGCCCATACAAATGCTCGCAAATCTTTGACCTTAGCCAAGTCACTTGCAACAACCACCACCAATCCTCAACTTAAGCAACGATATTCGTCTTGTGTTGAGAGCTATGATGAAGCTGTTGGTGACATTGAAAATGCCCAAAAGGACTTGGCACTTGGTGACTTTAATGCTGTCAATATTGTAACTTCTGATGCCATGACAGAGATTGACGACTGTCAGGATAAGTTCGCGCAGCCGCCGAAGGATACGTCGTTGCTTTTGAAGAATGGCAAGACTCTAAATGATATATGCAGCATTATTTTGGTTATATCCAATCTTCTTTGAGGGCTATATGTACTTTTGAGATTTAATGAAATTTGTTTTTTAAAATAATAACATTTACAATGTAATGGTATTTAAATTGATTAGTTTAGTTAATTTTTAGGTGATAAAAAAATCAATTAATAGATAGATTTAACTGATGAAAATAACTAAATAAAAAATCTTACTTAAAAGACAATGTCCCTAATAAACACAGATAGACTTATATCACTAGATAATTCTAACAGATGAAAAATTACTGAAATTTTCATTCAGATAATTCACATAATATAACATCTTAAATTTACGTGATGTTTCCAGAATACCTTAAGCCATTTAGTTCACTGATTCAAACTTTTATAGTATATAGTTGCTTTAATTCAAGTGTTATGTTTGAAAATAAATTTAGTTTTAAAAAATAACTAAAAACTATCATTTGAATATTTGACAAGAGGAAAAATGCGTATAATAAAATGGAAGGAATGAAGCATTTTAAATATGTTTAATGTATATATTATCGTTTGACTATGATCGTTGAATGTATATATAATTAAAGTAATAACTAAATTAAAAAAAATAAAAATAACCAAATAGAAAACATCAAATCAAACTTAAATAATTTATTTAATTCGTTTGATATGATATAGTCAATTAGAATTCAAAGAACAAATCAGAAAGGAAAATCATTAATTATACATTAACTTATTGTTCTATTAAAATGACCAATTCCAATTTCAATCTTAGACTCTTTGGCTAGTTTTAGAGTTTTTATTTTCTTTTCTACAAAGTTATTCCTGACACATGGTGTTGACACGATGACACAACATCAAACGTTGTAGCATCAAGCATATGACCGAAAACTAGAAATCGATCATTTTGCACTAATGTATTGATATCTCAAGGCAACGCAGACCCAAAAGTGTTAGCCACTTTCATCCTCAAACTTACATGTACAAATGCAAAAAAATCTCACTTGGATGCTCCAAATATTCATGCATTATATCACAAGAACACACACGAATTGATTATGTCAAAAACAAATTGACAGTTGTGATTATTCATGAATTGATTTTGGTTATTCTTTTTTAAGATAAAAACAACAAATAAAATAAAAAACAAGCAAACCAAAACAAAAGACTAAAATAGGCTTTAATTATGTAATTGCAAATACCTTTTCTCCTCCGTAAGAAAAAAACCATTTCTCTAAACTTCATCTATATATATGTATTGATCAAATGACCCATAGGACACAGTATTGGGTAAGAACAAAGAAATTAAAATGGCCAATAACTCTTGTCTCGTTATTGTCTCTCTCATTGGAGTTCTTTTGTTCACTAACAACGTGGCATCATCTACTGATGTCGTTTCCACCATCTGTCCAAAAACCTCAAATCCACCATTTTGTTCAAGTGTGTTGAAATCTGCAGGCACTACAGATTTAAAAGGCTTGGCTGTATACACCTTAAACTTCGCCCATACAAATGCTCGCAAATCTTTGACCCTAGCCAGCTCACTAGAAAAAACCACCCTCAATCCTCAACTTAAACAAAGATATTCGTCTTGTGCTGAGAGCTATGATGAAGCTATTGGTGATATTGATAATGCCCAAAAAGACTTGGTACTTGGTGACTTTAACGGTGTCAATATTGTAACTTCTGGTGCTATGACTGGGATTGACGACTGTCAAGATAAGTTGGCGCAGCCACCAAAGGATACGTCGTTGCTTTTGAAGAATGGCAAGACTCTAAATGATATATGCAGCATTATTTTGGTCATATCCAATCTTCTTTGAGGGCTATGTACTTTTGAGATTTATCTACTCCCTACATTTAATACTTTTAAAATTTAATCTATAATTTCATAAGATTTTCCTCATCAATCTTTTCTAATAACTTATACCGTTTTCCTTAAATAACATCCTACGACGGAATCTAGGAAATTTGGGAGTCCAATTTCCTGTAACCCTTGAGGTGAGGGATCACATCTTTGGGAGTCCAAGATTTGATCCCAATAAAAAAATAATTTTAATCAACGTTTAAAAAAAAACACATCTCTTTATTAGAAGGCTATTCCGATGACGGATTTTGAGAAATTAGTACAATTTCTCACTTTCTTGAGATGTGAAGAAAAGGAAATGTTTTCTCAATATAGTCTAATATAATTGATGAATTTTCTTCCACCTATTTTAGGGGATCGTTGCTTCAAATATGGGAGTAATGAGAATAAAATAAGACATCATTTTAAAAAAGGATGTAAAAATTTTTCAAACAACATTTTCAATTTAGGTTTTGAAGGAAAAAGAAAAAATATTAGCCACCGTTTTTGCGGGTGTTAAGGGGTGCTAACACCTTTCCCTTACACATTTAACACCCAAACTCAACTCTAGTTTTCACAGATAATTCTTTTAATGATTTTATTTAAAAAGTGTTTACTATATTTCGTGCCCAATCACATCGTAAAAAGGATCGGTGGCAACTCTTAGTTTGTTTTAAAACTAACCATTTTGAGGATGTCCGCCGCTCAGTGTCGTCTCGTCTCGGGCACGTGGTGACAATAATAAATGTTGGAAAGTCGTCTACTTTTCATATTATGTGGAATTGTGCATGGTTGAAATGAAATTATTAAGAAAATCAAAACATTTGAACATCTTTGTCTCTCGAATTTAAAACATTACTTTTTTTCTTATGTTTCATTACTTTAGAAAACACATCATCCAAGTTTCATTCTTTAAATAAAATTCAAAAAAGTTCTTGAATAGTTAGACGCAATTCAAACTTTTTATCTCCAGAGAAGATAATACTTGGTTTCTTAACCATTTTATTACTTTATAATTCGACGGGTATACTTAGTTACACTTTATACGCCAAGTTTTGGGCATCATACATGGTGAGAAAATTCGAATTTTAACATCTTAAATGTATCTTTCCAAAAGAAAAACCATTTTAGTTGTAATTTTGTATGTGATTATTGATGAAATGATTTTGGTTAATTTTTTGAAGATAAAAATAACAAAAGGACAAACATAAGACTAAAATTATGCTATTTAATTACAACTTCCCTTTTTCCTACCTGGAACAAAAAAACCATCTCTAAAATTCATCCATATATATGTGTGTGTATTGATCAAATGACCCATATCAATAATTAAGGTCACAATAATATTGGCATAGAACAAAGAAATCAAAATGGCAAAAAACTCTTGTCTCATTATTTTCTCTCTCGTTGAAGTTCTTTTGTTCACCATATCATTTCAAATGCAACATCATCTACTGACGTCATTTCCACCATCTGTCCAAAAACCTCAAACCCACCATTTTGTTCAAGTGTTTTGAAATCTGCAGGCACTACAAATATAAAAGGTTTGGCTGTATACACCTTAAACCTCGCCCATACAAATGCTAAAAAATCTTTGACCCTAGCCCACTCACTGGCAAAATTCACCACCAATCCTCAACTTAAGCAACGATATTCGTCTTGTGCTGAGAGCTATGATGAAGTTGTTGGTGATATTGAAAATCCCCAAAAGGACTTGGTCATTGGTGACTTTAATGCTGTCAATATTGTAACTTCTGGTGCCATGAAAGAGATTGACGACTGTCAGGATAAGTTTGTGCAGCCACCAAAGGTTACGTCGTTGCTTTTGAAGAATGGCAAGACTCTAAATGATATATGCAGCATTATTTTGGTTATATCCAATCTTCTTTGAGGGCTATATACTTTTGAGATTTTTATCAAAGAATAATATGAAATTTAATTTTTAAAATATTAACATCACAATGTGATCGTGTGATTGGAATTGATTAATTATTTTGGTTAATTTTTAGATGATAAAAAATCAAGTAATAGATAATTCTAACAAATTAAAATAATTAAAAAAATCAGATTTAAAGTACAATATTCCTAATAAATTTGTATTTTTTTTTTTTTTGAAAAAGATATAAATGGGTCAGTAGGTGCACCCCGACATCTCCTAATAGACTTGTGTTAGTAGAGAATTCCAGCAGATAGAAAAATTAGTAAACTTTAATATATTTTATAAATAAAAATTTTCACTTAGAAATTCCCAATAGAAATTTTTTTTTTTGGATTTGGTGCTTAGACAATACGTAAACACTAATAAACGGAAGTTGTAGCAATGAAATTGGAGATTTATCACCAAAATAAGTTTTTAATTTTTAATTTCATAAAGAGATAGAGAAGCCAACTTCTAAAATTGAATAATATGTCCACCGCTAAACATGATGATTTCTACCACTAAATTCTTTTAAAGATTAGATGTAATTTATGGATATAGGAGGTTTGTAAAATCATTGATATTTGGAAGTTAAATAAAACATTATTTCATAATTAAAATTGTGGATCCAATCCGCGACTCCGATCGAATATTCCAATGTCATGTGTCGTCTTTTTACCATATGTAATTATATTTATATTCCATAAGTAGTAACGTAGAATGTGAGTTTTCTTTATTTACTAACAAATTGTTTTTGGTAACTTTTTCTTTTGCCAAACTTAAATTTTGGGTAATTATATATAAAATTATCATATTTACTTTCTCATTACCTAAAATAATTTATCGTATGTAATTATATTTCTTTCATAAATAATAACATAAAATGTGGGTTTTTCCAAATTTACTTGTAACAAATTATTTAAAAAAATCACCTCGTACTAGAGAGAAGAATTTTTTTCTGTTTTTAAGATGATCGAAGAATATTAAAATAATATTTGTTACATTACCTAATTTAAAAAGTTGATGGTAACTAAAATAACGTTAAATATTGTATATTATTTATTTATTATATGCGAAAGAAATCCATATTTAAAAAATAATTTGAATTTAATTAGAGATTTCACATGAATTCATGCACGTGTTTTTCAACTAATTTAACTGAAAAAGATTGAAACAATAGTTACGAATTATCTTTTCCTAAAACGAAATGTAGGCAACAAAACATTTCCAAAACTAAATATGCATTTTAATGATTATAGAATCAAAAGTTATATAATTACAATCGTTAAATGAAATTAATTATTAAGAAAATCAATACATTTGAACATCTTTGTTTCCTGAATTTAAAACTTTAACTTTTTCTTATATTTCATTATTTTAGAATACACGTCACATATGAATTTCATTCCTTAAATAAAATCCAAAAAATTCTTGAATAGGTTAGACTCAAGATGATGATACTTGATTTCTTCACCATCTTATTGCTTTATAACTTGACCGGTATACTTACACTTTACACCAAGTTTTTGGCATCATACATGGTCAGAAAATTAAAATTTTAACATCTAATTATGTAAGGACCCAACTTTCCGGACTAAGCTGAGGTCACTACCAAACACCAAAACTCGACCATTCAACATAAAATTTAAAACGGACCAGTTACGATTCATTAAAACATTAAAAATCTTACAAAAGACAATTTCGGGCCCTATTTTAAATAATCAAAAAGTCACAAAATAAAATATCAAGTCACCAGTTCAAAATCACAAGTCAAAATATTCTGACAAAATACATAGCGGAAGCGATAAGAAAACCAGACGCGTCCATATGGCCTTCACGCATCCTTCCTGCCTCTCGTCGGTCTGCCCCTCGCTGTACCCCTACCTGAAAAGTTAAAGAAGAGAAAGGGTGAGTATAAACATACCCAGTAAGGGACCCACTACTGGGCCCGTTAGGGGACAACAGTTAACTTCCTATTCGGGGGTACCCTACATAACAGTCTAGTGCTCCCGAAGGATGCACATATCAGTCTAGTGCTCCCGAAGGACGCACATATCAGTCTAGTGCTCCCGAAGGACGCACATATCAGTCTAGTGCTCCCGAAGGATGCACATATCAGTCTAGTGCTCCCGAAGGACGCACATATCAGTCTAGTGCTCCCGAAGGACGCACATATCCGTAAGGCACTCTACCCCATAGATGAAGCTAACCGTTACCCCTCAGTCCAAACTAAACTGTCTACATCAGTCACATCCCAACGGCATTCATATCACAGTCCCGCCATAGGCTTTGTCAGTCAGATAGTATAGGTTTAAACATCTACACCCTCAGTTGCTATATGCATTACCGATTCGCACACCAATAGGGAAAACCCTAGGTCCAATCGACTAACCAACCAAAACCGGACTCACTGTCCATCCCCGTCCAAATTCCATGAACCACATCCAGACCAGTCTTTGACTACATACTGAACCGTAACTTCAAGGTCCATCAACATAAAATCTCAATCCACAACTCGCAGTCACAGTATATTTACATCAGACAAATATAATAACAGTACTTAACAGTCAACACGCATACAGTTATTCAGTACAGTCACTAACGTATAATCCCCTGTGGATTACTACGTTTTCAGTCTGGATTCGGGGTCCAGTAGTAGGAAAACCCTTACCTGATACTCGGTTATGCCCCTCGATCGAAATCCACGCTCGACAGATCCACCTAACGAAACACGAAAGTTTTAGTTGATGACTTTAGTAGAAGTCGTTTAAAAAAGGTCGGAAGCGACATCCGTTGACTTACCCAAGGAAAGGAAGCTATCTCCAACCAGGCCTGCCGCGGAACCCGAGAACTTAAGCGTCAACTCTGTACTATCTTCAAGGGAGAAAAGTAGGGCCATAACTTAATCCAACATTCAAACTCGAATCGGACGAGGTAACATTAGGGAATTCATCAAAACAATCCTTACCGAAGACTCACCGTGAACCGAAATGGAGGAAGGAAGGCTTAGGTGGCTCGGCTCGGCTCGGCTTGGTTCGGCTCGCGGCTCGGCTCTCTCGGCTCGCGGCTCGGCTTGGTTCGGCTCGCGGCTTGGCTCACTCGGCTCGCGGCTCGGCTTGTTTCGGCTCGCTCGGCTTGGTTCTTCGGCTTGACTCGGCTCGCGGCTCGGCTCGCGGCTCGGCTTGTGGCGCGGCTCGTGGCCCAGCTCAGCTCTGTCTCCGGTTCGGGTCGGCTGGGATTTGCGATTCGGGTCGGGTCCGATTGAAGCCGGAGCAACCACGAGCGACGGATTTCGGCGTTCGACGACCGGTTCTGTTTTTCACGCGGCGGAGGACGACGGCTCAACGGCAGATACGGTCGGATGATTTGAAGCCGAGGGGAGATCCGAAATGGACGGGGCCGCGGCGTGCGGATGGTGGCTGCAGCGAACGACCGGTGAAGCTACGCACGCCGACGGAGATGGAGATAGGGACAGAGGACGGAGACGGAGAGGATGGGTGATGGAGACTCGTGCGGAAGAGAAGAAAAAAAACGGAGAGACGCGGCGGAAGAGAAAGACGGAGAGACGCGGCGGAAGAGGAAGACGGAGAGACGGTGAAGGAGAGGAAGAGGGTGAGGCGCGCGCGAGGTAGGGTTTCGTTCTCTCTTTCTTTTTTTTTTAAAATATATATATATATATATATATATAATAATAATAATAATAATATATGTAATAGAAATAAATAATAATAATAATAATAATAATATTAAATATAATAAAAATAAATAATGATATATATATATATATTGAATAAAATTAATATAAATCTATAATAAAATATTAATATTAATTAATTATAATAATATTAAATAAAAATATTAATATTTATTTTAAATAAATAAAAAGAAAATATTAACATTAAAAATTGTAATAATAATTCCCGATAATAATAATCTAATCAATATTATATTATTATTTTATCGTTTTACCAAAATTCAAATTTCCGAACAATTCACTTAAAATGCTAAAATTTTTACCTCGAACTTCGGGGCGTTACAAATTAGTTGAATCTTTTAAATAAATAAATAAAACCGATCTTAGTTGTAATTATGTCAAAAAAATTGACAATGTGATTATTCATGAATTGATTTGGGTTAACTTGTTGAAGATAAAACAAACAAACAAAAGGCTAAAATAGGTTGTTTAATTATGTAACTAACAACTTTCCTTTCTCCTCCCATAAGGAAAAGACCGTTTCTCTAAATTTCATCAATATATATATGTATAGATCAAATGACCCATCTCAACGAGGACACAATATTAGGAAAGAACAAAAAAAATAAAATGGCCAATAACTCTTGTCTTCTTATTGTGTCTCTCATTGGAGTTCTTTTGTTCACCATCATTTCAAATGTGGCATCATCTAACGACGTCGTTTCCACCATCTGTCCAAAAACTTCAAACCCGCCGTTTTGTTCAAGTGTGTTGAAATCTGCAGGCACTGCAGATCTAAAAGGCTTGGCTGTATACACCTTAAACCTTGCCCATACAAATGCTCGAAAATCTTTAACCTTAGCCAAGTCACTTGCAACAACCACCACCAATCCTCAACTTAAGCAACGATATTCGTCTTGTGCTGAGAGCTATGATGAAGCTGTTGGTGACATTGAAAATGCCCAAAAGGACTTGGCACTTGGTGACTTTAATGCTGTCAATATTGTAACTTCTGGTGCCATGACAGAGATTGACGACTGTAAGGATAAGTCCGCGCAGCCGCCGAAGGATACGTCGTTGCTTTTGAAGAATGGCAAGACTCTAAACGATATATGCAGCATTATATTGGTTATATCCAATCTTCTTTGAGGGCTATGTACTTTTGAGATTTTTATCAATAAATAATATGAAGTTGAATTGTTAACATATATAATAACACTACAATTTGATGCTGATTGGAATTGATTTTGTTTAAACTTTAGAAGAGGAAAAAAAAAATCAATCAATAGATAATTCCAACAAATCAAAATAACTAAATAAAAAATCAGACTCGAAAGATAGTATCCCTAATAACACAGATCGGCGTATATTAATAGGTAATTCTAACAAAGGAAAAATTACTTAAATTTTATAAATATTTTGTTATATTTAAAAACAATCGTTAAGATAATTCACATAATATAATCTCTTAAGGAATGAAGCATTTTAAATATGTTTAATGTATATATTACCGTTTACATAAGATCGTTTAATGTATATATAATTAAAGTAATAATTAAATTAAAAAATAAAAATAACCAAATAAAAAACATCAAATCAAACTTAAATAATTTATTTCTAATTCCTTAGATGTGATATAGTTACATTAATTAAAATTTAAAGAACAAAGAAAGGAAAATCATTAATTGTACATTAACTTATAATTCTATTAAAGTGACCCATTCCAATTTCAGTCTTGGAACCTGTAACGACCCAACTTTTACGGACTAAGCTGAGGTCACTACTCAGTACTAAGACTCGACCACAAAGCACAAAAACTCATAAAAGACCCATTACGATTCATTAAAAACGTTAGAAATATTATAAAAGCAGTTCCGGGCCCTATTTTAAATCACAGTCACGAGAGTTTCAAATATAATACTCAAGTCATCAAAATCATATCACAAAACCAACTGTCCTAACAAAAGATATCAGCGGAAGCATAAAGAAAACCAGACGCGTCCATATGGCCTTCACGCATCCTTCTTGCCCCTCGTCGGTCTGCCCCTCGCTGTACCCTTACCTGAAAAGTTAAAGAAAAGAAAGGGTGAGTATAAAATATACCCAGCAAGGGACCCACTACTGGGCCCGTTAGGGAACAACAGTTAACTTCCTATTCAGGGGTACCCTACATAACAGTCTAGTGGTTCCGTAGAACGCACATATCAGCCTCGTGATCCCGAAGGATGCACGTATCAGTCTAGTGATCCCGAAAGATACACCTATCAGTCTAGTGATCTCGAGGGATGCACATAGCAGTCTAGTGCTTCCGAAGGATGCACATATCAGTCTAGTGCTCCCGAAGGATGCACATATCCGTAAGGTACACTACCCCATAGATGAAGCTAACCGCTACCCCTCAGTCCATATTAAACCGTCTACAACTGTAACGACCCAACTTTCCGGACTAAGCTGAGGTCACTACTCAATACCAAAACTCGACCACACAACATAAAATTCATAACGGACCGATTACGATTTCTTAAAACGTTAGAAATATTACAAAAAAAACAGTATCGGGCCCTATTTTAAATCACAGTAAAAAAAGTTTCAAATAAAAACTCAGGTCATCAACTCAAAATCACAAAACCACATATTCTAACAAAAAAACATCAGCGGAAGCAATAAGAAAACCAGACGCGTCCATATGGCCTTCACGCATCCTTCCTGCCTCTCGTCGGTCTGCCCCTCGCTATGCCCTTACCTGAAAAGTTAAAGAAGAGAAAAGGGTGAGTATAAACATACCCAGTAAGGGACCCACTACTGGGCCCGTTAGGGGACAACAGTTAACTTCCTATTCGGGGGTACCCTACATAACAGTCTAGTGGTTCCGTAGAACGCACATATCAGTCTAGTGCTCCCGAAGGATGCACATATCAGTCTAGTGCTCCCGAAGGATGCACACATCAGTCTAGTGCTCCGGAAGGATGCACCTACCAGTCTAGTGCTCCCGAAGGATGCACACATCAGTCTAGTGCTCCCGAAGGATGCACATATCAGTCTAGTGCTCCCGAAGGATGCACATATCAGTCTAGTGCTCCCGAAGGATGCACATATTCGTCAGGCACACTACCCCATAGATGAAGCTAACCGTTACCCCTCAGTCCATACTAAACCGTCTACAACAGTCATACCCCAACGACATTCATATTACAGTTCCGCCATAGGCTTTGTCAGTCAGATAGTATAGGTTTAAACAACTACACCCTCAGTTGCTATACACGTTTCCAATTCGCACACCATTATGGTAACCCCTAGACCCAATCAACTAATCAATCAAAATCGAACTCACCGTCCTTCCCCGACCAACTCCATGATCAATGCCCAGACCAATGACTACCACGTATCTAACCGTAAACTTCAGGGTCCATCGACATAAAATCCCAATCTACAACGTAGCCCATTAACATAACCACCCTATACCGAACATCCAGCATCGGGGTCTATCCGCAAGCAACTCCTTACACCCGATAGCACACAAGCTACAACTAGCGGTCGCGTTACCTTTACATCAGACAAGAGTATAGCAACAATACTTAAAAGTCAATCACACATACATTGATTCGGTACAGTTACTAACGTGTAATCCCCTGTGGATTATTACGTTTCCAGCCTCGATTCGAGGTCCAGTAGTAGGAAAACCCTTACCTGATACTCGGTTATGCCCCTCGATCGAATCCACGCTCAACGGATCCACCTAAACGAAAACACGAAGGTTTTAATCGATGATACTAGTAGAAGTCATTTTACTTGGCCCTAAGCAACAACCGTTGACTTACCCAAGGAAAAGAAAGCTATCTCCAAACAAGCCTGTCGCAGAAATCCGAGAACTTAAACGTGAACTCCTTAATACCTTCAAGAGATGGAAGATAGGACCAAAGCTTATTCCAATATCCAACTCGAATCGAATATAGCAACATTATGGAAAATCATAAAAACAATCCTTACCGAAAACTCACCGTGACCCGGAGTGGAGGAAGGAAGGCTTAGGTGGCTCGGTGAACAGGGAGCTCGGCTTGGCTTGGAGGCGTTCTGCTCGGCTCGGCTCGGCTTGGCCTCGGCTCGGCTCAACTCGGCTCGCGGCTCGGCTCAACTCGGCTCGCGGCTCGGTTCAACTCGGCTCGCGGCTCGGCTCAACTCGGCTCGCGGCTCGGCTCGCGGCTTGGCTTGCGGCTCGCAGCTTGAAACACGGGTCGAACTGGAAACGGGTTCTTGGGTCGGCTTCACTTCACGACTCGGTGTATTCCTTCCTCCTTCCGGTAACGACGGCGCTCCCCTCGGTGTTCTGTCTGCATCGGGAACACGAGATGAGGACGGAGAGGCTGCCGGCGGTGGCAGAAACGAAGAGAGAGAGAAACGTCGGCTGTAGATGGACGGCAGATGGCGCAACGCGCGGATGGTGGCTGCGGCGAACGACTGGTGAAGCTAAGAACGCCGACGGAGATGGAGACGAGGACAGAGGACGGAGACGGAGAGGATGGGGACGCGCGAACGGAAAGGAAAAAGAAAAGAAAACAGCGGCGGCGTGAAGCCTGGGAACGGAGAAGAAGAAGAAGAAGAAGAAGTCGAGGGGGGGGGGCCTTCGCTCCTTACGGTTTCCCTTTAAAAAAAAAATATTATTTTATTATATATATATATATTAAAACAAAATAAATATAATTAATATTAAAATATTAATATTAAATAATTATAAAATAAATAATAATATATTAAATAAAAAAAATAATAATTTATAATAAAAGATTAATACTAATTAGTTATAATAATATTAAATAATAATATTAATATTTATATTAAGTAAATAGTAAAAGGAAAAATATTAACATTAAAATTGAAATGACAATAATACCCAATACTAATAATATAATTAATATTATATTATTAAAATTCACTTAAAATGCTAAAATTTTTACCTCGAGCTTCGGGGCGTTACATTCTTCCCTCCTTAGGGAAGTTTCGTCCTCGAAAGTTTTACCCCTCGAACAGCTCGGGATAACGAGACCTCATGTCATCTTCTCGCTCCCATGTAGCCTCTTCCACCCGGTGATTCCGCCATAAGACTTTAACCAAAGGAATTTCTTTATTCCTCAACGTTTTCACCTCTCTAGCCAGCACCTCAACGGGTTGTTCAGTATAGCTCAAGTTTTCATCAATCTCTAGTGGCTCGTAATCCACTACATGGGATGGATCTGGCACGTACTTCCTCAACATAGATACATGAAACACATCGTGAACTGTCGAGAGTGATGGTGGCAACGCCAAGCGATAAGCCACAGGGCCAATCCGCTCCAGAATCTCGAACGGCCCAACAAAACGGGGACTCAACTTTCCCCTCCTTTCAAATCGTAAGACACCTCTCATAGGTGCTACCTTTAAGAAAACCTTGTCCCCTACCTCAAATTTGAGATCCTTCCGCCTCACATCTGCATAACTCTTCTGCCTACTCTGAGCAGTATGCATGCGTGATCTAATCTTCTGTATCGCTTCATTAGTAGACTGCACTAACTCAGGACCCATCAATCTCTGCTCACCCACCTCACCCCAGCAAACCGGGGATCTACAACATTTGCCGTACAAGGCCTCAAATGTTGCCATGCCAATAGTAGCCTGATAACTGTTATTATAAGCAAATTCCATCAAATGTAAGTGGGAGTCCCAGCTACCTGGAAATTCCAATGCGCACGCCCGTAACATATCCTCTAGAACTTGGTTCAGACGCTCAGTCTGACCGTCAGTCTGTGGATGGAAAGCTGTACTAAAGTCTAACCTCGTGTCCATAGCAGTCTGCAAACCCTTCCAGAATTTGGAAGTGAAACGGGCATCTCTATCAGAAACAATCGACACTGGCACTCCATGTAATCTCACTATCTCCGACATGTACAGCTGTGCCCACTTACTAGCAGTATAGGTGGATTTACCCGGAACGAAGTGCGCTGATCTGGTAAGCCTGTCCACCACAACCCAAATCACTGTAAAACCCCTCAGAGTTCTCGGCAGTCCTGTAATGAAATCCATGGATACGTTTTCCCACTTTCATTCCGGTATGCTCAAGGGTTGTAATAAACCCGCTGGTTTCTGCCTTGGTGCCTTAACCTGCTGACACACCAAGCATCTACTAACAAATTCTGCTACCTCCCTCTTCATGTTACGCCACCAATAAACCCGCTTCAGGTCCTGATACATCTTCGTACTACCAGGGTGCATGGAGAATGGGGAACTGTGGGCCTCAGATAATAATTCTGTCTTAACTGCACTATCTGACGGCACACAGAGGCGTTTCTCAAACAAAAGTCCACCATCAGAGGATATGGAGAACTCAACCGCTTGCCCTACCTCTGCTAGGCCACGTTTCTCGACCAAATAAGGATCGTTACTCTGAGCATCAATGATCCTTTGCCTCAAAGTCGGCTGTACCGTCAAGTGGGCTAACTGCATAGTAACTGCCCCCACCGACACTGCAATCTCAGCCCGCTCGTGATCCCGATGCAATGGGGCCTGTCGGGTAATAAGTGCTGCTGAATGTGATACCTTTCTACTAAGAGCATCAGCTACCACATTTGCCTTGCCTGGATGATACAGTATCTCACAATCGTAATCCTTCACTAACTCAAGCCACCTTCGCTGTCTCATATTCAATTCTTTCTGAGTAAAGAAGTATTTCAAACTCTTATGATCCGTGAATATCTGTATCTTTTCACCATATAAGTAATGCCTCCATATTTTCAAAGCAAAAACCACCGCTGCCAACTCTAAATCATGTGTAGGGTAGTTCTGCTCATGACTCTTCAACTGACGAGACGCATAAGCGACCACCTTACCCTGTTGCATCAAAACACAATCCAAACCCTTCTTGGAAGCATCACTATAAATCACGAAACTGGCCGAACCATCAGGTACAGTAAGAACCGGTGCGGTAACTAGCTTCTGTTTAAGGTTCTGGAAACTGTCCTCACATGCCTTGCTCCAAACAAAAGGAGCTCCCTTCCTGGTCAACTGAGTAAGAGGAGTAGCTATACGAGAAAAGTTCTCCACAAACCGTCGATAATAACCTGCTAAACCCAGAAAGCTACGAACCTCACTGACTGTGGAAGGTCGGGTCCAACCGGTGACTGCCTCTATCTTAGCTGGATCCACAGAGACTCCAGCCTTAGAAACCACGTGGCCCAGAAAGGACACCTGCTTCAGCCAAAACTCGCATTTCGAGAACTTTGCATACAACTTATTATCCCGAAGTGTTTGCAAAACTATACGTAAATGCTCCTCATGTTCGGCCTCCGTCTTGGAGTATATCAAGATATCGTCGATAAACACGATCACGAAAGTATCTAGGAACTCCCTAAACACTTTGTTCATCAAGTCCATAAACACTGCCGGAGCATTCGTCAAACCAAAAGACATCACAATAAACTCGTAGTGTCCATACCTGGAACGAAATGCTGTTTTTGGTACATCACCATCCTTAATCCTCAGCTGATGGTATCCCGACCGAAGATCAATCTTAGAGAACACTTTGGCTTCCTGCAACTGGTCAAATAAATCGTCGATCCTGGGCAAGGGATATCTGTTCTTAACGGTTACCTTATTCAACTCCCTATAGTCAATGCATAGACGCATCGATCCATCCTTCTTCTTAACAAATAAAACTGGCGCACCCCAAGGGGACACGCTCTGCGGGGGCCATCCTGTAAGGGGCTCTAGATATAGGAACCGTGCCCGGCTCCAACTCTATGGCAAACTCAACCTCTCTGTGCGGAGGTAACCCCGGAAGTTCTTCAGGAAAGACATCCGGATAGTCCCTCACCACTGGTTCTGATGACAGGGATACATCGACCTCTCTAGTATCCACCACGCTCACCACAGTTGAGCCCTGGTCGGGTCCTCCAAAGACCCATCGAATGTCGTGGGGTTATACTTCCTGAAATCCCTCAGGTGCTTGGCCTCTGCCGACAACTGATCCGGCACGACCTGGAGCACAACTGAAACTGGAGCCGGAGCTGGAGCAGGAGCTGGCGCTGGAGCTGGCGGGGCAGGCTGCTGCTGCTCCCGCATCTGCATAATCAAATCCCTGAACCTCTGCTCCATAGCTGCTAGGTCCGCATGAGTAACTGGCGCAGCCGGGTCAATGGCTTGGGCTACAGGCTGCACCTCAGGTTGAACACGTCCTGCTCCCCTTCCTCGGCCTCCTCGGCCACCCCTACGTGCACCTCTCCTTGGCGGCATTTCCCTAACAACCACCAATGATCCCTTTAGTCATAAATGGTAATTAATTTCGCAGTTTAACTTAGGTAAGGTAATGCATATAGAGTTATACATATAATTTCATGAGAGCGTACCTGAAGAGTGGCTATATATATATATATATATATTTATATATATATATATATATATATATATATATATATATATATATATATATATATATATATATATATATATATATATATATATATATATATATATATATATATATATATATATATAAGGATCGTTTTAGCCATAAGGACACAAAACACAGACTCACATCATAAGTCAGTCTACAGAACCTAAAACTTAGGCTCTGATACCAACTGTAACGACCCAACTTTCCGGACTAAGCTGAGGTCACTACTCAGTACTAAGACTCGACCACAAAGCACAAAAACTCATAAAGGATCGATTACGATTCATTAAAAACGTTAGAAATATTACAAAAGCAGTTTCAGGCCCTATTTTAAATCACAGTCATCAAACTCAAATCACAAAACCAAGTCATCAAACTAAAATAGGCTTTAACTATGTAATTACAACTTCCCTTTCTACTCCCTAAGAAAAAAACCATTTCTCTAAATTTCATCTATATAAGTATGTATATCGATCAAAATGACCCATAGGACACTAATATTGAGAAAGAACAAAGAAATTAAAATGACCAATAACTCTTGTATCGTCATTGTCTCTCTCATTGGAGTTCTTTTGTTCACCATCATTTCAAATGTGGCATCATCTAACGACGTCGTTTCCACCATCTGTCCAAAAACTTCAAACCCGCCATTTTGTTCAAGTGTGTTGAAATCTGCAGGCACTGCAGATCTAAAAGGCTTGGCTGTATACACCTTAAACCTTGCCCATACAAATGCTCGCAAATCTTTGACCTTAGCCAAGTCACTTGCAACAACCACCATCAATCCTCAACTTAAGCAACGATATTCCTCTTGTGCTGAGAGCTATGATGAAGCTGTTGGTGACATTGAAAATGCCCAAAAGGACTTGGCACTTGGTGACTTTAATGCTGTCAATATTGTAACTTCTGGTGCCATGACAGAGATTGACGACTGTCAGGATAAGTTCGCGCAGCCGCCGAAGGATATGTCGTTGCTTTTGAAGAATGGCAAGACTCTAAACGATATATGCAGCATTATTTTGGTTATATCAAATCTTCTTTGAGGGCTATATGTACTTTTGAGATTTAATGAAGTTTGTTTTTTAAAATAATAACATTTACAATGTAATGGTATTTAAATTGATTAGTTAATTAATTTTTAGGTGATAAAAAAATCAATTAATAGATAAATTTAACTGATCAAAATAACTAAATAAAAAATCTTACTTAAAAGACAATGTCCCTAATAAACACAGATAGACTTATATCACTAGATAATTCTAACAAAAGAAAAATTACTGAAATTTTCATTCAGATAATTCACATAATATAACATCTTAAATTTACGCGATGTTTCCAGAATACCTTAAGCCATTTAGTTCACTGATTCAAACTTTTATAGTATATAGTTGCTTTAATTCAAGTGTTATGTTTGAAAATAAATTTAGTTTTAAAAAATAATTAAAAACTATCATTTGAATATTTGACAAGAGGAAAAATGCGTATAATAAAATGGAAGGAATGAAGCATTTTAAATATGTTTAATGTATATATTATCGTTTGACTATGATCGTTGAATGTATATATAATTAAAGTAATAACTAAATTAAAAAAAATAAAAATAACCAAATAGAAAACATCAAATCAAACTTAAATAATTTATTTAATTTGTTAGATATGATATAGTCAATTAGAATTCAAAGAACAAATTAGAAAGGAAAATCATTAATTATACATTAACTTATTGTTCTATTAAAATGACCAATTCCAATTTCAATCTTAGACTCTTTGGCTAGTTTTAGAGTTTTTATTTTCTTTTCTACAAAGTTATTCCTGACATATGGTGTTGACACGACGACACAACATCAAACGTTGTAGCATCAAGCATATGCCCGAAAACTAGAAATCGATCATTTTGCACTAATGTATTGATATCTCAAGGCAACGCAGACCCAAAAGTGTTAGCCACTTTCATCCTCAAACTTACATGTACAAATGCAAAAAAATCTCTAAATTTGGCCAAATCTCTTGTAGCAACGATGACCAATTCTCAACTTGAAAACTAATATTTGTCTTGCTACGAGAGCAACGAGAAGGCCGTGGGCGATATTGAGAATGCTAAAAGTAATTTGGCCATTAGAGATTCCAATGGTGTCGATATGACAACTTATGGCATCATGACAGTGGTCGACGACGGTTAAGATAGCTTTAAATAGCCATCAAAAGATTCATCATTATTACTTCCAAAAGAATGGGAGGACATTAAATGTTGTATGTAGTATTATTTTAGTTATATCTAATCTTCTCCCGTAGTCCCCATTTAATGAGAGGTATTATGATATGAAACCCTGGACATTGGATCTAAGAATCATGTTAAAGAACAAGACTCAAAGAAAACAACTCCAACAGCTCCAAAACCAATTTGATTTCAACCCCTAAGATATAGGTTAGATTCAAATTACTTAGATGATCTAACAAACCAAAGGATTGGACAAAGTTAGAAATTTCCATCAACCTCTAATCTTCAAAGCACTCCACAAGCAAGCCAGATCAATTCTCACTTGGATGCTCCAAATATTCATGCATTCTATCACAAGAACATACACGAACAAAATTCTACAATTTAGAATTTTTAAATTTCATTCATCTTAATTCTTATTTTAAATGAGGAAATTACAACAATATTTATACTAATTAAAATATTAAATGAAATGTCACAATATTTAATTTTATGACCTTTGGGTTGTTCAAATAACTTTTCAACTTCCAAATATTGCATCTCTTCAACTTCTTCATTTGATTCAATTCGAATTTCTTGGTTTGTATCGTATTACGTACTTTGTTGTATATGTATATTGTTAACTGTCAACAAAAGTTACATTTTTTAAGGCTGTAATATTTCTTTATTTGTTTGTGTATTTCTATTGACCAAGAAATTTTTAACTTAAAAATTCTCCATGGAAAATTTATTTTTGGATTTCGTGCTTAGACAGTAGTTGTTTTTTTTTCCTTCTTATGTTTCATTATTTTTAAAAACACTATCATCTAAATTTCATTCCTTAAATAAAATCCAAATTTTTTTTGAATAGTTAGACTCAATTAGAACACTTTTTCTCTATAGAAGACGATATTGATTTCTTAATTACCATTTTACTACTTTATAATTAACTTGACGGGTATACTTACATTTTACACCAAGATTTTGGCATCATACATGGTGAAAAAAAAATTCAAATTTTAACATCTTAGCTATTTCTTTTCAAAATAATAATAATAATAATAATAAATAAATAAATAAATAAAACACATCTTAGTTGTAATTATGTCAAAAACAAATTGACAGTTGTGATTATTCATGGATTGATTTTGGTTATTCTTTTTGAAGATAAAAACAACAAATAAAAAAAAAACAAACCAACCAAACAAAAGACTAAAATAGGCTTTAATTATGTAATTGCAACTACCTTTTCTCCTCCGTATGAAAAAAAACCATTTCTCTAAATTTCATCTATATATATGTATTGATCAAATGACCCATAGGACACAGTATTGGGTAAGAACAAAGAAATTAAAATGGCCAATAACTCTTGTCTCGTTATTGTCTCTTTCATTGGAGTTCTTTTGTTCACTAACAACGTGGCATCATCTACTGATGTCGTTTCCACCATCTGTCCAAAAACCTCAAATCCACCATTTTGTTCAAGTGTGTTGAAATTTGCAAGCACTACAGATTTAAAAGGCTTGGCTGTATACACCTTAAACTTTGCCCATACAAATGCTCGCAAATCTTTGACCGTAGCCAGCTCACTAGCAAAAACCACCCTCAATCCTCAACTTAAGCAACGATATTCGTCTTGTGCTGAGAGCTATGATGAAGCTATTGGAGATATTGAAAATGCCCAAAAAGACTTGGTACTTGGTGACTTTAACGGTGTCAATATTGTAACTTCTGGTGCTATGACAAGGATTGACGACTGTCAAGATAAGTTGGCGCAGCCACCAAAGGATACGTCGTTGCTTTTGAAGAATGGCAAGACTCTAAATGATATATGCAACATTATTTTGGTTATATCCAATCTTCTTTGAGGGCTATGTACTTTTGAGATTTATGTACTCCCTACATTTAATACTTTTAAATTTTAATCTATAATTTCATAAGGTTTTCCTCATCAATCTTTTCTAATAACTTATACCGTTTTCCTTAAATAAAGTCCTACGACGGAATCTAGGAAATTTGGGAGTCCAATTTCCTGTAACCCTTTAGGTGATGGATCACATCTTTGGGAGTCCAAGATTTGATCCCAATAAAAAAATAATTTTAATTATCATTTAAAAAAAACACATCTCTTTATTAGAAGGCTATTCCGATGACGGATTTTGAGAAATTAGTACAATTTCCCACTTTCTTGAGACGTGAAGAAAAGGAAATGTTTTCTCAATATAGTCTAATATAATTGATTGATTTTCTTCCACCTATTTTAGGGGATCGTTGCTTTAAATATGGGAGTAATGAAAATAAAATAAGACATCATTTTAAAAAAGGATGTAAAAATTTTTCAAACAACATTTTCAATTTAGGTTTTGAAGGAAAAAGAAAAAGTATTAGCCACCGTTTTTGCGGGTGTTAAGGGGTGCTAACACCTTTCCCTTACACATTTAACTCCCAAACTCAACTCTAGTTTTCATATATGTGTGTGTATTGATCAAATGACCCATATCAATAATTAAGGTCACAATAATATTGGCATAGAACAAAGAAATCAAAATGGCAAATAACTCTTGTCTCATTATTGTCTCTCTCGTTGAAGTTCTTTTGTTCACCATATCATTTCAAATGCAGCATCATCTACCGACGTCATTTCCACCATCTGTCCAAAAACCTCAAACCCACCATTTTGTTCAAGTGTTTTGAAATCTGCAAGCACTCCAAATATAAAAGGTTTGGTTGTATACACCTTAAACCTCGCCCATACAAATGCTAAAAAATCTTTGACCCTAGCCAACTCACTGGCAAAATCCACCACCAATCCTCAACTTAAGCAACGATATTCGTCTTGTGCTGAGAGCTATGATGAAGTTGTTGGTGATATTGAAAATGCCCAAAAGGACTTGGTCATTGGTGACTTTAATGCTGTCAATATTGTAACTTCTGGTGCCATGACAGAGATTGACGACTGTCAGGATAAGTTTGTGCAGCCACCAAAGGATACGTCGTTGCTTTTGAAGAATGGCAAGACTCTAAATGATATATGCAGCATTATTTTGGTTATATCCAATCTTCTTTGAGGGCTATATGTAATGTCCCGAATTTTCGAGGTAAATTTTATCTTTTTGTGGGGATACGAAATTTTTTTGAATTTAATGTTTTGTAAATTGCTATAATAATAATATGATATTAATTATATTATTAATATTATTTATTATTATTATTATAATTTATTATTGTTATTATTACTATTATTTAATATAATTATTATTATTATTTAATATTATTATTACATTATTATTAATTAATATTATTATTAATTATAATAATAATAATAATATTATTATTATTATTATTAAATATTATTATTATAATTATTATTTAACTTAATATATATATATATATATATAAAATAATTTTGTTTTTTTAAAAACCCTAAGCGCGCGCGGCACACCCCCCTCGTCCGTTTCGTTGTCTCTCCCTCGCGCCGCCGCAACCTATCATCCCTTCCTTTTCGTTTCAGCGTCGCCGCCCGCCATCTCTTCCGCACACGCCGTCGCCTCCGTCCCCATCTCCCCCGTCACGTTCCGTCTCCATTTCCGCCTCCAGCGTCGGCAACGTCGTCAGCTTCATCGTGTTCGTCCGCTGCGGCTTCCTACCATTTAGGGTCTCCTCTCGGTTTCAAACACTCGGACGCCGCCGTGCGTCCTTCGTCCGACCGTGTCCGCCGTCAAATCGTCGCCCTCCGCCGCGTGGAAGCAAGGCCAGTCGTTGGACTCCACCCAGCCGTAACGCATCTCCGTCATCGAACGCCCGAAGGTTTGTTGTTGTGGTTGCCCGATTTCAAGCCGACCCGACCCGAGAACCCGTTTCCAGTCCGACCCGTGTTTCAAGCTGCAAGCCGCAAGCCGAGCCGCGAGCCAAGCCGCGAGCCGAGCCGCGAGCCGAGTTGAGCCGAGCCGCGAGTCAAGTTGAGCCGAGCCGCGATCCAAGTTGAGCCGAGCCGCGAGCCGAGTTGAGCCGAGCCGCGAGCCGTGTTGAGCCGAGCCGCGAGCCAAGTTGAGCCGAGCCATAAGCCGAGCTGTGAGCCGAGGCCAAGCCGAGCCGAGCCGTGAGCCAAGGCCGAGCCGAGCCGAGCCGAGGGTGAGCCAAGTCGAGCCGAGCCACCTAAGTCATATTTTCCTCCCTCCACTTCGGGTCACGGTGAGTCTTCGGTAAGGATTATTTTGATGGATTTCCTAATGTTGCTACGTCCGATTCGAGTTGAATATTGGAATAAGATTTGGTCTTATCTTTCATCTCTTAAAGGTATTAGGGAGTTGACGTTTAAGTTCTCGGGTTCTGCGGCAGGCTTATTTGGAGATAGCTTTCCTTTCCTTGGGTAAGTCAACGGATGTTGCTTAGGACCATATAAAATGACTCCTACTAGTATCATCGATTAAAACCCTTGTGTTTTCGTTCAGGTGGATCCGTTGAGCGTGGACTCGATCGAGGGGCATAACCGAATTTCAGGTAAGGGTCTTCCTACTACTGGACCTCGGATCGAGGCTGGAAACGTAGTAATCCACAGGGGATTACACGTTAGTAACTGTACCGAACAAATGTATGTGTGTTTGACTTTTAAGTATTGTTGCTATACTCTTGTCTGATGTAAAGGTAATGCGACCGCTAGTTGTAGCTTGTGTGCTATTGGGTGTAAGGAGTTGCTTGCGGATAGACCCCGATGCTGGATGTTCGGTATAGTGTGGTTATGTTGATAGGCTACGTTGTAAATTGGAATTGTATGTCGATGGACCTTGAAGTTTACGGTTAGGTACGTGGTCATTGGTCTGGACATTGATCATGGAGTTGGTCGGGGAAGGACGGTGGGTCCGATTTGATTGATTAATTGATTGGGTCTAGGGGTTACCATAATGGTGTGCGAATTGAAAACGCGTATAGCAACTGAGGTGTAGTTGTTTGAACCTATACTATCTGACCGGCAAAGCCTATGGTGAAATTGTAATATGAGTGTTGATTGGGGTATGACTGTGGTAGACGGTTTAGTATGGACTAAGGGGTAACTGTTGTTCCCTAACGGGCCCAGTAGTGGGTCCCTTACTGGGTATGTTTATACTCACCCTTTTCTCTTCTTAAACTTTTCAGGTAAGGGCACAGCGAGGGGCAGACCCACGAGAGGCAAGAAGGACGCGTGAAGGCCATATGGACGCGTCTGGTTTTCTTATTGCTTCCCCTATGTAATTTTTCAGAATATTTGGTTTGTGATTTTGAACTGATGACTTGAGTTTTTATTTGAAACTTTTGTGACTGTGATTTAAAATAAGGCCCGACACTGTTTTCTTTTTGTAATATTTCTAACGTTTTAAGAAATCGTAACCGGTCCGTTATAAATTTTATGTTGTGTGGTCGAGTTTTGGTATTGAGTAGTGACCTCAGCTTAGTCCGGAAAGTTGGGTCGTTACACTATATACTTTTGAGATTTTTATCAAAGAATAATATGAAATTCATTTTTTAAAGTATTAACATCACAAAAGTGTTAGCCACTTTCATCCTCAAACTTACATGTACAAATGCAAAAAAAAATCTCTAAATTTGGCCAAATCTGTTGTAGCAACGATGACCAATTCTCAAGTTGAAAACTAATATTTGTCTTGCTACGAGTGCAACGAGAAGGCCGTGGGCGATAATGAGAATGCTAAAAGTAATTTGGCCATTAGAGATTCCAATGGTGTCGATATGACAACTTATGGCATCATGACAGTGGTCGACGACGGTTAAGATAGCTTTAAATAGCCATCAAAAGATTCATCATTATTGCTTCCAAAAGAATGAGAGGACATTAAATGTTGTATGTAGTATTATTTTAGTTATATCTAATCTTCTCCCGTTGTCCTCATTTAATGAGAGGTATTATGATATGAAAGGGCAGTCTCCACTAACTTAGAGAAATTCGTCCACTTAGCAATTGTTGTAACTAGGGTACGTATTTCAAAACATAACCCTCTTTCAAACCTTCGGCACCTGTCACTCTCAGAAGCAACAATAACATCAGCATACCGTGAAAGCTCAGTATACTTCCTCTCATACTCAACCACTGAAAGTGATCCTTGTTTCAACCCCAGAAATTCATCCCTCTTGGCTTCGCAGTATATGCTGGGATAATACTTATCTTCGAATATGCATCTAAAAGTCTACCAGTCTAAAGCACATGCATCACTGCGCCTTGCTAATATAGATTTCCATCATCCTTCAGCCTCTTTTTGCAACAAAAATGTGGCCAATCTAACCTTTCGCTCCTCAGGACAATTCATCGCATCAAAACACTTTTCAAGCATATTCAACCTGTTCTCTGCATCAACTGGATCTGTGGAACCCTAAAACACTGTAGCCCCTAACTTCTTCAGTCGTTTAATTCCATATGCATTTTCTGGATCACTAGGCTCTGCTCTCTCTGGCCTTCCTATCTCATGTGCAGTTCTCATAAACTGCTCGTTTCCAGCCCCACCTCGAACTCTTAGGGTACTAGATTCCCCTAAAGATGGACATTGGATAGGACCTTGCATCTCGTCCTGATTCTGTCGACGTCGTCTACTAGTACGTGTTGGCATGACTCCTATAATATGTCAAACATTAGACATACTATAAATACTTAACCCAAATGCATGATACTAAATGTCTACTCACATATTAATAATAATTGGACTCACTTCTACCCTTACCTAGACCATACTCCACTAGTTCCCTTTAAGCTAACTTGACTTTCAATTATTTACTTTTCAGTTTCTTCTTAGAGCTAACTGCTCTACCTTAACTCCCATGGAGAAAACTGCTCTGATACCAAGTTGTCACACCCCCTCTCGGACTACCTGCTACCTTAGACCGAAAGATGGCGTGAAGCCGACGAACAACGCTTTTCTATACCTGTATCTGTCGACTTTGCTTAAAACTTTCATGTGATGAACTTGTCAATCTAGTATATAAACTATTATACATGCAACAAAACAAAGCGGATCCTAGGCTAGTAAAAAACATACATGAAGTGTACCTCAAAATTTACCGATTTCACTAGTAAACCTAAAGACACCTTAATCAAAATATAACCAACAAAATTTAGACAACTACACCTCCTAAAGCTTATACAAACTGTGGAGTATCTATAACATACAAGGGTGTATATACATCATAACACAACAGACTCTATGCCCAACTCAAAACACGTACTGGCAGTCGATAACGGAGCTTCCGCAGACTAAGGCAGTCTATCAGGCACCCGAAACTCGATCTCTGCCTAGAAAATGGGTACAACATTTTGGAAAGGGTGAGCTATGAAGCTCAGTGAGTGACTCAATTTAAAACTATGAATTTAAAGATAAGAGCACGTGAAAACTTTACACATATAAATCTGTTTATACAAGTTGTAAATGTAAACATGTAGTGGTAAGAATAGCTTCCTCAAATACTCAGCATGTTCGTCATTGAAATCTAGCAAGGCATATCAAGTATATCGAAGCATTTTAACTAACATGACAAATCTACGTTGTGTAGGGTACATCCAGTACAACAACGTTTACAAGCTCTACGATGTAGTGGGGCCCACCCAACACTTCGATCATCTTTGTCGTAGTGGGTCCCGCCCAGCACTCACGACAACATCGTTGTTACGGAGTACACTCAATGTCAACAATGGAATCTAACCAGTGTGCACACGGTAATCTCTAGCCTCAGGCTCAAGATCTCAGTCATGTAGTTAATAAAAATTTTATAAATCATCTAAAAATATTAAAACATGCCTGCTTATAAATTTTACACAAAGCTCGATATTTACTCAGCTCTTTTGTGGAAAACTATAGTTCTTAAAACAAAACTTCTTACTAATTCATGCTTTGCTTAAAACATTGTGCTTTAAATACGTTCCAAACATTTAATATCTACGTGCTAGCATAAATTTCTTTAAGAAATCTAGTCTCCAAATGTATACTTGAAAATAGTCATGAAATTCAAATACCTTTCATGGCTTCGTAAATAAACATTTATCGCATTCAATCATAATAACAGTTATGGAAAATATTTCAAAGTTGGTTTTGTCACTCACCGTCTTGGGCTAGATCCTCGGTCTATAAGCTCGGTTTAATTCTTCTCGGCCTGCCAACAACCCAACCGAGTATTAGAACTCTAAACATTCTGGTTTTCAAAAGATATACATAACATGTCGCACCAAAGATGACGCTCATGAAAACAAAGCTTAAGAAATAAAATCCTATTTCAACAACTATCTGAAATTTCCAGATTTCTAACATAAACTTCAAATGACTATAACTTTCTCAATACTTAACCAAAATGAGTGTTCTTTATATCAAAATATTCATTTTGAGATCCTCTAAACCTTACCTGATAACATGTAAATCTGATTCCCTGTGAATAAACTTAGATAACCCTCGAAACAGAACAACTTCCAGAATTTAACTGATTTTTAGTCGTTTTTGGTTCACGATTTCTTCATGAAAGTTGTAGAAAATTGAATAAGCTTTCCAACCATACTAAATATAGTTTTGAACTCCACCGGTACACTCTGAAATACAAGAAAAACCAGAGACCTCCTTATTTCAAGTGAAAACCAACTGCCCTGTTTTCTTCATCAAAAAGCACCCAATGAATATCCGAATTTGCTCCAACTTTCGTCATAATATTTGTTTGAATATGAGTTAACTTTCAGTAAATGTAAATCTCACCTCTTAATTCCTTTTGAAGAGTTCAAACTGAATTAAAAACTAGTGATGTGCAGAATGAACCAAGATTCAGCCATGGATACACTTTGCTTCAGTTCTCCTCCTCTTCTTCAACCTCAAAATTCTAGTAAAATTCCTCTTCTTCTTCCAAACTCTCTCTTAAATGTTCTCTGCAAATTGAAGAAGGAAAAGAATGGAAGTTGGATGAGAATTTGTCTTCAAAATGCTTGGTGGGGAAGGAAGAGAAGAAGAAGAAGAAAAGATAAAATGAAATTTTCTTCTCTTTTTTCTTTTCTTTTTATCCTTTCTTTTCTTTAATTTATTTAATATACATATATATATATTTACACTTAATTTCCATTTTCTTTTTTTTCCACATTTAAAGAAATTAAACCAAGAAAATATCGGGTTTACAACTTACCTTCCCCTTAGAAAATTTCGTCCTGGAAATTTAGAATGTCCTTAACGAAAAAGTATCGGGTATCTCGTTTTCATTTGATCTTCCGATTCTCAAGTTGCCTCATCCACTCCATGATGTCTCCACAAAACCTTTATGAGTGGAATCGTTTTGTTTCTAAAAACTTGTTCCTTTCTGTCGAGAACCTGAACTGGTTCTTCAACATAACTCAAATCTTCTTTTAATTCAACTGGTTGCTCATGCAACACATGTATGGATCTGGTATATATTTTCTTAACATGGATACATGGAAAACATCATGTATTCGTGCAAGTTCTATTGGCAACTCAAGTCTATACGCTCCTGGTCCCACTCGTTCCGTTATCTGATATGACCCAATATATCTAGGACTTAACTTACCTTTTCTTCCGAAACGAAAACACCTCGCCATGGAGATAATTTCAAGAAAACTTGATCTCCAACTTGGAATTCTAGGTTTCTTCGTCGCTTATCCGCATAACTTTTCTGTCGATCTTGGGCTATCCTCAGATTTTCTCTGATCAACTTAATATTGTTTGTCGCAATCTGAACCAACTCAGGACCTACTAACTTCCGCTCTCCCACTTCATTCCAGCACACAAGAGTTCTGCATGGTCTCCCGTATAAGGCTTCATATGGTGCCATAGCGATGCTAGACTGATAGCTATTATTATAAGCAAACTCCATAAGTGGCAAGTGGGTATCCCAACTTCCTTTAAGTTGAAGGACACATGCTCTCAAGATGTCCTCTAAAGTTTGGATGGTCCTCTCGGACTGACCATCTGTTTGGGGATGAAATGATGTACTAAACTTTAGCCCTGTTCCCATTGCTTTCTGTAAACTAGGCCAAAATTTAGAAGTAAACCTCGGATCCTTATCTGAAACTATGGACACTGGTACTCCATACTGACTCACAATCTTATCAACATATAATCTTGCTAGCTGGTCTAATGTAGATGTCGCTTTAATCGGTATAAATCATACCGTCTTGGTGAGTCTGTCTACTATTACCCATATACCATCATGTTCACTGGATGTACGAGGTAATCCAAATAGAAAATCCATAGTAATATGCTCCCATTTCCACTCTGGCACTGGCAAAGGATTAAGAAATCCTCCTGGCCTCTGTCTTACTGGTTTAACCTGTTGACAAATCAAACATCTATCAACATATTCAGCTATCTCTTGCTTCATTCCAAGCCACCAATAAGTCTTCTTTAAAGTTCTGTACATCTTGGTGCTACCTGGATGCATAGCGTAAGCTGAACTATGAGCTTCTTCTAGAATAGCATTCTTAAGCTCACTAATATTCGGAACACATAATCTTCCCTGGCTAACAATGGCTCCATCTGTTCTCAACTCAAACTCCACCTCTAAGCCTTTCTTGGATTTCTCAAGCTTCTTCTGTAAATTACTGTCTTCTGACTGTCTTCTTACAATCTCAGTTACTAGAGAAGACCGACCTGAAATTGAGCTAAGATTCTTTCTGAATCCTCCGTAGTTACTACTGCCTTGGAACCTCTTAACTCATTCAACAAAGCTAATCGAATACCACACAAGGCACTCTTCGGAAGTCTTGACTTCCTACTTAATGCATCCGCTACTACGTTGGCCTTACCTGGATGATACTCTATAGTATAATCATAATTTTTAATCAGTTCTAGCCATCGCCTTTGTCTTATATTTAGCTCCTTCTGATCGAAAATATACTTCAGACTTTTATGACCTGTGAAAATATGGTACTTTTCCCTGAACAAATAGTGTCTCCAGATTTTTAGTGCTAAAACAACTGCTGCTAGCTCAAGATCATGGGTAGGGTAATTACACTCATGCTCCTTCAACTACCTTGAAGCATAAGCTATTACATTCCCATCTTGCATAAGCACACAACCTAATCCTAGCCTTGAAGCATCACAATAAATCACATAGTCCTTCCCTGTTACAGGAAGTGCCAAAATAGGTACTATGACTAGTCTTTTCTTCAATTCCTGAAAACTTTGCTCGCATTTATCTGACCACTCAAACTTAGCATTCTTCCTTGTCAAAGCGGTAAAAGGCAATGCCAATCGAGAGAAATCCTCAATAAAACGCCTATAGTATCCTTTGAAACTAAAGCAACTACGTACTTCTGTCGCACTAGTTGGTCTTTCCCAATTGACAATCGCTTCTACTTTTTGTGGATCGACACTAACTCCTTTTGCTGAAACTATATGTCCCAAAAATACTACTTGTTCCAACCAGAACTCACATTTGCTGAACTTAGCGTACAACTGTTTATCATGTAGAGTCTGTAGAACAATCCTTAGATGTTCCTCATGGGATTCTCTGTCAACCGAGTAAACTAATATATCATCAGTGAACACAATCACAAACTGATATAAATACTGATGGAAGATCTTGTTCATGAGATCCATGAAAACCGCTGGCGCATTCGTTAAACCGAATGACATAACTCGAAACTCATAATTCCCATAGCTCGTTCTAAATGCTATCTTAGCAATATCTGATTCTCTAACCTTCAACTGGTCGTATCCTAACCTTAAGTCAATCTTAGAGAACAACGTTGCTCCCCTTAGTTGATCAAATTAGTCATCGATGCGTGGTAAAGGATACTTGTTACGTATTGTAACCTTGTTTAACTGTCTATAGTCAATACATAATCTGAGGGTACCATCTTTCTTTTTCATAAATAGCACTGGTGCTCCCCACGGCGAAACACTAGGCCTGATGTATCCCTTGTCAACTAATTCTTGTAACTGCATCTTCAATTCTTTAAGCTCGCTTGGAGCCATTCTATACGGTGCCTGTGAAATAGGTGTTGTTCCTGGTAATAATTCAATGGTGAACTCAATCTCTTTATCAAGTGGAAAACCTAACAGATCATCTGGAAATACTTCAAGAAACTCTTTCACCACAGGAACATCTTCTGGCTTTAGCTTTTCTCTCTGCACTACTACGATGTGTGCAAGAAACGCTGTGCAACCCTTCCTTAGCAATTTCTCAGCTTTCAAAACTGAGATTAAACTTCTAGAAACGACCTTCCTCATACCTCTAAAAACCACTTCAGCAAAGCCTAGTTTTCTGAAAACCACTTCCTTCCTATGGCAATCCATAGATGCATAGTGAGCAAATAAGAAATCCATTCCCAAAATTACATCTAACCTCTGTAACTCTAGTGGTAGCAAGTCCACTAGCAGACTGATACCTTCTACTAAAATTTCACAATTACGCAACACCTCATTAACAAGTAAAACGTCACCAACTGGAGTGTATATAGCTAACCCATAAGATAAAGGCTCTAGCATCCTATTCAGCTTAGTCAGAAATATACTAGAAAGAAAGGAATGCATAGCACCTGGATCAAATAAAACATCTGCAGGTACATTACAAATAAGAATCGTACCAGTAATAACGTTTGGTGCGTCCTCCGCTTCTTGTTGAGTCATAGCATAGACTTTTCCTTGTTGCCCAAGTCTTCCAACAACTCCCTTTTGCCTCGCACCACTAGTGCCCTCTGTTGGAACCACTGAAACTCTCGATTGCTCAACTGTCTGTGACCCAACTCCCTGATCTCTCTGAACTGTCATGTTCAACTGCGGACAATCTTTCTGGTGTTGATCTAGTGGGTTGACTAGTTATTCTCTGGCTCTGTCTCTGAGAAACACTACCATAACTCACGTTCCTCGATGCTTGGCCTCTAGAACGATTCTTAAAATCTCGACGGCTTGAAATATTTATCCCAGACGTGAACCTCCGCTGCTCACGACCTCTAAATCCACTAGCTGTTGAAGTCCCACGACTAAGCTCTACTGCTGATTTCTCTTCTGTTATACTCTGCTCCACACAAAGGGCAGTCTCCACTAACTGAGAGAAATTCGTCCACTTAGCAATGGTTGTAACTAGGGTATGTATTTCAAAACGTAGCCCTCTTTCAAACCTTCGGCACCTGTCATTCTCAGAAGCCATAATAACGTCAGCATGCCGTGAAAGCTCGGTATACTTCCTCTCATACTCAGCCACTGAAAGTGATCCTTGTTTCAACCCCAGAAATTCATCCCTCTTGGCTTTGCAGTATATGCTGGGATAATACTTATCTTCAAATATGCATCTAAAAGTCTGCCAGTCTAAAGCACATGCATCACTGCGCCTTGCTAATATAGATTTCCATCATCCTTCAGCCTCTTTTTGCAACAAAAATGTGGCCAATCTAACCTTTCGCTCCTCAGGATAATTCATCACATCCAAACACTTTTCAAGCATATTCAACTAGTTCTCTGCATCAGCTGGATCTGTGGAACCCTAAAACACTGTAGCCCCTAACTTCTTCAGTCGTTCAATTCCATATGCCTTTTCTGGATCACTAGGCTGTACTCTCTCTGGCCTTCCTATCTCCTGTGCAGTTCTCGCAAACTGCTCGTTTCCAGCCCCACCTCGAACTCTTAGGGTACTAGATTCCCCTAAAGATGGACCTTGGGTAGGACCTTGCATTCCGTCCTGATTCTGCCGGCGTCGTCTGCCAGTACGTGGTGGCATGACTCCTATAATATGTCAACACATTAGACATACTATAAATACTTAACCCAAATGCATGATTCTAAATGTCTACTCACATATTAATAATAATTGGACTTACTTCTACCCTTACCTAGACCATACTCCACTAGTTCCCTTTAAGCTAACTTGACTTTCAATTATTTACTTTTCAGTTTCTTCTTAGAGCTAACTACTTTACCTTAATTCCCATGGAGCAAACTGCTCTGATACCAAGTTGTCACACCCCCTCCCGGACTACCTGCTACCTTAGACCGAAAGATGGCGTGAAGCTGACGAACAAAGCTTTTCTATACCTGTATCTATCGACTCTTCTTAAAAATGTGATGAACTTGCTAATCTAGTATATAAACTATTATACATGCAACAAACCACAGTGGATCCTAGGCTAGTAAAACACATACATGAAGTGTACCTCAAAATTTATCGATTTCACGAGTAAACCTAAAGACACCTTAATCAAAATATAACCAACAAAATTTAGACAACTACACCTCCTAAAGCTTATACAAACTGTGGAGTATCTATAACATACAAGGGTGTATATACATCATAACACAACAGACTCTATGCCCAACTCAAAACACGTACTGGCAGTCGATAACGGAGCTTCCGCAGACTAAGGCAGTCTATCAGGCACCGGGAACTCGATCTCTACCAAGAAAATGGGTACAACATTTTAGAAAGGGTGAGCTATGAAGCTCAGTGAGTGACTAGTTTAAAACTATGAATTTAAAGATAAGTGCACGTGAAAACTTTACACATATAAATCTGTTTATAGAAGTCGTAAATGTAAACATGTAGTGGTAAGAATAGCTCCCTCAAATACTCAGCATGTTCGTCATTGAAATCTAGCAAGGCATATCAAGTATATCGAAGCATTTTAACTAACATGACAAATCTACGTTGTGTAGGGTACACCCAGTACAACAACATTTACAAGCTCTACGATGTAGTGGGGCCCGCCCAGCACTCTCATCGTCTTTGTCGTAGTGGGGCCCGTCCAGCACTCACGACAACATCGTTGTTACGGAGTACACTCAACGTCAATAACAGAATCTAACCAGTGTGCACACGGTAATCTCTAGCCTCAGGCTCAAGATCTCAGTCATGTAGTTAATGAAAATTTCATAAATCATCTAAAAATATTAAAACATGCCTGCTTATAAATTTTACACAAAGCTCCATCTTTACTCAGCTCTTTTGTGGAAAACTGTAGTTTTTAAAACAAAACTTCTTACTAATTCATGCTTTGCTTAAAACATTGTGCTTTAAATACTTTCCAAACATTTAATATCTACGTGCTAGCATAAATTTCTTTAAAAAATCTAGTCTCCAAATGTATACTTGAAAATAGTTATGAAATTCAAATACCTTTCATGGCTTCGTAAATAAACATTTATCGCATTCAATCATAATAACTGTTATGGAAAATATTTCAAAGTTGGTTTTGTCACTCACCGTCTTGGGCTAGATCCTCGGTCTATAAGCTCGG